>NC_140225.1:6459646-6882146 GCF_951802725.1 Rutilus rutilus
ATTGCTAAAAATAATTACGTTCTTTATAAATCATTGGCATATACATGAAAAATGATTTATAAGACGTGTGTCATGACTGAAATTACAAACCTGTGTTGCATACATGTAAAAAAGATGCAACAGGGCAGAAAGGTACAGCCAGGGAGCGGGTTAAGAGAGGGCTGTTTCTTATTCACCTTGGCAGAGTGGAGTATCTTATTACAACTCTGTTTCCAAAAGCTCTTGTTTAAAGCAGCTGTGTAGGATGTAGGATTTAGCATTAATGAAAATGACTGAACTCGTTGTGGTGGGAGGACTCTGCTGCTAGCCTGCTGAAGTAACAGCTGCTGGGAAAATTAAAGCCTCTCTCTCATCATTAGGGATGATACCGCTTTTTAGAAACGGAGTAAGAGTAGTACTTTTTTTTCTGTATTTCCCAGTAATGATACATATATTTTTAGCAATGCTACAATTTTTAGGTAAAGTAAAATTGATGATTTGAGGGTAGAATGCGTAATATTTAGATGAATCAACTCTCACATAAGAGATTTGTTCTGGGTCACCATTACCAAGGATGAACAATGGATGGTGCAGTACATGCAAATACTAAAGATACTATTCAAATGGGAAGAAGAAGAAAAAAAAAAAAACAGGATCTTATGTTGTTGAGCAACTTAGATTTAGTTGGTTATCCATGCATCATATATTTAGAAAACTCATGTTAAATTTAAGTATCAAATATCAGGCTTTTGATGAACATTTATTTCTGCATCTCTCAATCACCATTTTCCCCCACAATAAAAACTACACTGAAAATGCTTACTTTCAGTTTTGAATATAAAATTATACAAATAAATATTATCGGGAGATGTAGAGTGACAACTGTCATAAATTTCAGCAACTGCACCAAATTGCATATATTGGACTTCTGAATAATTGGACCAATCCTCAAGTATAAACTCCAATTTTATCCTATATTATTCTATATGAGACAAAAAAAGCTAGATGTATCAAATAAAAAATCCTATGCAAACTTTAAGATTAGGTTCAATAAACCGTTCAATTTGTAAAAACAAATAGACAAGAGAAAGAGCCATTTGGAAAACAAAAACTCACATTACAAACTTCAGCATGGTAATATTGATAAATTACCATTAATAATCCATTCGTATGCTGCATTGTATTGGTTTTAGCACAAAACCATTACCCCAGTCAGATCCATTACAGATACTACCAGATTATATAGTTGTGCAGACCTCCTGATACTATACTAAAAGAGCATACAATCTGCTTATATTAAAGTTGAAAAATCAGATGCATTCTACACGGTACGAGTGCGTCCCATACAAAAATTCCTGACGAAAACAGCAGAGGCCAAGAAATAAACGGCCAGTTGCATGATACAAATTTAGGCCTGCAGCTCTGAGTTTATTGATGAGCTTTTATAAGAAATAAGCACCACACATAAAGCCTTAATCTAACAGAGCCAACAAAACACAGCTGCAGCCGAGGATGCAACATACTTCATTATCTTCGCCGAGCTCTTTATTTGTGGATGGGAAAGCACCTCGGGCCAATCCACCCGAGCGCGGGGAACAGCCCCTCTGAGAACGCCGGCGAGAGGGGGGCGAGGGTTACAAAATACAAACCAGGTAAAACAACAATGGAAAAATTAGTGGAGTCACGAAAACCTGCTGCGAGTGTCGAGTCGAGGCGCAGCTTGCCATAGCAATACTGGGCGGATTAGGGTTCCCCCGAACAGCTACTTTGACGCAAAAAAACAACTCGTGACTTCAAAGCCCGAGTCGAGCCTCAGCCAATTTTACAGAGCGCACATATGACTGCTGAGTATTAGCTTGTGATATCTAATACGCCTGCGGCTTGTTTGGAGATAAAATATTAAATCATTTGAAAATTTCCACACTTTGTCTTATCCGCAGCCAGGTTGCTTCTAGACTCTCTTCCAAAAGCAAATCTTCTGTTGCGCAGTTTCTTTGGGGAACTTGATGTTTTCTTTGTATTCTCGTGGGGGGAAAGCTCAGTAATGCTCCATTCCTACAGTGAAAACTCTTTGACGGTGCTGCAGTATCTGATAACAAGGGTCTCAAGTGCTTACCACTTAACCCAAGTTCACGAAAAGCCAAAGAAATTGTGGACGGCAAAAGAATAACAAAAGTTACTTTGAAATCAAGTCGAAGAAACGGTCGCGAAGCTTCGAAAAACACAGGACCAAACAACTCCGCTGTTAACGCGTTTCTTCAAACCCAGAAACTTTTAAAGGTGGGCTTAGACTATATTACTTTACAGTGGAAGAGAGAGTCTGGAGTGAGGTGGTGGCGATGAAGGGAGAGGGATCTCAAATGAATCTGTCAATAGAAGCTAATAAAGTCTTCATCAGAAGCTATCACCCCATAAGTGCCACCTTCACTGCAGCTAGTCTCTCAGATTGGAGAACTCAATTGTGTTGTATTGATCCAGCCGGCCATCGGCGGCCCGTCGTACTGCCTCCCCCCACGTGCGCCAATCTTCTTAAATAAAGGCTAAATATGACTCGGTACTTCAGTGCAATCTCCGGGGCCACGCAGGGAAATAAAGAAATTGAGGCGTTGGACCATGATGGTGAGACAATCACACAGTAACCAGGGTGACCTCTGTGTGACATTGGCCAAAATAAAAAAGGGATTAAAGTCGGTCACCCATCCATGTATGCCACGGCTAAGGGTTTTGAGTCTCCAAGTATGTGCGTGTCCTTGGAGAACAAGCTCAGAAAATTGAGAAACGGTACGGCACGGCTCCTAACAATCTCCCTTAAGATTCAATTGTGCCTGTAACATAACTAGCAGAGGAGCTGTTAGCAAAAACTGAGGCTATGGCTCATCTCCATGATATTTTACTGCTTCATAATGCACAAATACAGCATTTTCACTGTATTTCAAGTCTCGCAAAATATCAAGTTTTCCCACTGCATTGGAAACTGCACAATGGTCCGTTCTGCTCACTGTAGGTCTAAACTCTGATGAGTGGACCGAGTCTGGTTTAACAGCCGCCTGTGCAGTCGAGTGTGACTGGTACCTCCGCAAATATCCCCGGACCCTGGGGCCCCTGGGAGCACCTAGAGGAGATGCCGCTGCCACATATTACACATGCACATCAATTGGCACTGGTGCAGAAAGAGCTTAAAACAGAGCACAGTTTAAGCGGTTGAGGGTCTGAGCTATAAATGTACATAACAGCAGAGCAATGTCGAGAACAGCATTAAGAAAGCACATTAAAACGGTGTTACACTGATCCAAATGCATCCTGAGGAGCACCAAAAGCAGGTTTTCGAACATTAAACAACATGACTTGTTTTTAATTGTATTATTTTTAATTTATTTTTATTTATCATTTTAAGGTATATTATCAATCCATCAAGCTCCAAATAAAAGTACTACAGAGGATTATAAAAAAAAAATAAAAAAAAATAAAAGATATTACCACTAAGTTATTTAAAATATAAGCCCTTTTTGTTGAATTAGCAAAAATAACTTTAGTACGTGAAATTTGTACCATGATATAAATGTGATAGTGATAACATTAACATTTTGGTATGCCACCCACCCCTATACAGTATTAGTAGGTGATTACTTTGAATATTCCTCTACACTCACGGGAATTAAAAATAAAAGAGGACGTAACTACAAACACAGAGATCAAAACTACCCAAATGATCCAGTATCCAGTTTCCTAAACTGTTTGAGATGTCCCCCCTGTAGTAAATGTAACTAAAGCATCACTGACAGATCAGAATTCCATAGAAGCAACGTTACACCACACAAACAAGAGGAGGCAATTTTCCACCAGGCTTTATAGACCAGTGTGTGTGTGTGTGTGTGTGTGTGTGTGTGTGTGTGTGTGTGTGTGTGTGTGTGTGTGTGTGTGTGTGTGTGTGTGTGTGTGTGTGTGTGTGTGTGTGTGTGTGTGTGTGTGTGTGTGTGTGTGTGTGTGTGTGTGTGTGTGTGTGTGTGTGTGTGTGTGTGTGTGTGTGTGACAGCTATTCAGAGAAGCAAATGATCAGGCTACAGCAGCAGTAATACAAACAGTGACTGACTCTCAGTACTAGACCCGCTGGGCCTTTGTGTTTGTTTAATCTAATCACAAAAGAATGAATAACTTAATTTGTCAGACCGCTGTCTCACATATTTTAGACAATTATACAGGCCAAGTATCTTTGCTTTACAAGTAGGGTTACGGTACTAAAGTTTCAGGGTATTTTTTTAGGGTATAGGCCTACAGATATGATTGTGATTGGCTACAATGCTTAATGCTTATAAAAACACACTGTAAATAGAAACCATTGATGTTCAGAGAGCGCTCAAACAAACACGAACGAGAGCGTTTGAAAGCAACGTCTATCAGCGGGATGCGAATATACCTGGTACTCTGTACTACTGGTAATGCAGAAATGCTGGTACCATCAACTTTTTATTTTAGTACCGACTGGTACCAGTACGTTTAGCAACCCTATTTACAAGAGTATAGTGAATAGGGGTAGGCGATATATATACGGGTAGACACGATTAACCGGTAGAAATTTGTCACCCGGTAGAGATTTCGGAGTACAGTCTCTATATGCTCTCATATAATGTTGCCGTGCTGCACAGTCACGAAAACTTGTGATTTGTATATTACCCATTTAAAAACAAGTGATTTTAAACCTCTGAAGCGCAATAAGCAGTGAAAGAGAACTAATTTCCATATATGCGCGATAAAATAACTTCATCGTGAAATAGAAATACTCATATCGTGATGATAAAAGATTTTGGTCATCCCTAATAATGAATGAAACTAATAAGGATTTAATCGAGCTATTTCACCATTTCAGAATGTTTGGAAATTGCAATATATACTCTTTGAATGAAAGAAAGAATAAATGTATGCGCATCAAACCTTCCTGGCCCACTCACTCCATACAGACAAGCGCCAATTGAGACTCAATTGAGACACAGTTCACAAGCTCACAGTGTAAATTACCTCCAAACAAAACGACCCTCAGCCTACAAGGGTTGCGAATGGGGGCGAGCAGGGGAGGTGGGGGGTGGAGCATCCCGTGACCAAGCCAGCAGCCCAAAACCAAACACTGATGGTTATTGATCTGCTAGTGGAATTAGAGCTGGGTCTTTCCAGTAGCCTGCTCTAATGCTGCAAGAGATGGGACGAACTAACAAGGCCAGCACGGCTAAAGCAAACCCAGGGAGACTTCTCATCTCAGGCCCCAACCACAGCCTGATCCATCTACGGGGAGGAGTTTGACGCATGTCAACGCGCTTCTCGCCCGTCCGCTCTTTTCTCTCCTGCCTCTTGAAGAAAATTGGCACTTGTCGAAGAGGGCAATTAGGTTGTAACAATGTTATGGAACTCCATACGGTCGTTCAGTACAACCCACAGTGGTGTTTTATAAATGCGCAGAACAATGCTCGCCACAACCTAAACAGGCAATTTGAAAGCCCCAGAGAAATTAAAACTTTTCTAAAAGCTTCCAAAGTAACTCATTGACAATGTTTCCCCTTACAGTGTGATATTAAAGCTGTATTTTAGAATGAAGGGATGAAATATTGTTTGCATTTATAATGCACAGGATCTCAATGTATTTCTGATTTTGCTGTTTGACCCTGGAAAAAAATAGCTCTAAACTAAAAAAAAAAAACACTAAAAAAACTCTTAAACAACTTTAGGTGATTTGAACTACAATACTATTCAAAAGTTTTTTGTTTTTTTTAGGGGACTCATTGTTTTATTCAGCAATGATACATTATATATTGATCAAAAGTGACAGTACAAAATATTTCTATTTCAAATAAATTGTTATTTAGAGCTTTCTATTCATCAAAGAATCCTTAAAGCTGCATTCCGTAACTTTTTTGGGTTAAAAATTATCCAAAATAAATTTGAGCAAGTACATAACCAGCCAGTGTTCAAAACTATCTGCTTGCCTTAGCTCGATTCAAAACGGTAAGCTTGTAATAATGTTTTTAATTCCAGTGGTACTAGTGGATTTCTGTGGGAAATTCGAGCATGTCTTTGCGTCATTACGTCACATCTGTACAAGGAGGAGTCTCGGCTAGTACGCTATGAGTGTGAGGATGTTGGAGGTGGAGATTTATAGCCTTTTCTCACAGCACTTGATATAATTAAACATATCAATTTGATGGCGGATCCAGAAAGGTTCAAACGACAATCATCAGTGACAACTGGAGATTCACCCGTTGTAAAATGCAAAAGACTTCGGACTTCGGAGTGGCTACAGAAAAAAAAGAGACTGCAACCGGGCCCATGCGAAAACAAGGATAATATCGGAAGGGCATTAAATGTAGTCACGCAATGCTGGTTTTGTTAATATTAACAATTTGAGAACAAAGTATAATTCGCAAGGTTTGACGTGATCGTTAGATTTAATCAGCGCGATTTACTGCAATGCTTTTTTTTCCTTAGTTGGTCAAAACAAAAGTGGATGTTACTTGTTCAGACGACATTTTCCGGTGAAAATTCTTATGTTGGTCATACTTCCGAAAAGTAGAATCTGTGATTGCGAATGACAGTATCCACACCGGCGCGGTGACTGACAGCCGCACATTCTCCTCAAAACATTGGATTCATCCGCGCTGTGCCGTGCCGAGGCACAACCCACATAAAGTTGATAATTACGCAAATAACTGCAATTGCAGATTTCGAACAGAGATGGCGACAAAGAGGAAAAACCACAGACTGCAGCTTTAACAAATATATACATCACGGTTTCCATAAAAATATTAAGCAGCACAACTGTTTTTAACATTAATGATAATAAATGTTTCTTGAGCACCAAATTAGCATAATAATACACTAAGTAAAGCCTGTAAAAATAGGGCCCAATGCATTGTGGTAATATGAAGTAATTTTTCTCTCATTTTGAATACATGTGTTGTGTTTTAGGGTTGAGGTAAATGTCAGTAAAATAAACAGATAATATCCTGGTAGAAAATGAACAGTACCTTTTTCTGGTTTTCTATGGATTTTTTTTCTTACAGTGAGTGATTTCTGAAGGTTCATGTGACACTGAAAACTGGGGTAATATGGCTACTAAAAATGTAACAAATTAAAATAGAAATGACTGTTTTACTGTATTTTTGATCAAATAAATCCAGCACTGGTGAGCATTAGACACTTCTTTCAAAAAACAAAAACAAAAAAAACTCAGACTCACCTTTTCAATGAGTTCAAGCAAAAAGAGAGGGGAAAAAAAGGCATTAAAGAGTGAGAGAGAGGGTAGGCCATCATAAATAATGTTAATTGTTGTGATGCATCAAGAGGCCTGTTCTTGAAGATCAAAGCTCTTAACATTAGGTAAGGTAATGAGAAGGGGTTCAGGAGAAGTGGTCTTACATTAAAGCACTACTGACCGGGAGCGCAGAGCATGAGGAGGAGCGCGTTTTTTTATGTGAGGAATGAGAAAGTGACAGCACAGCACTACCTTCACTGCACAAAGATAAACAACTGGCCTGTTTAGCTAGCCCTCACCCCTAATCCCAGCCTTTTCTTCTCTCTCCTCCACCTCATCACTCTCCCCTGCACTCGAGGGGCAGCCGGGGATTTGTTTGCTGCACCTTGAGGCCGATATTAAAAAAAAAAAAAAAAAAAAAAAAGTGCAGAAGAGATTTTGAGTGACAAAGGCAAACAAATAAACAGCAGGGCTAAAGACGACCTTTGACCTGGGGGGCTTCGTTTAAATCACCCTCCAGTCATTTTGAGCAGATTCAAATGCTGTTAGTTTTGACAGAGGTGAAATGCTGCTAGTGTGAGAATGAACTCTACTTTGATTTAAGGGGGGGTTAAAAGTGGAAAGGTGGGAGTGGGAGTGGGAGTGGGAGCGATGATAAAGAATTTAAGGGTTCTGCATATGCAGCAAAACATTTCATTTTTTAATCTAAAGGTGCTGAATAAAAAAATCTGTATACTGGTAGTATACAGATACTTTAAGAAACAAATATTTAAATTAGTCAAGAATGCATTAAATGGTCAAATGAAAGTAAATACATTTATAAACTTCAAATAAATGCAGTTCTTTTGAACTAAAAAAAAAAAAAAAAAAAAAAAAAAACCACAGTTTTCACAGTTTAACTGTGATAATAATAAGAGAATCAGCACTTAGCCAAAAATAATAAGCAAATCAGCATATTAGAATGATTTCTGAAGGATCATGTGACACTAAAGACTAGAGTAATTATGCTGAAAATTTAGCTTTGCCCTCACAGGAATATATATATTTTTATAATTGTAAAATTTCACAATATTACTGTATTTTTGATAAAATAATGTAGCCTTGGTGAGTGCAAGAGACTCCTTTCAAAAAAATATTTTGAACAGTAGTGTAAACTGATAACTTTTTTTTTAATATTATTTTTATATTTTTAATCATTTTAATATTATTTTAATATTATTATTATTACTGGGGAAACAACAATAGGCCCCAGTCCAAACATGATGCATTCATAAACCATGACTTCATTAGTACACATTCCCTGCCTAGCCAGCACCTGTTATCCAGCAAATAAAATGTATTTTTTATGCTGCATACTTTGAACAGAAGTCACATTATTCCGGCTGACCACAGCGCGGAGTGGAGCCGGGCAGTGAAGAGCAGGCCGGAGCGTACAGTAATGAGTTTCACAGCTAGCTGTCTTGCTCATGATGGATGGACTTGTGCTCCAAAATACTTTACGCTCAATCACCTTATAAATAACGGATGTTTTATCATGCTGAATTAAAACATTTGAGAGATGGCAAGCATACAGATTCCAGTTCCGCCGTGCGTGTGTGTGAGTGTGTCTCCACCGAGCGCTTCCTGAGGAATGTGTTGCTGAAGGTTCCTTCCTGGGTTCCATAAGTCTGTGGTGGGAAGTCTTTAGGAAGCATCCCTGTAGCGTTCAGAGTTGATTTACCGCGTGACATGGTGGCAGAATGATGTGGCCATCACAATGTGGCAAGAGTTTCAGTTCTGATACATTACTAATCATGTAAAGCTGCCACAAATTTTACAATGTCACTTTTGCCTGATGTATCTAGACATTTAGATTCTTTTCTTCTGATGCAATTCAGTGTATGACGGTTCAAATTATTGGTAACATCCATGTCTCTTAACACTTAACACTAGGAATACCCTTTCACAAAACCACAGCGCTCCAAACAAAACGAAAATCCTTATAAATATCACTCCGACTTCTAAGAACATGAATCACGATTCAGTAAGGGAATCAGTTGGGAAACTGAAAGTGACTGACTTGAACCGACGCGTGAATCAGACATCACGCCTCGCTGTGTTTGTTGTTGCATGCACTCTATGATGTCTGATGAAACCACACACCAGTTTTCATGACTGCCACCAATCGAACTACATTTTAAGTTATGTTTTTTGGGGTTTTTTTGTAGCATTTGCAACCATTTTAGCCAAAAACTGGAGCTCTGAAACATTATCAGACAACAGGAAGGGCTACATGATCACTGTTAACAATTTACAGATAAAACATTCTTTGCCCAATATTAATTTAAATCCACTCACTCTTTGTTTTCTAATTAAATTCAATCCTTATTTTTTTTATTTAGAAATGGAGAGCTCAGACACCCCTTCAGTCTGTCCTTCAGCCGAGGCAGCCCCAAATTAGCACCTCTATTTAGAGGAAAAACAAACAGCCAATATGAGACCCGCTATTTCCGTCGCATCCTTTGAACGTGTACCCTTGCAGATACCCTCCTGTGTGTCTCGAGTGAGGGTATGGGTGTCCGCAGGGGGTTTGACTGGTGTACAGCGTGGGGTTAAGCCTGGGAGAGCGTCAGCTCGGCAGGATAAATCACCACACATGCTCTGGCTCGGAGTTCATTTCACACCACTCCTGATGAACACTATCATCCACAACTGCATGGAAAGAATGAGGGAAGGAGAAAGGGCAGACTGGAAGAGGAAAGAGAAAAAAGAAAAGGAAAAAAGCAAGGTGACGAGAGGGAGAAAGGGAAAAAAAAAAAAAAAATCTGGGCCTTATTTGTTTCACCTGCTGTGTTCCTTCAGTTCCACACTAATAGCATTCCCATGGGGTGTGAAAGCATATCCTGCAACCACGCACTGCAGACTTAGACAACAGTTCACGGCTACTGTGTTAGCAAGACACTGTGAAGCATACTAAAACAAGCCCTGCCTACAATTAGACCACGGTTTGAGGCGATATACAAGGGGAGGAACAAAGGTTGAAAGGTGTGCTTCGGTAAAAATAAATAAAAAGTGTTCAAAAATATGCCAATATGTCATAATCATGATTTATAAAACCATGACTCTCTTATGCTCAACAAGGCTGCATTATTTGATCAGAATACACAGTAAAAACAGTAATTTTGTGAAATAGTATAACAATTTTTAAATAACTTGTCCATTTTATGTTTTAAAATGTAATTTATTTCTGTGCGTGCAAAGATTCATTTTCAGCATCATTACATTACAGTGTCACATGATCCTTCAGAAATCATTCTAATATGCTGATTTGTGATTAAAACAAAATTCAGGATTTATTGATGAACAGGAAGCTCAAAAGAACAGAATTTATTTGAAATGGAAAGCTTTTGTAACATTGTAGCATATATAATACATTTTTGATGAATAAATTAAGGTTTAAAAAAATATATCTTATTTTAAGAAAATAATAATGACCACAAACTTTCAAATGATAGTATATCAATTTGTGAACTCCTGTTGTTTGCTTTGTGACTAAGCACATATATCCCTAAAACACTGACAAACATTCAGGCTATTTCATTTCTGTTTTCATTGCTCGGTCCTTTGGTTTTGTTTTTTTCACAGGTACATTTGCTAAATGCACTGTACTGTAATAATTAGGGCATGCAAATACTCAAATTATAATTCATCAATAGCAGTTCACAGCTTTCACACTAATGCCGGGGACACACTTAACGACTAGCTGAAACATTCTGACTGAACTGAACACACTTACAGACTTTCCAACGACTGCAGCAGATTTAAAACACCAACTGTGAACACAGACTGAACGAAACGGTCTCGGAGCGTTTGGGCATGATCAGTCGTAAGTATCAAGTTACATTCATAATCAGCCTTACAGTCGTTAAGTATGTCCCCAGCTTAAGTAAACAACTGATTTACTTGGTCAATCGGAGTGTTTAAATACATTATGAATAAAAATGGCAACAAGGCCGAAGCAGAGCTCTTCACTGCTGCAGAGTACAGCTGATTAATCTCAAAGGTGCTGAACTCTCTCTCTGCCTCTCACTTTAACAGAAGCCAGCTGTGTTGCTGCTTACTGCAGCCTGTCTTCATACTACCATAAGCCAGAGCGCAAGGGATTCATAGCCGTTCAAACCAAAATTAAAATGTTGTCCTTCCTTACACCTCATGTCCTTTCTTAGTTATTTCCAAACTTTCCTTGACTTCCTTTTTTTGTAGAGTAAAAAGGTACAATAAAAGGGCATTGTGATCATGGCTGTTCCATAAAATACCATAAAACTAGTGTGAACAGACCAAAATTATTGTTGTTATTCACTGAGTTTTACCCTACAGTGAACCATTAAATCGAGAACTGCTGAGAATTGCTGAAGCAGATCAACCGAAATCACTGAAAAATAAGACTAAAATATAGAGAACTTGTTTGTTTTAGATGTTTTCTCTTTTTTTTTCGTCATCATTTTTGGGTCACCATAAAGTGTTGTTGGATGGGAAAGAGCTGCATCATATTCTCCACAGCAAAACAATAACAGCATACGGGTTTGAACAACATGAGGGTGAGTAAATGAGCGAACTGTCCTTTTTGGATGAACTATTCTTGTCAGTATGAAGTCACCTAATGTAACGTGGATGCAGTGAAGGCCTCTCTGTCCATTCACACTCAAACTCTGCACACGCTCTTCATTTACATTTACCATTCAGCGAAGCCTTAATCAGTATTAAGTGTCAGACCGGCCAGTATTTATGTGATGCTGTGTTTCCAGCCTCCAAGCATTGACAGCAAATCCTGCGTGTGTGTTTTATAAAGCACGGTGGTTAGATGGGTTGGATTAGGCTCAAGTCACCTAATGACTATATTATGAGCCGGTGCATTAAGGAGGATTAATCTTAATCTGAGCTGTTTCAGTTTGCTGTGTGTGAGCGAGTGAGAGGGCAGAGGACCTAGTGAGGAACAACCCAAACACAGCAGAACAGCGGTAATGAAGAGCTCTGGAGGGTCTGAACTGATCAGTCCAGTGTGGACTCCTACAGTATGTGAGAGTTAATGGCTGTGTTTACATATTAGGGGTCTGCGTTGATTAGTCGTGGATCAGAATATTTCAGCTGTGTTTGTTCCATTCACGGCGACTGCAGAAAGAAAACTGCACCGTCTATGATCTGTGTGTAACCTGCAACAGCAAAATATATTTGGAATTTTGTAAAAGTTGGGGAAAAAAACAGAGCACTTATTCTTCACAAAGGATATATAATAACAATGAGGCAATAACATTAGGTTCAAATAAAGTATCAAAAACAAGTAATCATATGGTTTCATCATAGAACAACACTGACTGCGTTTACATGGACAGCAGTAATCTAATTATTGACCTTATTCAGAATAAGACAATATTCTGATTAAGGTGTTTACATGAGTTGCTTTTAGAATATTCCTTTCATGTTCACGTTTTACACGTTATAGAACATTAATGGTACATGCCATTACGTCACCATGCCACGCCTTCCGACCTTCCCTCCTTACCAACATACAGTTTTCATACATCTTCGTTATGGTACCATATAGTTTCATTTTTAATTTTACGAAAGCTTAAAGTGCAGTTAAATTCTGAAGCCATGCTCTCGTTTGCCGTCAAACGGTTAACCACTGCCGCAAAATCGGGCGAAAACTCCCACACGACTTTAATAGTGTGATTAAGGTGTGTACATGTCTATAATGCGACTAAAATAGAAATACTCCACACGTCTTAATTTGATTTGTGTTTACTTCAGGTATGACTTTAGCCGGATTAAGGTAATCAGAAATCCCTGTTTACATGGTAGTTTCTTAAAGGAGAACTCCGGTCAATTTTAACATTGAGCAAATTTTTTTGTAAATTTGGAGTGCTGTCAATACAGAGAACAACGACAAAAATCGGTGTTGCCTACACCGTGTTATCCTCTTTTTAAAATTTGCACCCTGTTGACTTCAATGGGGCAACTTTTAAACCTGCTTTTAGCCTCTTAACATCTTTGATGTGTCATTACAAGTGCACAGCCAATGTGAGTGATTCCTTCAGAGTGAACACGGGTGAATCTGACTGCAGTAGATGTGAAAGATATGAATAAAAATGATGTTACTTCAGCCAGCGCACATACCTGTATTTACATCCTGTTTTCAGTCGAAGTCCACAGTAATCGATTGTCGAGTTCACGCGCGTGATCATAGGTAACTAAATGCGCATGAACTCGACAATCGATTACTATGGACTTCGACTGAAAACAGGATGTAAATACAGGTATGTGCGCTGGCTGAAATAACATAATTTTTGTCGTTGTTCTCTGTATTGACAGCACTCCAAATTTACAAAAAAATGAGTTAAATGTTAAAATTGACCGGAGTTCTCCTTTAATCAAAGTATTGTCTTAATATATTGTTGTCCATGTAAACATACTGACAGTTATAAAACATAATATACATAATATAAACAAACCATCTTATCTACATAATGTAATAAATTCCTGTAGAGGGCACCAACAGCCTGTTGTTACACTTTACAGCAGATCAAATCTGTGTTTAATTTTGGCCAAAAGACATTTAATTCAAATGTTTACTTAATCTTTAATATTTGGCCACTTCTTTATGACTAAAATGCTACAGCCACTGTAATTTCTTGAACAAAAATATGGTGACATAAAAACATCGTGATGAACACTTTGCATATTTAGAATAGCCTCATAGCATAATTGCCTAAGTCATTTTTTAATTAATTATTTCTTAGGCAATTATGCTATGAGGCTAACGATTATTGATTTATTCTTCTGTGTTGGTGTAGGTTTATAAATGATGGACCTTACAAATCTGATGCAATGGCGCACATTGCGTTCCGAGATGAATGTTATAAGCAACCCAAACTCACAACATATACAGAGATGGAGTTCGAGACATGTAAATGATAACAGATCATGTGGAGCAGCATTTACTGTGAACGAAGACGCTCTGAGATGCACGCAAGGAACCTACACGCATGTAAATAGAGCAAATATGTTAAACTCGTGGAACATATATGCCTTTGTGAAGTCACAATAGTTATAGTATGGGTTTTAAATGGTTTTAATACATGATGCAGCCTTAGAAAACGGTCTAATAATGCGGTTCATGGATTCTCGTCCGTGGAATGCGCCACATACAGTATTTTACCAGTTACTCGACATGAGTAAATTGCAATCGAGGACTTCTTTAAATAGAGTACTCAAATTAAATATAGGAATCGTGACAGCCCTACACAAAATTAAACAAAACCAAACGAAACACACAGAAACGATTTTTTTTTGTACGATTTTAAACAATATTTTCAATATTTTTATATTGTCGATTAAAAAAAAGTTGAAAAAAGTTGAAAAACTGAAAAAAAGGAATGCCTGTCATTTAAAAAACAAAAACAAAAAAACCCATAATGGCTATCCATTGACATTGTAATACTGGGAAAACAAAAGCAAACTGCCAGGAACAATCAGGGTGTAATCATCCACCCAGACCAAAGGAACTAAACTTCTGTTAGTGCCAGTATCTCTCTCCATGGTAACAGCTGGTGACTTTGAACAACACAGGCTCGGGGACCACATTTCTGTGCAGTGATACCACAGGGTCTCCACAGTGGGCAAACATTAAAGCCTATCGGGTGTACTCCCAGTGGGATATTGAAATGCTATGCTGAGAGTGGCGGGCAATGCCCTGCGCAGCTTAGCAGACCAAGGCGACAACTGTCATAAATTACTCCCCTGTGGGTCAGCATGTCTGCAGTACTGTAAGCAGTCTTGAATGGAAAGAGGGGTGATAGACTACAGAGTGATTTCCACAGGCCGAGACTGGCATCAGCTATGCCCACTTCAACTACCATAGCCCTCAAAACAAACCGCCACGCACAGAGACGCGCGCACACACAAAGCTGGGAGAGCCGTTCCGGGGAAGAAAAATTACGGAAGGACTTGAAGACTCGTGCATGGCCTCAACTCCCTCTTAGTTTCCATTCATGGGCTGAGAGTTTGAAGAGCAAAAGCAAAAGCACTCGAGCCAAATTCCCATCCCATCTCAACCTTTTCTAGTGATGTCTAAAGTGCACTTCCCTAGGGCTTGCTGTTTGTCATAAAACATCTCTCAGCACATAATTTACCCCAAACCGGAGAAGCAAAAAAGAAATACAAACACAATTTACAGAAGTGGTGGTGGACCAGAATACTGCAGCCGTTTGCCAGCAGAGCGGTAATTTTAAACCGTCCGGCGTTAAGTGGCTCTTCCACCATACTGTGTGGTAATGTGGGACAGCTGAGCACATGGGCCCCTGGCCAGGGAGTGCATTATCTTTATGAATTCATGACAAAATTCTTCTTAGATAGCAACAGCAAGATAGGTGTTTGTAAACATTCAAGCTCCGTTTTCACATGAGAACATCTCGAACAAATGGAGATCAAGCTGAGACGTCTATGTACTACGCAAGCAATCGGTCATGCTCTCCTAGTCGCAAGCGAACTCTGGCAGTCAACTTGCTTTGCAAAATCACTCAATTATTATTCGTTATTGACCAACACGTAGTAAAAATAATAAATACACATTTTAAAAAAGCCTTAATTTGATACAAATTCTACAGCAGACAAGGTTTCAACATTTTTTAAAAACATTTTATATGACATTTGTCTAAAAAAAAAATGCATTTGAAAAAGTTTGCTACCAGAACACACTCTTTAAAAGGTATCAGAATCCACATGCCAACAATGCTCTGAAGATTTCAGACTAAACTTGACACAATGTTGCTTACATTACAGGCTTTGCTAGGCTTAGTTTATAAGTGCATAATTGAGACCCTCATTCCCTTTCACACTTGTCAACTAGACCAGTTTTTTTAGCCAGTCCCGAGATAAAAGGATGACATTGATATGGATTTATTAACCAACAATACAACGACTCCATACTGAATATTTCATAGTTTTTATTTGTTCTTTAGATGAACAATGTAAAAGAGGACTGTGAATAATTACACCATACTTTAACACACTCATCAAATCCTTGCATTTATCATGTGTTGTTTAGTTTCTTTTGAGCCTTGTGACAGAACACTTTCCCATATATCGAGTTTTTGCAGTCTGTTGCATCTCCATCTCAGCCCGTTCGTTCTGCACACGCAAGGCTGCGCCTATCCAATCCGACTGGCATCACTGCCATGGAATGCTGAAGTCCACATTTTTCCCATTCAGCAAGGAAAAACGGCCTTTCAAAACCAATCAGCTAGAAATGTTGCTTTGTTTTTATTTTCAACTGAACTTCCTGGAACCTATTATGAAGCTGTCAGGGATGTATATTTAGCTATGGCAACAGTGGGCCTCCTCGCCCACTTGCGCCAATGGTCATGTCACCTCTGATAAACAGAAAAACAATTGGCTATCCCCCTTTGTCACCTTAAAAGAAAATGGCCGAAAACGTGCTGGGGAAGAGATGACCAATCATAGGCAGAAGAAATGGAGATCTGACAAATACTATGGGACTTTTACCATGGGTGATCGGTTCCTCACGATTCTTATTGACATGAGATAAACTACTCAAGATTAAATCTAACAGTTTGCCCTAACTGAGGGTATTTTGGTCTGGACTAAAATGAAAAATTAAACATTTAGTCCTGGTTCGCTTAGCGTTCACGTTTTAATTTTTAAGACAGAACCTAAAGATACAACCAAAAAAAAAAAAAAGAAGGGATTTACGGCATATATTTTGTGACGGAGCCACACCAGAGTACGATTGGGAACGGACCACCTTTTCAGGGGTCTTGGTTCGCTTGCATCAGAGTTTGTTTTAATCTAACCAAACTTGCCAAATGTAAACACACCCTAAATGACAATTAAGAGATTCATGCCAAAATGTCAGCGAGTACATAAAAAGATGCAGCAGGATGACAGAACCTTAAAGATTGAGTAGTCTGGGCCGTTTTCTACACCGTTCAGTGCACAAATACCCCCAGCCCTGCAAAAAGAAGGGTGGTGTTTATTGGCTTGCTATATTGAGAGCAGACTCATATATCTGTGCTGCTGAGTTTGATGGAATCTGTGCATTGAGCCCAGGATTAGCCCAACCTAAACTTGACTAAACAGTAACAAGGCAGCCGACTGGTTCACAAGTTCAGTCCACTGTTCCCTCCCCCCATCACCCCTGAGCCCACTTTAAAGAAAAAAGAAAAGGACAGCGGTGCATGTTCCCAGGTCATAAATTCAGGGTCAAGATTTCATCACTCATAACCACTGCCAGCACTGCCAGTTTAGCAGGAATTTTTACAGTTTAAAACCAACACAGGCTTATGTGCATAACTGGGATGGCTAAAGACTGACCTGCACATACCGGAGCAGCTCAACGGGGGGGGGGGGGGGGGGACGTGAGAGAACAGTCATGTCAGTCAAAACACCACCACCAATTGTTACCGAGATGGACTGGTGCTAAACATACTATGAAGCATTTTTACGTGTGCGTTTGGTAGATGCGACTTTCCTAAGTGATTTCAAGGAGTACATTGGATCGGTCTAAATTCACTGGGAGCAGATCCATGACCCTACCAGTTGAGCTGGTTAGGTTTAATCTCTAAACTGTAATTTTATACTTTTAACACATTCAATTCATAAAAGGCGATAAATACAAAATGAAAAAAAGCCGACACCAATCTGATACCAGTGCAGTTTGATCATTGTAGAATATCTATACCTAGAATATCATAAACTATAAAATGTTTTAATATATTATAGGTGAGTGGATAATTTAGTCTTTTTCAAACTATCATAATACGAAAGGTTCCAATACAGAGCAACACAAATTGCTCGTGCACATCCCTGGTACAGAATGAGCAGCTTTAAAGCAACATGGCGTCAGAGCATTGAAAACTTCATGGCACAAAAAGAGATATTGTGCACACAACTCCTAGTGCATTATATCTATCCAACAGTTTATTAAGCCTTTTTTCTTCACAGGTTTAAATTCGAGTTACTATGCGTGTTATCCCAATTCATAGTCCTCTCTACTCCAAAGTTGTGATCTAACAGACACCCAGAGTAGGCTACATCTTTTAGAAACAGCAATAACTTCGAGCAAGATAAAGTCTTTTATAGACCTTTATCTGTAGACTTTTATCTGCAGATCAAGAGTAATAATGGAAATATTGAATCATTTTGGAGGACGTTTTACCGTCCTGACTGTCATGACAGAACGTGACACGCTGTTTAAATGCTGAATGGAGAATGACTAACAGCCACCAGAGAGGGAAGAGTTTCTGTGAACTTTGATTTAACAATGTCAATATTTGTCTGTCCCTCACATTAAGCAATCGAATGGCTTCAGCAAACTTTTATGGTGCTTTATATACATAGATTGATATCCATCCATGCATCTAAAATCTATATATGTGGTATTGTATATAATAAACATCCCTATTTGCAGCATTATGTCCAGATCTTCAAATGCTGTTAAGTCTTTGTCTAAGAGTGGAAGGCTAAATTGCAAAGCTTGGATAGCACCATGCAAGGCAGTAAAAGAAGCACGAGCACGTGGGGAGGGCCGTTGGCACGCCAGTGTACCAGCAGGTCTATTTTGCTTCCAGAGCAGTCAACACCTCCTTGTTGTCCTGGGTTGTTAGCATGTCCCCGGGTCAGCTGTGGGAGCTCTGCCCGAGCCACAGTCTCCTGTCCCTGTCAGCATGACGGCTTTTGTCAAAATTTGTAATCGGCCGGCGCTGATCTGATTCTATTTAAGAAGGGCTCGTCAACAGGTTTAGAAGAATGGCCGCACATGTCACCTCTCTCGATTGAATATTTATGCAGCCACCCCCTCAAACGAATGGCTGACAGTTGTTTAATCATCTGAGAGTGTCTGTTTCTCCCCCGACGGCGACAAGAAAGTTCTGACCCATGTCACCTTTACGACGAGCTCTGCTCTAAACTCAGCTGCTGGCCTAAAATAGGAGCTGGTTTTTAATGCCAGGCCACTTGAATGTTATTGACTTTGCCAGCGTTCTGTTCTTTGCCGACAGTGGGCAGCGGGCATAAGGCCTTTAATCGTACGGTTGAGCTTTGTCACAGCAATTCAATGAAGAGTAATTGAGAGTGATGGGCGTCACTGGACAACTTCCATGGACAGTGATTAATGAAGTGACGGTAACACACAGGCTCATCGAACACGGACTCGGAGATATTCCATACATCTGTTGTACAATATACTCGTGTCTTTTTAAAGAAACTCAAGTTGAAAGTAAGAAAAACCCCATCCACTCCCCTTCAGATAAAGAGTGCTGTTATTTTCATTAGGTGAAGAGAGTGAGAAGATGCTTTAAGGAATGAGTGACAGCCACAGCTTGACATAAGAGACTCAGAGGCTCAACATTTTAGCACGGAAAGCACCAAACATGTGCAATTTATCCAAACAATTTCTATTGTCTGAGTAGAGATCTATTTTTTCCCCCATTCATTTTATCCATAAATATTTTTAATAAATAATCATATAAAGACCTCTCAGCCTTGAAACAAACCAACCAGTGCAAAGAACCACAACATTTGATTCTAAGCAAACCATTTAACTATAAGAAAAATATTTAAATATAATAACAGTAAATGTTTTAAATAACTTTCCAAAGACCCCCTCCAGTGCCTTCACGAAACCCCACAGGCCCTAAATGAGTTTGTATGAGTACGAAATATAGGCCTCGCTCTTGAACCCGTCCTGGTTGACATGGTGATAACCACAGCATAACCATGTTTTGGTGTCTCATGTCTGTAAATAAGAAACATTGATACCATTTGGGTGTGAGCTATTTTTAAATGAGAGAAATATTAGCAACCGGAGACATTAATTTTAGTAAACCGTTGTCGACATGTTTACATTTGGTAAGCTGCTCCTCTCTAGACTATTGGTTATTAACTTTTTTTCACACGAGTCCACCCATTGTTAGCAACAATATTCGAAAGTCTTATTGCTTTTCCATTTTTTTATGATTTACAGAATAACAATTTACAGGATAAGGATTAGGGTTAAGAAAGTTAAAATTTCTACTGGATAAAACAATTATAAAATAATAATAAAAAAAGTTATACAATTTCATTAATTTACATGTTTTTTTTCTAGGTTTTTTCCAAGAAATCAGACTTTTAAAATTAGGCTTCATCATACCAAGGTTTTCTTCACACACACACAAAAACTTTGTTTGATGGGGCGAGTTACAATAAGAAATATCTTGATTTTTAATTAATGTTGTTAATGCTTGTTTTGTCTTATTTTAAGTCACCTTGAGGGCCCTTTGGATGTTTGCTGAGGCCCTCAAGTGGACCCCGATGTCCTGCTTAAGAACCACTGCTCTATGCCATAATGTACAGATTACAGCTACACTAATGGGTGGTGAGAGCAAATAGAAGAATTGTATCAAAATCTGTGAATGAGTTGCATGTTCTGTTCAGTTATGTACACACTAAATGTACTGTATTTAATATTTACGCAGTTGTCACAATTGTATAATGTGGTTGTCACTCCTCTAAATATACAAACCAGTTCTGTTACAGAATGGGATTACCAACTCAATAGATGAATGACAGCCACATTTAGCTGCAGTGTGTACGTGGGCATAGGGTGTTTGATCGGTCCTGAATAATACACATGATTTTCCTGTATCCTCTGCATGCACTTAATCTCTATCCAAATATAGCTTTGGCTTCATGATACAATACTTCAATGATATACAGTTCTTCAAGAAATGATGTTGAATAAATGAGTACGAATAAAACAGGGATTCACTCAATTGTGTTTCAAATAAACTGAGTACTACAGGACACATGAAATAATGAATAGTGAAATAAATAGAAATTAATATGAAAGGCCTAGATAAAGTGTAGAAAACACCTGACACAAAATCAACATTCACTATGAAATCTTATCTGCCCATAAAACTATGGCTTTTGTGTGTATGCTGTATATGTGACATTGAGGGACTGTTTGTCCTGGCATTGACAAGGCAAGAGTGGTTTGAATTTTATTTGCCAATAAGCCTGTCAATCTGTGTGTCTCTGAGTGTGTGTGAGTGTGAGTGTGAGTGTGAGTGTGAGTGAGTGTGAGTGAGTGTGTGTGTGTGTGCGTGCGTGCGTGTAGAGCAAGGAGCGAAACAAGACAGTTGGACTTGAATGCACACACACATACACACACCGATGCCTATTTAATTAGAAATGTGTATTAGAATGTTCGTGGTCACAGGGTCCTTATGGGGCATGAAATAACAAGCAGCTGTGTTCAGGGTGTGTGCGTGTGTGTGGAGAGGTTTATTAGCTCAGTCCATAAAGGCAGTCTGGGATTCGCACAGGGACGCCCTAGGCTTAAGATCTGAACGCCACACAAGCAAGGCGCTGCCTCTGAAATACTAATATTGGCCCTTATTTCTGCAAACCCCCCATCCCAGACCATTCCCCCTCTACCAGGGCTTAGTCTACTGCTGGTCTGCTGTGCGCTTTGATTTCTCCAGCCTAACAGACTTGAAAAAAAAGAGAACTCTCTCAACATCATAAGACACTCCATTGTCATTAAAATCCGAGTAACCTCTACTCTTGCTCTAATGTTACAAACCTCAATGAAATCGGACAGTGGTAATCGTGCACCTTTCCTCTTTCGGCATTACAGACAATTTTGGCTAGCTTTACGTTGACCAGATGCAAGAATCCAGAAAGCACAATACCTGATATACTTTTTACACCTATCAAAGGGTAATAGCTTCAGTCAGAAGCGGAGAGGCTTTCTATTAATTTAGCCAGGCCTACATATGAGCCAGATTTTGTGAGATTCAGTGTGACCGACACCTATAGTTATGCCTCCTGCATGTAACTTGCATCTTTTTCTAGCCTCAGGTATTGATGGGTAAACTCACTGAAAGCAGACAACAAAGTGCTGCTGACATGACCAAATTAGTTCACCATTTCGCCACTGGTAACAAAGAGCCAGAGTCAGCAATAAATATGATAAACTGTTCAGGGATTTTTTTTTTCTTTGATAATGGGGTAAAAAAAAAAAAAAAAGGGGTTACAGCTTGGTGCTCAAGTAACATTTCTTATTATTATCAAAGTTGAAAACAGTTGTGCAGCTTAATATTCTTGTGAAATCTTTTTCAGTAAACCTTTGTTGAATTTAAAGATCAATGGAACTTAAATAATAATTTATTTTAAATTATATAATCTTGATGTAAAAGTCTTTACTGTCACTTGTGATCAATTTAATGTGTCGTTGGAGAATAATAAAAAAAAAGGAAGTAATTTCTCACTGACCCAAAACTTTTAAACAGTATGACGTAGTATCCATTTAAATACCTTTATTTTTTTTTATTTTTTTTGCATTACTATAAAGCGAATAGAAGAGCCATCTTTAATAATTATGAATATTGTTAAGAAATAATTGAAAAATGCTAGGACAGAGATTTGAAATGCTAGATTTTCTAGATTTCAATCATTTCTAGATGAATTTAAGATGAATGAGAACCTCTTAATTTGTTTAGAGCAGTCATCTAATTTTAGACTTGACTCAAAGACAGACAATTTAAAAAAAAAAAACAGACAACAACAAACAAATGGTTTAATTCTCTTAGTCTTAACTTGGCACCTTACTGGTTTACTAGGATTCAAGAGGATACAAAAGCATTTCTCCGTTAAGACAAATAAGCTTTCTCCAAAATGATTGATCAGATGTGAAACCACACTGGCAGGAGACACCAGCAATACATCTGATAAAAACAACCCATAAAAAAACACAATTGAGCCACCAAGCCTTTGCTAAATTTGACCCGGCCTCCTGTTGGTTAAACATAGCAACGGTATGATTTGCACATCAAAAACTAGCACACGGCACTTGCAGAAACTGCAGATACCTGGTCATTTTGTAAGTCCTGGAAATGCAGACTGTCCCGTCAACATGTCACCACACAAAGGGTTGCGGGACGAAGGCAGAGGTGTTGAAACGGCCCAAAACCCACCTTAATACCCCTCAGTTTGAGAATGTCTTCGGCTCTCAACGTGGAGTTATTAGGGGCCAGTGCCCTCTCCTTCAGCGGTAACAGAGTGAGCAGGCGTCTAGCACAAGTCTCTCAACCCTGGACCAATTACCACCTCATAAGAATATGCTTAACAGAACATTAAAGAACCATCCAAAACAGCCGCACAAAACTACTCAATCCTTCTGCCAATTACAGATGACATCTCACATTAGGAAGATAAAACAGACTGAACTGCAACCTGAGAGTAAAACTGCATTCTAGTAATGAGAATCACCACTGACGGTAATGAGAATAAAAATGGTAATGGTCCTAAAAGGGCCGTCATCTTCTTTGAGCAAAATGTTGTCTTTCATTTCACTGAAGAAAACTCCCCATCATGCCTCAAAGTCAGTTTGAAGGACATTTTATGCTGCATACAAACAGTGCTTTCAAATCAGCAGAACGCCTGTTTGCATGAGAGTAATATTAATTCAGAAGGCAGAAAGTAATTAAGCAGTCTTGTTTGCTAATCATCATCTGCTGTGCTGATGAGGGATTACTGCAGACCTCACAACAAAAGCTGCCAGTGTAACTTGAGTCAATTTGCATGTCTTCGCCACTCTCTACAGAAGGAGCTTGACTATTTTGAGAGGCTCGAGTACAAATCAATTTTTCTTCGGTGCCATGTGGAACAACAGTATGTTTAGGTGACGGCAGGATCTATCAATGAAGCAGGAAATTAGACAAATGGGCAGACCAAAATGGTTTTGTTGATAGAATGCTACATTTAACTAATTAAATCACTATGATCCTCCAGGGTGGACAGTGTCTTCGCAAATAAAAAGTTGTTGCATGAATCCCATGTAAATGCTTTGATTACATGACCACATCGTTGTTCTTTTTTGTCTATTGCTCCAGGTTTCAGCACCATTCAAAAGTTTGGGGTCAGTAACGATTTTACATTTTATTTTTCAAGTCTCTTATAGTGTTCCAATCAGACGCGATGCAATATTGTGACATGCAATAAATAGTATTTAATCAAAGTTAATCAGAGTTTTTGTCCAGCCACGACGGCGATATGCGACGAGCAACAGCGGATTCTATTTTAGAAACAAAATACAAATATGACAGTGATAATCTCGGGCATTGATTATTTGCTTTATTTAATGTAAAATTTAACATGAGTTTGAATATCATTTTTGCGTGACCTTTATAGCCATACGGGAATCAACAATGGATAATTCACCTCAGATCATGAAAATAAAGGAAACAAAAATATTCAGAACTGTGTGAACTCAATGTGAACAACCAAGTGTATGCATGATTCAGTCATGTATTTTTAAATGTTAATATTAAAATAATATTGATTCTGTGGTTATATTGGGTGCAGTGGGCTTGCAGAGAACTCCACCCACACATTCTTCTGATTGGCTGTGTTATTTGATTGATTGTGTTGCGTTTCGTATAGTTGCATCTGGTGTGGACAGACAGACTGCCTGTTGCTGGAATCCTATCACATTGCGTCTGGTTAGGACACAGTGTTGTGCTCATCAAGGTGCATTTATTTAATAAAAAAATACAATAAAAACTGTACTACTGTGAAACATTATTAGAATAACTGTTTTCTATTTTAATATATTTTACAAATGTAATTTATTCCTGTGATGGCAAAGCTGAATTTTCAGCATCATTACTACGTTCCACCGGTACTTCAGAAATCCTTATAACAAAGATTTCTGTATATCATTATACAGAAATCATTATACCGATATATATAAATAAATTAACCAGGACAACATTGATGATGAGAACTTTTTTTTTTTCTTGAGCAGCAAATCAATATGTTAGAATGATTTCTGAAGTACCGAAGTGTGTGTTTATATATATAATTTTTTTGGCCTGATAAGCAAGTATGAAAGTACAGTGTAAAAAATGGATATTCATTTGCTAAAAATTACATTTAAAAGTGTCTAAATTAGTTTTCTAAATTAGTGTTCTAAATCAGTGTTTTTAAAGATTAAGTGAAAGTTAACAAAAATTATTTGAGCATGCATAATTAAATATACATTTTAATCAATTCTGGTAAACTGCAAAAAAAATAAAAAATAAAAATAACAATGAATAAATAAATAAATGTCTTATACATTGGCTGATAAGGTACGGTACTGATTAAGGTACTGACACATACAGTGCATAAAATTTATATTGTATAACAAAACCTCCCAATCATAGATTTGAACCTAAAACACACTGTAAGGAAGCTAGAAAAAGACAGAGGCAGAGTTATTTAATTTAATTTCTCTGGCCCCAATAATTGTTTTAACCTTGCTACTCACACGCCTTTTAAAGTTTCCTCTTTAAGGCACGAGTTGGTGGGGTTAGATGTTTAGGATGGGGGTATGAAGCTGCATGGAGTCAGCCGTCTTGTTGTGCTCCATCTTCTTGTCCTCTGTTCCTGTCAACATCACCGCCCCACCAACGACACCTCCAACTCCTCCATGCACACATACCCCTGCCCCGTAAGCCTTTCATAGCACAGCGCATGATTAATAGTTGTGAGTTGGGCCCCTCCGTGCACTCAGCACATTGTTGAGAGGCTCTGAAACAGGACAACAGTTGCATCCCCACCTAACACCGGGCCTAAGCCCTGACTGTCAGTCCTCGGTTAGAGCACTGTTAACTGGCCAGATTTACAGCTACTAACCAGTGCTCGGTTGCTGCTTGGCAAAGAGGAGACAAGCATCCATCATCACAACTTATGGAGCGTTTTATTACAGCGGGACAGAGGCCATGATGAGCGCGCTGCCACCCCGAGTGACACCAGTACAATGCTGTGGGTGTTAAACTTACCACAGGGACGGATGACTTGCATATGAAGCATGTACTGTGGATTTACAGAGCTAAAGTAACACTTCAACACACCTTCGGAAAAGCATCTGCGTGACTTCAAGCAATGCATTTTATTATTCAAGCCCAAGTGCTGTAGCTACAGAAAAGTCTGTTCTACGCAATCAACATTTAATGCAAAGCGCATGCAGTAAAATGAAATGGGGGGGGGGGGGGGGGGGGGGGGGGGGGTAAATGTGTCAACCAAAATATATTTTCTCCTGGTGTTGTTTTTGGGCTTCTAGATAACAGTACTGAATCAAAAGTGACATCAGTCGCCAGTAGTCACCAAATTGCAAAATTAACACTTTGTTTTCAGACAAGTTACATGAACATAACATTACTTCCCCCGTCTCACATTGGGCCACATTAGTGAAACATGAGTGAAATAAATTTGTGTGACACAGTTGCAAAGCTGTTCTGACATAGTTTTGGGGATTTATGAAAGTGTTTGCATTCTCAAAATGTTAGTTGGTGTGAAAAAAATAATAATTTTTACACCTTCTCCCAACATGCATAAATGGTGCGTAAATCATAAAAAAAAAAAAAAAAAAATTTTTTAAGGCAAACCGATGACACTGCATTTTGATAATGCTATTTACCATATTAATATATAATAAAATGAATTAGTTAACCAATTAGTTAAGTGTGAAAATAAAGTTATATTAGTACCAGTAGTATTTGTCTGGAAGCTAAACACATTCAATAATTTTTGTTAGGCATATGGCTAAGGAGTCTCTTTTGCATTTATATGCAATATGGAGCCAAACCTGAGAAAAGAGTCCAGAAGATCCCACCGCATTCCTGCACGCGTAATTCATGGGCGGGGATTATGCAAATTGTGAATGAGCATGCATAAGCACCCTTTTTACGAATAATTGGAATATATTAACATACGTGTGTAATAATCAAATCTAAGGTTTATTAAGCATTTGTGAATGTGTAAGAATTTATGGGATGGTCCATGTTAGATGCAAATTACTCAGAATTTGCTCATATTTACGAAAGTTTCTAGCCCGGGTTTCCCCATGCTGCCGATTTTATTCACGCTGCTAGGCAGCCTGGACACCATGGACCAGATTTTCCCCTCAAAAAGGGAACCAATCACAGAACGGGGAGGGAGCAGCAAGATGATGACGACGTCTATGCGACACACCGAAGCAGTTTGTTTATATCTATGGATCCAACATGGCATCAGAGGCGAAGTTACCTTTCGATGCAGCCTTAGTGTTCTAAGTAGTTCAGAACGCAAGTTTATTTCGTCTTCTTCCTCGTCGAATTTCTGTCGCTCTACATACGTCATCTGGTATGATTGAAACAATTGGCTATGTGCTACGTACAGGCGCATTTGATAGACATTTGTAGTGCCCAATAAACGGCTCTGGGCATTCGTAAACCACGCCTCAAATACGAGAAAATGAACATGTGGTTCCCAGACCACGTCTCAATGAGACGAGGTCTGACGTTAGCCAGGCTAGAAAGTTTCATGAATAAGGCCTACTGGTCAGATGCAAAGTTATACCATTGCTTAAGGCAATGATCAAGATGATGAAACAGTGTTAGCAATGTTAACACAATGTAAGCACTTTTTGGGGAAATTAACCCCAAGGTTTCTCAATTAGGGCTGCAACGATTCATCGAGTTACTCGATTTACTCATTACAAAAATTCCTCGAGGCAAAAACTCTGCCTCGAAGCCTCGTTAAATTCCTATGACGCGCACTATACGCGCACTATACGCGCAGGGATCTGATTTCACACGGACCGTTGTTCAGTGTTCAGGAAGCACAATAGCGCGTGATACATTTTGAATTTAGTTGGCGCGATGGCGGAGAGTAAAGATGTCCATAAAGTCGCTTCCTTCCAGCGTCGCTGAAACAAGGTAACGATTCTGTCCCCCGCATTTTTTTTAACCCAGCACCAACATTTCCGCCCGTGCCGAAGCCTATACATTGATGTTCGCTGATTTTAATCCCATACTGTATTTGTAGTGATGTCGTGATGCGGTTTGACTAGATATGATGTTTAGCTTTGATGTTTTAAAGTAGTAAATGTATTCATGTTCAACTGCAAGAGAGTATATAGCCTAAAAAAGAACCCCTTCACACACACACACGCGCGCGCACCCTCGTCTCTCTCACGCGCCAGTCAGACCAATTGCGGCAATGCATCACATATGCTCAAACTTTTATGTAGCCACGCAACAATAATTTCAGCATGCATTCACTGTATACACCGGGACGTGATGGAGGAACAAATATTGCATTGCAGTCTTTGCCAGACCTTGTTTGTCACGTCTGCCAAATAGTTACAGACAAGACAACAACTATTTTTACTATTTAAGTTTGTATTCATAGTTTTACATGTTATACATGTTTTACAGTATAAAGTTGACTTAACTGTATTGTTATATAATTGTTGGCACTGGCACTTATAAACACTAAATGGGTAAAAAGTACAATAAATAGGCTTAGTTTTGGAGCCAAATGTTGGAGTTGGAATAAATAGCTCTGTTTTTTTTTTTGTTTTTTTTTTGAGAAATAAAAGCCAAATGCTTGATTATTTTACAGCCACATCATTTTCGTTATGCATTATTTGTTTTGGTTGTTTAAAAACACACACATTTTTTTTATCCGATTACTCGATTAATCGATCGATAAAGTGCTAGATTAATCGATTACAAAAAGAATCGATAGCTGCAGCCCTATTCTCAATCTATCATAAAGTGAATAATCATTAAAAAAAATATAATAATTACTCATGACAATTTAGACTTGTCACCAAATCAAAGAAATTAGCAATGTGCGGTGTTAGTTACAAGGTTAAAACATAAGCAAGTATTATTTTCCTATCTCTCATTAAGACGAGAAAGGGATCTGGATCTTGGATCAGACAAATTGACAGTAATTGTTCACCAGAGCAGACTTGATATTTGCCTTGTGTTGACATTGCACCAATTTGTGAAACATGCGTAATGTCCAAACTTCTATCATTAACCTTTAATGCTAAGCTGGATGTTTAAAGGTAGGGTTACTGTCCGATGTGAATGTCAAAGAGATGAGATAGGAGCCTAACCTGTTGAATAGCACGAGCTAGTATAGTTGTTTATACTAGTGTATAAAAAGGGAATAGTGTTGTCACGATACCAAAATTATTGTTTCGATACCGATACCAAGTCAAGAATTGCGATTTCGATACTTTTTCGATACTTTTCCTGAAAAGGGAGAAACACTCTCAAATATCATTGCTGTGCTTTATTCTAAAACCGGGACAACATTCTAATCATATAACACACTAATAAATGAACACATGAACAGCAGATATATTAAACATTTGAACAAAATATGAAATATCAAAATGTAAAAAATAAATTAGAGCAATGACATTCAAGGTAAATTGTTTTATAAATTTAGCAGCATTATCTCAGTTATCATAAGAAACATAAGAGTTACCGGTAATAACTTTATCTTGATTATGAACTTTCAATAAAAATATGAACAGCGATTATATTAAACCATGTTTAATATTGGTAACATATGATAAGCCTCATTGGTGATATATTTGACATGTGAGAGTTGTGGAAGGTTTTCGTAAATCATATTTACGAAAGTTTCATGAATAAGGCCTACTGGTCAGATGCAAAGTTATACCATTGCTTAAGGCAATGATCAAGATGATGAAACAGTGTTAGTAATGTTAACACAATGTAAGCACTTTTTGGGGAAATTAACTCCAATGTTTCTCAATCTATCATAAAGTGGATAATCATAAAAAATTATAAAAAATTACTCGTCTTGTCAACAAATCAAAGAAATTAGCAATGTGCGGTATCAGTTAAAAGGTTAAACCACAAGCAAGTATTATTTTCTTATCTCTCATTAAGACGAGAAAGGGCAAAGAGGATCCAGGGACAGTTGATAATTGTTTTGTGATGGAAACCTAGGACAGCAGATTGGGCGTAATGGAAGAAGGCCTCCCTCCTCAGGGGACAGAAGTTGTAAATTCCTTCAAGAGAACGCTCTCGCTATTCAACAGGTTAGGCTCCTATCTCATCTCTTTGACATTCACATCGGACAGTAACCCTACCTTTAAACATCCAGCTTAGCATTAAAGGTTAATGATAGTAGTTTGGACATTACGCATGTTTCACAAATTGGTACAATGTCAACACAAGGCAAATATCAAGTCTGCTCTGGTGAACAATTACTGTCAATTTGTCAGATCCAAGACAAAATGTGACAGTCTGTCACATCGTTTTAACTATAGGACTGGTTGTTGGAGGACTAGTCGACTAGCCAACCATCGTGACCTATCCCTCATGCTGAATTCAGTGAGGTTGACTAGATTATCATCTTATATATATTTGCATCAATATTTATTGTTGCTTCAATTAACTGATAGCATGTTTTGTTTCATGGAATACATGGACTGCTCTGAAATGCCAGAACACGTCTTAATACCACTGAGAAATGTCCCACAATGGTAAGATGAATGCAAAAGTAGCAGCCATTTTACAGCTTTAATAACTTCCCCACCCACTTGCAGTGACATTTCTTCTCTGATGATGCGTTTACTGGCGCGAGGGCGGGGAAACCTGTCACTAACATGACATCACAGCAATAGCAAACAACAACCATCCAATGATGCAATCAATTGCCAATGGAAAAAAACAAGTCCCATCCTAATTTTTTTTTTTATTATTCATGAAGTGGTTTCACAAAATAGGGAAGAAAAGACTATGGCAACTTCTATTTTAAAAATGAGACAAATATGGAGCATAATAGAACAAAAGCTCAAGCAGACCATGACAATCAATTGAAAAAGCAAAGCATGGTGTAAAGAAATAAAGCGATAAAATGATTTCCTAATATCTGTCCTGTAAGTCATTACTGTTCTTTCTGTCTGTATTATTCAGTAACTTTAAACCCGAAGTGACTTCCCTGCAGGAGCATTCATCACATTGATGTTGAGAACACACACACACACACACTCTACTTACTATTTGTTTGCCATCTCAGATGATGTTACCAAGGACATGAGTGGCAGACCCTCATGTTTTTTCCCCCTCTCTTCCCTTGAAGGGCAAAGGGAATTTATTTGCTCCATTTGCCATCATAAGTAAACACATTTGCATTTGTGTCGGTCTGATCAGACTTATGACTATGCTTGTTTCTGTTTGTTTGACAGATCACGTTCTTGCAGATCATGTAGGTATGATATACAAGCACATATTAAATGGCAGAGAGTCCACAGGGCCTCAAAGGAGCAGGATATTCCCACGTGCCCCAGAAGAAACTCTGGTTGGGACGCCAGCACAAGCACAGCTGTTGGCCTGAGACAGCTCACACTTGACCTTGAGCTATAGTTCACGATACATGTGTGTGTTAAGACTGAAACAGAGGACACCAGCAGCCAGTTGCATAAACTGCTTAGACTAGACTTCAAAACTTTTCTAAAGTCAGTTAGAAAAGTTTGGATTAAAAAGGTGGATAAAAAGGTAGATTGTCAAATTTGAATCTGATAAAATGACCGACAAGCAATTAGCAAAGGGGTAATAAAATAATTAGCTCTTAAGACACATTCTTAAAGTGGCTATGTTTATCCCCTGTCATAAAAACAATATCGCAATGCTAAGAAAATTAGCTTTTTTCTTTAAGCAAACAATAATTTCCTGCTACTGATCCAGTTCATTTTGTTTGTCCCAAATTGCTTTGCAACCTTCACAACCATCCAAACAAAAAATGACTTAACATGATATGAGATGTCAAGTATAGTTTCAAATATCCATACATATGGAGACAAGAACTATACTGTACTCAAGGCCTGTCAAAGGCATTGTAAATGTCTTAATCAAGAAGACACAGTCAAAGGATTCCTCCACAGCCCATTGTTCAGGAGATGAAGAGATTACAGAAAGTGCCTGAAAAGAACCAGCGATCAAAGTATCACAGTAATGTTTACTACAAAACTCAGTCGACATCCAATCATCGGATGGTGTGGTCTGACCTATTAGAGGAGTTTCTTTAGTACCTGAAAACCAAACGAGAGGAAATGCTAGGGGTAAGTGAGAGAGTTGTCAGTCAAACAAAGCTCTGGAATTGGATCTACCAGGTGGCGTCTTTAAACCTGTATTTGTATGAATAAAAATGAGAGGATTTAGTCTGTCGGCTTCCTCTACAGACTTGTCAAAAACCTGACCTTTGACGCGAAGGGAGGGGGAAGTGTTGGAGGAAGATTCAAAGCTTTAAAGGACTAAAGCTTGGGCTGACTAGTGTATAAAAAGGGAATACTATGAGAAGGTGAGACATCTTCATTCCAACAGTTGTTTCCTTCCCTCCTCTTTGCCTCAATGGTACGCTATTTCGATGCAGAGCGGATATCAAAAACATCCCACAGAATTACCTGACCTCATACTGAATCCTAGTTCTCAATTTGATGTTAAACAGACCGCGTTTCATAGCTAGAATATCTCCCTTACAAAACTAATAGATTCATAGAGCAGTTGTCCACCAAGCTACACAAGATCTAAAGCTCATTTCTCCAATACCAGAGTGTCTGAGAGCCATTTGTCACCCCAAGTTGCTTGTTTGTAATTCCAGAGGGATTCCGGATTAACAAGACCATCTGACTGGCTTCTGCTGCCAACAGAGGACTATTGCACTTTACGTTAATTCTATAAATTGGCAAAAATGTAAATATTATATATTACAATAATGGCCCTGGAGGCAATTATAATTACCCATAAAGCAAAATGCTTCCAACTCTTATTAAAGAGAACATTCATTTACTCCGGCAACCATTTTCTTCTTTTCCACAGAATAAAGTTAGTCAGATTTTTTTAGTGACATGTCCCTTTAACACATTTTACAACAGCTAAAATCATTCCATATAACTTTCCCTCAAATCAAGACAGAAAATGCAAAAGTCTGCAGATTCGGTCTGGGCATGCTTATCAGCAACTAAGCACAGCTCACTCCAAGAGTCTTGTGCAAATAACACCAGATGAAATAGATCATTGCTGTCACCAACTTCATGCTTGAGATTCCAAGACAAAAGACAAATCGAAAACTCAGCGATGACTTCAGTATGTCAGTAAAAAAAAAAGCAGGGTACTTATGGTATCTATAACAATATGTAACCTAAATATTTGTTGAAATAGGTCAATTTCTATTTAATCTGCTACTTAAAGAATTTTGCCAACATGCAAATCCAATTTTTGTGTGTGTGTGTGTGTGGGGGGGGGTTGCACAATATGCAAACTTTTTTGTCTTGTTCAGAACATCTGACCTAAACCTGGCCTACCACAAACACTGCTTGAATCAAGTGTAGTGTACATATTAGGTGAGGTAGCTTAAGTACCAACACATGTTTCTGATGTGTTAAACTCAGGACTGGAAACTCTTTGTTTCACAAATACAAAAATGGCCTCATTCAAGACGAGAACACTTTTTTGTGGAGGGAGAGACAACACTTCCTTTCCCAGAACAATCTATCTCTCGGGTTGACAAGTCTCCCTGCTATATTTACCCAACCTAAACTGCAGATGATATACTTCCAGCTGCATTCTGCCGCCATACGGCACATGTGCCTGCCAATCAAACGGCTGGTGCAGAGGAAGGAGAATGAAACCTTTATCAAGTCAGTGAAAGTGGCTAGTAAACCTTTGGAGCTAATCCACATTTCCTTTGGCGGTATCTTTTGTTGTTGGCTAAGATAAAATGGCCACAATGTGAATGGAATTATAGGCTTTCATTAAGAAGACAGCTGGGCTATTTAAGAGATACATATATAAATTTAATTCACAGAACACTGAGCCAAAACACTGGCAACATAATATGACCAGACCCCATTCAACCCATTTTATAATTCTTGAAAAGGCCTTGAGCAATATTTGTGCACTTCTCACTAAGTGCTTACGGTTTTAGATCTGTTATTAAGAGACAATTAGTAAAACAAGGCAATCAGTGAAATAAAGGCTGGTTATTTGCTTATAGCTTTCAAGATTTTTAGTGATCAAAGGATGGGCAAAGGACGGCCACTTGTTTGATTCCTCCAGAAATAACTACACATTAATTTGCATCCTACAATACTGTTTAAAAGTTTGGGGTGAGAAAGATTTTTTTTCTTAAAGAAATTAAGATGTGCATATTCAGCAAGGATGCATTAAATTAACCAACAAACCAGCATACTAGAATGATTTCTGAAGGATCATATGACCCTGAAGACCGGAGTGATGATGATAAAAATTCAGCTTTGCCATCACAGGAATAAATTCTATTTTAAAATCTATTCAAATAGAAAACTATTAAATTGAAGTAATATTTCACAATATTACTGTTATTACTGTATGTGAGCATAACAAATACTACATACCCCAAACTTTCAAATAGTAGTGTGCCTAGGCTTGGAAAACAAGCTAACATCACCCATTTTATTCACTATGAAGTAGGTGAATGAAACTCAACACTTGCTCAACCACGCAAGAGAACTAACAAGGCCTTAGTTTGAGGGGAAGTTTGGTAGATTTCTGCCTGGGTCCAGACACAGCCGCTCCTGTCCATCTCAGAGCAGCAGTATTCTCCAGAGAGAGGACTCCCTGTCCAGGGCTTCAATTACAGAGGCATGACGACATGCAGACAGAGTAGAGAGCTGTTGCACATCTCATCAACTCACACCCCTCCATTAATACACAGAAATTCACTATGATTAATCAGGCTGGCATGCTTAAGCAGGACTTTTAGCAACCAAAGGGAAGTCATGTTAGTCAAGATAGTTTGTGCCCTCTTACCTAAAAGACAGTCTAAAGGGGTTGTTTAAATCAGTCATCACACTCATTAAAGTTACACTAATGTTACTTGAACACAAAAGCTCTTAAGAATCTAGAGTAATTCTGTAAACAAGCCATAGATGTCACTGTTGTGGACATAAGTGAGCACTTTATAGTAAAATATATTAGTGAAATTGTGGAAATTAAAAGTTATAGGTACTACCGGTGACTTCTTCAATCAGCTTTTTTATGTCATAATGAGATTATGACTGTTAAATAGCAGCAATTTTCATTTAAGTCTGTAAGTGTTGTAACATAACACCACAACAGAGCATCACAGTAAGAAAGAATTTTCATTTCTTTTTGAAGAGGAACAATTGCATAAAAACATAGCATAACATTTACCTTAGCTGTCCTATTCATTAAGAGGTATTTGGATAACTAAATGAACAAACACTGACATAGTTTCCATGGGACCCCAAAAATTATGAGGTGGCATAAAAGCCCAATTATAAGACATTGAGAAAGATAATATTGACTGATTTGAAAAGGCCATGCCTTTTCTCAAAGGAAATTTAGCATACACCTGGTTAAATATGCTTTCATTCTGTAGCAGGAAAGAAGCACTTTGGCGAATGATAAATGAGTCTGTTTAGTTTGATCCCGTCTGGCGGGATTCGGTCTAGTCTTAAATAAAGGAAACGAAAAAATGGTGCTGTGGCAGAATGCTTGTGTTTAAGACTTGTCAACAAAAATCTGTATTATGAGGGTTTAGAGGGAGAAGGGCATTTCAACAGCTACTGTTACAAAATTAAGAGGCTGGATAAACTGACTACTAAAGGACAGAAAACTGTCCAGACACCTTTTTCAGAAACCATCTTAGTTAATTACTCATTTACAGCAATCCGGAGTTTGATCAAGTCTAACCTTTTATGTTATTGAGGGTGTCTTTCAAGTGGCTGAAGCTGTTGAGTAGTGGGTCCTGTTCTTCATCCTGTCAAAGAATGAGAAAATCATTTTAGCATTCTAGTTAGCAACTTGGCATATTATGATTTCACTAACAATATCATTTGATTTGTTATTTATATATGGGATGCATTATGTATGGATACCTTATCAGTTATTGACCAATATTAAAGATTTTTCATCGATTCGTGATATGATATTCTATATGGGTTGATACTGGATATTTAACTCTGCATGCAAATTTCTCCTATTATTATTATTAGCCTACTATTACATTTGCCAACATTTAACACTCACTTAAACTTCATCTTAGGGTGCTTTCACACTAGCACTTCTTTTGGTGTTTACCCGGGTTTGATTGACATTAGAGTTCGGTTCGTTGTGGTCTGGGGTACGGTTCATGTGAACTCTGGCACAGTTTGCTGCTGATATGAACGCAATCGCACTAAATCGCAGAAGTGAACCGATATTAATGACGTATGATTTGATAAAAATGTGTTTGTGTGTTTCACTCACTTTCCAGACGAGCGTGACTGACGCACTGCAAGCAGAAAGCTACATATTTCATTTCTGCTCGCCTTCGCAGTACATTCGCGGCAGATAGACGCAAGTGCCGTTACATACTGAAGCTTTGGAAACAAAACCAATGGTTCAAAAACAAAAATATTAAACTGAGGTTAGCAACGCTATGCATTTGCATATTGCCGCCTTCTCCTGCATTGTCATTACCAAGCAACGGGGTAAACAGCTGCTGATTTGATGACGCAAACACATCGCAGTTCGGACCCAAATAATATTATCTGAACACAGTCCAGCAGGAGGGAGGAGCAATCGAACTCGGGTTCGGAACAGGCAATAGAACCAAGTGTGAAAGCACCCTTAAAAAACATTTAACATAACACTGTTAAATGTAATCTTTAGCACATCTCAAAATGAATATCTAGTTTTCATGCTGTACATTTAAATGGTATGATACATCATGTACCAATGCAAAAAAATTATATATATATATCCTTATCATTTGTTAAAGGGATACTCCACTTTTTTTGGAAATAGGCTCATTTTACAACTCCCCCAGAGTTAAACAGTTGAGCTGTACCGTTTTCGAATCCATTCAGCCGAACTCCGGGTCTGGCGGTACCACTTTTAGCATAGCTTAGCATAGATCATTGAATCGGACAGGACCATTAGCATCTCTCTCAAAAAAATTACCAAAGAGTTTCGATATTTTTTTTATTTAAAACTTGACTCTTCTGTAGTTACATCGTGTACTAAGACCGACGAAAAAAAAAAAGGTTGCGATTTTCTAGGCTGATATGGCTAGGAACTATACTCTCATTCCTGCGTAATAATCAAGAAACTTTGCTGCCGTACCATGAATCCAGCAGGCGTAATGATATGACGCAGCGCCTGAAAATAGTCCCCGGCTCGGTAACTTCCAACGTGACCGGGACTAAGTTTGTCTAACCTATTAGACCTATTATCAGGCGCTGGACTCATGGTACGGCAGCAAAGTTTCTTGATTATTACACAGGAATGAGAGTATAGTTCCTAGCCATATCAGCCTAGAAAATTGCAACTTTAAATTTTCCGTCGGTCTTAGTACACGATGTAACTACAGAAGAGTCAAGTTTTAAATAGGAAAAATATCGAAACTCTTTGGTCATTTTTTTTTGAGAGAGATGCTAATGGTCCTGTCCGATTCAATGATCTATGCTAAGCTATGCTAAAAGTGGTACCGCCAGACCCGGAGATCGGCTGAATGGATTCGAAAACGGTAAAACTCAACTGTTTCACTCTGGGGGAGTTGTAAAATGAGCCTATTTCCAAAAAAAGTGGAGTATCCCTTTAACAACATGCATTCTTTACTTCAATGAGCTCATTGTTTCTGCCTTAAATGAATACATAAAATTACCATAATACATTGTTAGCTAACAGCGTGATTTGCATATGTACATTTCTGAAATATATAACTTGGACACAGTCACCTCTGATGACAGATCACAAATTGTAATGTAGACATGCATTTTCTGTAAAGATGCTATGAAACGATATGTATTGTGAAAAGCACTATAACAAATAAATGTGAATTGAATTGATGCCTAAACTCACTTATATAACTATAGCATTTAAACAACTGATTTTAATGTTTTATTTTTTATTTTAGACAAAGCTATAGAATTATCTGTTACCAGCTATAACATGAAAATATATATCACCTTATCAATTTCAGCAATAACTTTACTATCCCAATAACTTAAATATTCAAGAATTTTGAGAAACATATGGCCATTAAATGTTTCCTCATTACAGATTTTATTATATTACAAATCACCATAGACAGAGTGAATAAGATCAGTATATGGTCAGGCTAAATATCACTTGAAATATCTCTAATAGGACATCAGGCCCTACATTTCAGATAATTACAATGTTCTTCAAATAAATCTAAACTGGATCACTTACCAATGGAGTATGGGTACTCCATCTAGAGTTCCTCTTGATAGCAGAAACAACAACAGAAATCTCCCCTTGAACGATGTATATATTCTTGTCCACCATAGTGAATCTAGAGTGCAATTAGAGATATGCAATTACACACAAGTAATAATCTCAAAAATACATCTTTTACTGATGTCAAGAGAGAGTCGGACAGCTCAAATAGACCAGTGATTCTAGACCAGAGCTTAAGCTAGCGGTAATCTCTGTGTAAAGCATCAGACAATGCAGCAGACAGGTAGTATCAGCTCAGACTTCATTATGCCAGATAGTGTCTTGTGGGGGCAAGAAAGGCAGCACAGAAATCACAAAAAAAAGTAATATGTCTCCAAAAAAAAAAAAACAATAATATTAGAAATCGGACCATACATACAACTTTGAGGATCAAAGAGGCTCTGTATGACCAAGCAAACGTGCTTATAGAAACTTCAGAAAGTATTTCCAATAAATCTTTAAAAAAATCTACTAGTTTATGCAGAAACACTTGCAAATGTTCTGGAAGGTTTAAACTTAAACCCATCAAACCCATGGTATTATGGGATTCACAACAGAGTGGTGCAGGGATGACGTCAAAACCCAGAAATACTAATTCACCAGTGGTCACCTTGATATAAGTATATACAGTGAGGAAAATAAGTATTTGAACACCCTGCTATTTTGCAAGTTCTCCCACTTGGAAATCATGGAGGGGTCTGAAATTGTCATCGTAGGTGCATGTCCACTGTGAGAGACATAATCAAAAAAAAAAAATCCAGAAATCACAATATATGATTTTTTAACTATTTATTTGTATGATACAGCTGCAAATAAGTATTTGAACATCTGTCTATCAGCTAGAATTCTGACCCTCAAAGACCTGTTAGTCTGCCTTTAAAATGTCCACCTCCACTCCATTTATTATCCTAAATTAGATGCACCTGTTTGAGGTCGTTATCTGCATAAAGACACCTGTCCACCCCATACAATCAGTAAGAATCCAACTACTAACATGGCCAAGACCAAAGAGCTGTCCAAAGACACTAGAGACAAAATTGTACACCTCCACAAGGCTGGAAAGGGCTACGGAGAAATTGCCAAGCAGCTTGGTGAAAAAAGGTCCACTGTTGGAGCAATCATTAGAAAATGGAAGAAGCTAAACATGACTGTCAATCTCCCTCGGACTGGGGCTCCATGCAAGATCTCACCTCGTGGGGTCTCAATGATCCTAAGAAAGGTGAGAAATCAGCCCAGAACTACACGGGAGGAGCTGGTCAATGACCTGAAAAGAGCTGGGACCACTGTTTCCAAGGTTACTGTTGGTAATACACTAAGACGTCATGGTTTGAAATCATGCATGGCACGGAAGGTTCCCCTGCTTAAACCAGCACATGTCAAGGCCTGTCTTAAGTTTGCCAATGACCATTTGGATGATCCAGAGGAGTCATGGGAGAAAGTCATGTGGTCAGATGAGACCAAAATAAAACTTTTTGGTCATAATTCCACTAAACGTGTTTGGAGGAAGAAGAATGATGAGTACCATCCCAAGAACACCATCCCTACTGTGAAGCATGGGGGTGGTAGCATCATGCTTTGGGGGTGTTTTTCTGCACATGGGACAGGGCGACTGCACTGTATTAAGGAGAGGATGACCGGGGCCATGTATTGCGAGATTTTGGGGAACAACCTCCTTCCCTCAGTTAGAGCATTGAAGATGGGTCGAGGCTGGGTCTTCCAACATGACAATGACCCGAAGCACACAGCCAGGATAACCAAGGAGTGGCTCTGTAAGAAGCATATCAAGGTTCTGGCGTGGCCTAGCCAGTCTCCAGACCTAAACCCAATAGAGAATCTTTGGAGGGAGCTCAAACTCCGTGTTTCTCAGCTACAGCCCAGAAACCTGACTGATCTAGAGAAGATCTGTGTGGAGGAGTGGGCCAAAATCCCTCCTGCAGTGTGTGCAAACCTGGTGAAAAACTACAGGAAACGTTTGACCTCTGTAATTGCAAACAAAGGCTACTGTACCAAATATTAACATTGATTTTCTCAGGTGTTCAAATACTTATTTGCAGCTGTATCATACAAATAAATAGTTAAAAAATCATACATTGTGATTTCTGGATTTTTTTTTTTTTGATTATGTCTCTCACAGTGGACATGCACCTACGATGACAATTTCAGACCCCTCCATGATTTCTAAGTGGGAGAACTTGCAAAATAGCAGGGTGTTCAAATACTTATTTTCCTCACTGTAGATAAGAATGCTTGGGATGTGAACGTGTGCAGTTGATGTTGCAGAGCAAAATGTTCAAGTATCGTCAAGTTATGTTTACCACAGACCTTATTTTACTCATAAATTGAAAAAAACATTTTAGAATCCCATTGGAAAATCTTGAGGGAACCACCGGTAAATTACTCTGAGTTTTGACATCATCCCTGCATCACTCTATAATGCCTAGATATAACATAACAGTTTATAACATTTCACATTCGCAAGCCCACGTACTCTATCTACAGGCCTACAATTTGCGGGCATCAGAAAGACGTAATCTATATGCGGGGTATTGAAATAATTTTTTAACACGCACTCGCTTTTAAGTTTCGCTCTTTCGATATTTGTCAATGACGCTCAAGATCTGTTGCACACCAAATCCTCTGCCATCGTCCAGTCAGTCATCTCTCTTTACTCTTTTCACGTGTGAAAATCTGAAGTGAAATCTGACTCCTGCTGCGACTCTACAGCTCGTGTTATATGCAGCAGAGCAGACTTTCAGTTTATAATTGTAGCGTCCATTGTCCAACTGAACTAAATGGTTTTTATTTCTATAAAAAAGCAAACTGACACAGTGGCTAAGTAATCAGTGTACAGCCGAACACCATGTAACACCGACTACTGGAGCAAGCCTAGTAATTATACAGATGTTGTTAGTCCATAGGGGTGATACGACCAAACATCTAAATAAGAACAAAAGGCAAATTACAATAACAATAGGAAAAATACAATAAAAAAATCTAATTAGTGAGTGTTAGGGCTGCCCCCTAATAGTCGACCAAACATTAGTCGAAGAGCAGAAAAGGGCTTAATTTACCAAATTTTAATTAGCCTAGTTGGTTAGTCACAGAAAAATAAATCGACAGGAAGTGGCGAAGTGGACAGATCGTAACATGGCTGGTCCTTGTGATGATTATGGTGGCAGGAAATCCAAACGTCTGCCTATCATTAATGGACCTAATTATGGCTTAACATTTGACACATGCAAGTAGTAGCCTAACGTTAGCAAGTTAACCTGCATAAATAAGTGCTATTATTGGCACATATCCGAGTGTTCCCGGAGTAATCCCGGTGCAATAATTTTTTTCCTGATAACAGCGGAAAGAACTTAGAATACTCTGTTATTTTTTTGGTCATGTGGATAAGAGTTAGATAACATTTGAAACTGTAAAGTGTCTACTTTTATTTGTGTACACTCACAATAACAACAAAACTTTGTGCTTTTATAAAATAAAGAAAACTAACAGAAATAAAATAAAACTGGCTTTCTGCCATCTCAGTCTACTAGTTGACTAGACAAATTTTTAATCAGGGGCAGCCCTAGTGTGTGTGTGTGTATTTGACCGTTCACACACAATAAGCCATGAAAGAGAACTGGCAAACATGAGCAGAACTTTACTAATAATACTGTTTATACAAAAACTTCTACAGTATGCCTTCTGTCATCTTTTTTTTGCAAGTGAAAGACCTCATAGTATGACTCTAAAACTGTCCAGCTTCAGGTCATGGTATAGGCCTACACATCTTTTTGCTATGAAATCTTTACTGATTTTTATTAAAGGTATAGCGGATGATCTTTCCGAATTTTAGATAAGACCCGCCCTCTCCACTTTTTGAATAAGTTTGATTGATTCACCAGAATGATTGACAATTAGGAGGACCAATAGTATAGGTGCTCCACCCGGAAGTAAAAAATCCTCCGCTATACCTTTAAGTAAATACAAGAATAACTTCTACAATTGTTAATAATATTTCAATGTATACTTGACTGAAGCAACTTAGGTTTACTAAATTATCCATACATCATTTTTACTAGAAAAGTCATGTTAAAATGTGAGTATCAATTACTAAGCTTTTGAGGAACATTTATTTGTACATCTCTCAATCATCATTGTATTGCTTTGCATTACATGTTTTGCCCCCCATAAAACCACAGAGCTTTGATGATAAAACTAAGCATTTAAATATGATCTAGTCTGTCAACTGATCTTTGCATGTTATGAAAGAAGTCTTCTATATGGTTATAAAAATCTCATTGGTTTTACATAACAAGCTATCAGAATTTAGTCATATAAATATCAGCAACTGCACAAAATTGCATATTTTAGCTCAGTTTGGGCCTTTGAATAAAAAAAAAGGGTTCCATAATGAGTTTCATATTCTCTTATATCATACCACATGAGCTACAAAATCCTGATGCATCAAATTTAAGCTCAACGCCTGTAGCTGAATCTACAGTGTAAGTACAGAATCCTCCTCTGAACCTATGCATAAGTTATGTAACTCTAAAGTCAAATATCTGAGCATAAACATCAACCCATCTAAAGAAGCACAACTTGACTGCTCTCTTAAGAGGGCCCGGGTCATTCAGTGATGATGGCCACGTAAGTTCCTACCAACCAGCATCATGATGCTATAGCACATCTTCATGACAGCCATCCGGCACACAGCAATAGATCCGTTATCTTGAACAGTATTAGTAATAACAGCATATTATGATAACAGACAGTCTGTCTCACTGCGCTGTACGATGTACAAAGGTTGACGAAGAGTGGGAATTGATTATAGCTGAATTGATCAGTAGGCCAATAAGCTTAGCGAGCTTGCTAGCAAAGCTTGTCAATGGCAAAGTACACCGTGTTAAGCGACCTGCAAATGATCACAATACGATCATATATCTTCCACATATCTTCTACTTCGAGATGCGACTATGAATGAGAAAAACAAAAGACTTATGAATAATCAACAGAGCTGATGATGCATCCAACCAACCTGTCAACAAGCTAGCAATTGGTTTGTCATGCTGACCACTGCTGCTAAACTGCACAAATAAACGTGTGAAATGAGACCTCGTTTTGTTTTATAAGAGCTTGTGTCTCTTTCTGAGAAAACGCGTCTGTCAGAAAACAGAAAAACATGAAAACACTGCTGTCGACTCTGTGGCAGCGAATCCAAAATGGCGTTCAGATTCATTTCCACTCGTTTGGCTAACTAGTTTAGCAGGCGACCAGAAGCGTATAGACAAGTAACAATGCAGCAATGACTGCGTTGAATAAAGGCTTACATTTTAGACAGTTCCACGTAGAGTTGTCATGCCCTGCTGTTTTTCTGTTAAATCACTAGACAGATATTCTGTCACCGGTAGGTAATCTCCACCACAGGCAAACTTACTGACGTGGAAATGGTGTAGGCGCACACTAACTTGATACTTCCTGTCAACTGACAGCTGTTTCAGCCAATGGTCTTCTGACTCTAGGGTCTTACTTCCCGTGTTTTTAAAATAGATTATGTCGTTATTTCGAAGCAATCACAACTCATTAGCTTACTTTTAAACGGCTAGTTTTACGTGTTTATATATTTCAAAGCCAATAAAACTGTGTATCATTGTCGTAACATTAATATATTCTCGGGTTCGTGTTTAAAATGGGGCGGCTCTTTGGTGAAATCATATCCGAACAGGGTTGGTTGAATTTCACTGATGACGAAACAGCACGACTGAGGCGTTCAGTTCATAAACACGGGACCGAAATGAACAATTACGTCTATACAGAAACTTATGTCAGTGCTGCAAACCAGTTGAGAAGGTATATGAAGGTGTTTGCTAACAGGAATAGCATACACCTAGTAATTAAAATAATTATAAGGAATGATGCATAAAAAAAAGTACATATCCACATTCAAGAACTTTGCTCAAGCAGGACAGTAGCTATTGTTTGACTGCAGGTGGGGTATGAAATATATCCATAATCTATATCATAATCGTTGTGTATCAAAGAAACATCAGCAGAAATAGGCTATGCAACAAACATAGGCTACATCTTCAGAGTTAAAGAATATCAGCATTTCTATAATGTTATATAGCCCATAAGGTGCTGAACCATGAAACAGTTATTTCGTTTTTTTATTTTTTATTATGAGGTGTTTGTTTTCTCTTTGAATATAAAGAGACGTGCATTAGGCTACGTACATTTGCGTGATAAAGAAACATTACGAAAATGCAAAGTAACTTGAGATAGCAGCTTATATAATATAGTCGTGGAGTTGCACGCAAAACTGACGAAAATTATTGGTCGATTAGTATTAAACCCCCTGATTGTCCTCAAGAGAGAATCATATCTGCACACATCTGCTTTAAACTAGCCTACAACTGACTTAGGCATGGTTTTATTTTTATTTAATCTTTTTTTTTTATTATTATTTTTTTTAGGCTAGGCCTGACAGTAGGCTATATTCTTTATTGAAATATAGGCTAGATTAATACTGTGGGCTATATGGATAGATCGATAGGTAGGTAACGCTTAAAAAATTCTTAAGGTTCCAAAAGATGGCATGAAGAACCTTTCAGAGAACCAAATTTCTTAGTATGCCCATGTCTTGTAATAATCTTTAGAGGCTTTTCCAATATAAAGAACCTTTTGTCCATTTGAAAGGGATTGTTTTGGGTTCTTTATGGAACCATGAATGCCAGCTAAAACCCTTTATTTTTAGAGTGTTTGAGGAAACGTCCTGTGGAGTTGAGAAAAATATTCTATTTAGACAACAGAACTAACTGAATTAACTAATCTATGAATGTTCATGTTTAAATCTAAGGTTTTGGAGAAACTGTGGAAGGTAGCTCAGGGTGACTGACTGAAGCCTTGATTTACTCTGCGTATGTTTAGCGAGCGCATGTGTGAGAGACTGAAAAAGAGCGTGGGAGAGAGAGAGAGAGAGAGAGAGAGAGAGAGAGAGAGAGAGAGAGAGAGAGAGAGTCAAGGGGTGGGCATTCATTCCTGCCGCGGACCTGTCGCACGAGATATTTAGCATAAAGTCAGTTCCCCTCTGCATGGGGATCGAGCCTTCACTCTCCTCTACAAACTTATGACAGGCAACACGAGAGAGAGAAAGGGGAAACTGTCTCTTTTCATTTGCCCAAACTAAGGAACTTTCTACATTACGACTGCATCGTTTCAGAAAAGCAGCTAACACGCGTTGTACTCAAGAGTTGTACATTTTTCGAGGATTACCTCCACTAGACCGGGATTCATGTGAGTAGATGCATGACAAAAATCACTGTGGTGCTGATGCTCTCGTGCGATGGAGGAGCTGTGGGGATGTTGTCTCCTTCCAGTCTCTCAAAAATATAGGCTAACCTACCTGTCGTGTCAGACTAAATAGATCGCAGCGCATTTTGCTGATATGGCATGGTGCTCCAAAGCGGTAGAGATAAAGATCCGTTTTGATCGGCGACTGAAGAGAAACACGGGACGAGCGAGCGTCGTTTATCATCGGGCTGAAGTTGATGCGATGATGTCCGGATGTGCCGAAATGTACAAACCTCAGTAGGCTACAACATGTAGGCTACTCTTTAACTTTAAAATATGCAATATCGTGTCAGGTCATAGTGCTTTGTCAATATTATAGCCTACGGTTATATATTGATGTATTAGACAATATTTTAAATAATAACCCTAGATGATCAGAAGCAATTTATTAACTTGATAGCACAATCCCTTTCATTATGAAAAAAAATCATACGATTCTATGATATCTGCATTCGGGATAATTTTGATTTAAACCCTGTTTTTTTAGTTTTATTATTCATTATTTTCAGTTAAACGCGGGCTTGTGGAATGCTTTAGATCATGTTTTTAATTAGTTGTATGTTAAACGAAAAGATTATATTGATTGTGAGTTAAGTTAGCCGATTTGTGCCTTCAGCTAAATTTAATTGAAGAATTGGCTGCGGTTAGTAAAACTTTTGTTAGCCTACATCTTTTATGACAATTGTGTTTAACTCGCATTGGAGCCTATTACAAAAACTACAATAGTAATAAAACCTCGATATATATTGCTGCATATCATTTAACCAGGTTTTTCTTATTGTTATAGGCTACAGCCTATCTATAAGTCAAAATATTATAAGTCAAAATATTAATGCAATATATACAAACTGATAGGCATGTGCTCCAAAGCCAAGATACCCGCGCGCACTGAGCTCAGTTATTTCGTAGCCTATAAAAACGAATAAAAATATTCAGATAATATTTTAAAACAGCTCGCTTTATAAAATTGGAATAAAGGAACAATGACATGCAACAATTTCTACGTATAGGCTACATTAGCCTACTAGCTTCAGTCAGTGTTTGGGGGCATTTCTGAACATGTAAAATAGCCTATAAAAATACTCAAGCAAACGCACCTGTTTATCTAAATTTACATGCGGCCAAATAGTCAAACAAGATTGACCGAAACATTTTTGCCAGTGTATCAAAAAACAAAAATGGCTCCATTTCGTTTAGCCTTATTTAGTCTAAGTTGTATTTTATTTCAGTATACCCTATATTTAAATAGGCCTAGTTCTCTTGTTTATGACGAATGCTTGTTTTTATTTCAACGATTTTTTTTTATTATTATTAGAAACGATAAATAGGCTACCCTAATAGGCTGTCATAGTGAATATACAACAAGCGTTCAAAAGTCAATCATAACCGCTAAATATCGTTTAAACAAAATAGCTAATACCTTAAAAAAAATAAAAAAAATAAAAACAGTTCATATGTGTGTGGTTAAACCACACAGGCTGAACAGTGCGTGACGCTTGTGTTTGGTCATGTCTTCTCATGTTGCTTTCATGGGGATATAATACACAAACACAAACAAGCCTGTGTACTTCGGCTTCAGCTGCGGCCATATCACTGTAAAAAAAACTATAGGCTATGATCAATAAGTTATGACAACATAGTCTATGTTTTACATTGCTTTAACTCATCAAAATAAGTTACGCAATTTTAACTTTTTTTATGTTATACAACATTAAACAAATTTTTAGCCTTCTTTAAATTTAAATGACTTAAACATCCAAGTTTATATAGCCTATATAAGCCTTTATTTTCTTTACATTTTGCTAACAAACAAATATCAAGAATATTTGTGGATGTGATGTTTCATAATTTCATTACCAAAAACATTTGTAGGCTATCTCAGTCGAATAGCGCGTGCGTAGCGCGTAATGTAATAAACATGCCCGATCTTATAGTGAGTGAGATGAGCATCTCCTACACGGATTTTCGGAGCTGTGCGTGCAGGAAAAGCCGCGCTTTGACATACACAGCCAAATGCAAATGGGTGTTAGGAGGGGAGAAATTAACATCTACAAACATTGGGTAGAAATTCCATCTGCCGCCGGCTCGAGTGGGCCCTTAATAAGTTCTCAGACAGCAAAGTGACACACATCTTAATCAACTCTTAATCCAAGGAATTAATTCTAAACGCGTTTATGAATAATTCCTGAGATAATGCAGCAGCCCGTGGAAATGTATGCTGTCTGCCTCTGTCGAACCAACAGATGGACCCAGCAATCTTCTGAAAAACGAGAGGATTTACCTCTATTATCTCTTCTCTTATTAGATATATATATTTTAATGAGATCGATGTCGTGTATATAAATAAACTGCCTCCGACAAGAATTCCCAGAGCCATGTCAGTACCAATATCTCAAAGGCAGCATCAATTTCCCAACAAATGTGTGTGTGCCACCGAAGAGATACATAAAGTTTGAGCCAAACTTTATTTCACAGAAGATTTAGCCTACGAAATTATTATTATTAGTGCATTTTAGCCTTTTAACAATTTGAAAATAAAACAAAACTTTTGAACATTAATTTGAACAATTGATTATATAGCCTAAGCTACGATAGACAAGGTCAGAAAAGCCAGGTCGCTTTCCCATTTGGTCTCCATTTTTTTTACATTTATGAAATCTATCAGCCTCGTTGGCCCACAATCCTTAGAGGACCCTTGATAGAGTTTGAAATGTAATAATGTCACAAGTCCTGGCCGGGGTAGGGGGTTTCATTGACACCTTTCTCTGCATTAAATAACCAGCTTATGTCTATAGCATTGGAAACAAAGCTATAGCAAAAGAAACAGCATCTGAGCAGCCTGCCTGACAGATAACCATTTATCATGTTAAAGTATATTTCTGATTGTAATTCTGCTTTCTCGTGATAGCCTCCCCACAAACCAGCTGCATTTACAAGTTACCTCAATTGTTTATTAGATTAAAGATAAAAGTGACTATAAAGAGGATATTGTATCTTAAAAATTGACCTTTTGTTTGATAAATAAAGTGGAGTAATAAAGTAAAAGTGTAGTGCTAGAACATATAGCAATTCGAATCTTAAATAATGAATGAATGCTAATTGGTTAATTTCATTTATAGGCCAAATTACACCACATACAGCACAAGACAAAAATCTGTCAAATCAAATAGCATGCTGTCCTGTGCACATACAACAAATCATTATGTTTTAACAGGACACCCTGCTTTGTTATCCAAATGTTTTTTCTTTAAGGATTCGTTGTATTGAGTATAGCCTATAGGCCCAAGCCTAGTTGTTGTTATCTGGTAACAAAACCTAATTAGGGACTCTGAAAAAGGCATCTGTAAGTAAACAGTGTTTTGGTAGAAAAAGTTCATAATCAGTCATACTAAAATGTTGGTCTGTTATTTATCACCACTGATAATCTCCCCAGAGAAGGGTCTGTCACTTCATGAATACTGATCACTTCCTGAATTTTCACTATTCTTCTAATGGATGGAGGATTCCAAGCCAGCCTTTATTGATTACATGAAGAAAGAAAGAAAGAAAGAAAGAAAGAAAGAAAGAAAGAAAGAAAGAAAGAAAGAAAGAAAGAAAGAAAGAAAGAAAGAAAGAAAGAAAGATGAATTATGCTCTTCCATTTATCATGAATATATTTAGCAAAAAGTGTATATAACGTTCCACTAACTGATTAAATTAGATTAATCTGGCTGGACCGTAATGAGACGCTATTGTTAATTACTCATTAAGTTCTAATGATGGAAAAGTCGACCATCACCACCAATTCACGTTATATAACATTGAGAAATGCCCGATTTGCACACTTGTCCGTATACGGAGCTGTCGGGTCTATTTGGTGCTGAACTAGGTCAAAACTTTCCCTAAACCCCTCAGCAAGTTTATGGACATGGATCTGAAAAGTTATTAAGCATATTTCTTATTTTCAAAAACATCACTTAAACCATATGGCACACACATTAGTACAATGTCACTGAAGGAAGAATGTGGCGACAGTAGGCTAAACAAGGGCGCTCATTTAGCTTGTTCTTCTTTTGATTAAACAAATGTTTATTGAAACTTATCGCAGAGTCAGAATAATATATGTGAAATCAATAAACCTCTCATTTTAAAGAGTAGCCTATATTATCTTTTTATAGCAGTTAGTTTTGTTAATCAAAGTAGGCCCAAATTATGCATTGTGATCTGTCATGTAAAGCAGTCTTCTGTCTTCATCGTTCTAAATTCGTTGTTTAACCACTTATATTTTCTCGTAAAGGCTATAGTAGATTCTAATTGAATGCAAGTATATTTATTGCCCTTTCATCTCTGTGAAAGCAAGGAGAAAGATCTGCTGAAGTTGCACAAGTCAAGTGTAGTTGTCCGATGCGTTCGTTTATTTACGAATGTTTTGACAACGATGATTTTGGAAACGTAGAAATGTACGAATTACGCGCTCTTTGGAAAAATGTATGCGACTCATTGGCAAAAAAAAATAATATATATATTTGCGTAATCTTTAACTGGTAAAATGTTTAACTGGTAAAATGTTTTCCATGAGATAGGCTATTTGATTGATGTTGGAAAATGAGAAACCATAGGTTTAAATGTGTGTTTTGTGTGAGTTCATCATTACTTTGCATATTAATTTAAAACGGTAACAGAAAATTATTCAATCAAGAGAATATGCTATTTTGGATTTCTAAGATGTGAAGAAAAATGAGAATGTACAATTATTATTTTAAGCATGAATTTACGAGGTTATAGCCTATCAGTCAAACCTTAACCTTCACATCTCTAATAGTCTATGAATCCTTCAAAAGAGAGGTGAAACCCAGCAGGAAATAAAAAGAGAGAAAATCACATGTTGTGTAGCCTGTTGGCGTTCAGTTCCGTAAACTCTCCTCGGCGTGCGAGTTTCGGTGCCGTTGGCTTCATCCAGTCACATAACAGATTCCAAAGAGAGTGATTATGTTTCTATATCTCTGGGGTGTTGCTGCTGTTACATAAATAAACGAGATGTTATTTTAGGCTCTATTACAAGGCTGCTATTAAAAGCTTTTGGTTCACGTAATTTTGAACTTTGATTGATCGGTGTCTAGTCCAAAATGTTTTCAGACGTAAAGAGTAGACTATATTGTACCGTAAACGGATGAACCCATACCTGACAACTTGGAGATTTGCAACACAAAGCAAATGCGCTGGCTTTTATTACTACATCTCATTTGATATGATAAAACATGCAAATCATGCTTATTGCACATTCGGTTTCATAGCTGTTCTGATTTATTCTAGGGGGGGGGGGGGGGGGGTGTTATTTATTTGGGTTTATGTCTTATTTTGGAGGGTTAGATTTAATTGGGCATTTTTTCATCTCTGTTTCGCTTGTACTTTTTGCGCAGGAAAATATTATCAAAAGCAATTAACAATAAAAAATAGGCCTAAAAAAGGCCTGGCTATTTAGCGAAAGCATTGACAAAATCATTGTTTAGTTTATAGACCTAATTCAACTTATACGGACAGTCTGAGTCTAAAAATATTTTTCATCATTATGTCGTACAGCGTTGAAAAATATCTTTGTTTCCATCCTTTTAACCCAACATCGCCATAATTTCTATTCTGTTAAATGGGTTCTTACTAAAATGTTTTTATCATAAATAATATCCAAGGTTGTTGAAACATTGTAATATATCGCTGCAGGTTGTGACTTTGCCACCAACTTTTAATGCAGCAATTCAACTTTTTGAATTGCTACATTATTAAAATTATGAATTGTATCACGTTCAACGTGTATCATTTTGTGGTAACACTTTATTTTAATGTGCCCTTGTTACACGTTACATGTATTTACTATAGTAATAACTATAAATTAGGCATAATTACATGCAACTAACCCTAAACCAAACCCTAATCCCAACCCTACAGTAAGTAGCCTACATGTTGTTAATTATCACTCAATTCTTAAATTTATAATTAGCCTACACTGTAACGGTGTAACCCACTTTTTTGATAGACTATTTCTAAGCGACATGATCAGTCGTGAAAATAGCCAACTATAGGTCTGTTTAAGTAAATCTAATGATAACAAGCACATTACAAATGTAAGAATAAAAGGGGATTTGTGTATTTTTATTTCATAATCACAAGTCAGAATGAGCTGCGTCCCATGCAGTGAATCTGAGCAAACAATTCAGTATCATGTGTATTAGCTTGAGCTTGTATGGGGTATCAGCATTCATGTAAATATGACCCTGTGCTGTTCACAGAGCCTGGCAGTCGAGGTGATGGATTTTAACCTTCTAGCGGACAGTGAGGCCCGAAGCCCGGCACTGTCTCTGTCTGACTCCGGGACTCCTCAGCACGAGCCGGGATGCAAAGGCCAGGACAACAGTGGTCAGTACATCTTTAATCATCAATACACAAAAATCCATTTTTACCACGCTTACTTCATTTTAAAGTCAAATCTGTTTATATAATAGGCTATGTACAGAATTTGCTATCTTGTTTTCTATTAATCGGAACGCAAACCCTCATATTTCAGTTTTCTGGTAGACAGTCCAAATTCAGTGCATGATTTAATGCTTACCCATGGACACGTTCGTTATGTTGGGTAGGCCTATTTATGGCACACTGTGTTCAGGTTGAATTGGGCTAGTAATAACACCTCCGCATCTTTTGGTTGTAGTTTTGAATAATCTTGGGTCATTTGAATCCACCTTTTACAGACAGACTTTATACTGATGACAGTCGCCATTTGAAGGAGAACATCCCGGCTAGCCAGTCACGTGCTGAAGGAACGGAGCATAAATTATTCATTCCTGTGCCTCAAATTTGATATCCAAATGACAGTCAGTAGGCCAATGCGAATAAACCTAAACACCTGCGAAAAGAGCAAAAGGTCTGAAGACGATATGCACATCATTGCACGACAGAAAATTATGTAGGTCTAATCCTAAACAAACTAAGAAAAGGCGTCTATGTATTGTTGATTAAATTAGCTACAGTTATTAGGTTTATCAAGCCTGACGCGTTACAGTTTTACAGTGTCAGCGCGCAGGCAGTTGCAAAAATTAGGTTAGCCTAAATGTAACCTACAAATGCATTAACATTATGAGGAAAGCGATTTTATTGTTTACGTGGTTTTTTTTACAATGTTGAATAGCCATATCCATATTAGAGGCTGACATTTTTTCGGGAATCCCACGGGTCACGGGATTCCCGTGGGATTCCTGCAGGATGGGAGTCATCTTTGCTATTAATCACGGGATTTGGACGGTACAGGATAAATGGTTAACGGGAGCAGACGGGAGCGGGAATTAACCAATAGCAAAGATGACAAAAAAAGAAAAAAGTAAATGCACCATTTTGTAGTTTCCTTTTAATACGCCTACAATGTAACGCAATTAAAAAATAACTGAAAATTGATTATAATTTAACCAACAGTAATTCTGGATTGCGTCCACCAACAAGTAAATAGGAAATAAGCGAATCAGAACACTGCGCGCCAAACCAGCAGTGTGTGCGCAAGCGTGAACCACTAGTGTTTCTGTCTCACTCTGGATATGCCACTGCATCACATTTCTCTCTGCGTGGCGTGGAGTGTCCGTTTTTATGTCGGCTCTCATGTTAACTGGTTAGAGCTTGTGTTAGAGCACAATACCTGCGTGACACACACACTTCTCGAGCCGCGCCGAAACCGCGTGCTAGAAATAGAACCGCAACCGACGCCTATTTTTCACGCGACACGCAAGAGTGTTGGAAGTTTTCAGACAAAATTGAAGGCGCAAATACATATTAATAAATTACATTTTGATGCTTGAAAGTCTCTCGGTTTTGACAAATGCATATATAATTGCAATTTTAAAAATAGGCCTAATTATCGATTTTCAAATATTGCCCGTCAATAGGCCTACAGAACGAAATATTCTGCCGACGTTGTCTTTGCTGTATCAGGCTATATATATTATGTTTAACATCCAAATGTAGATGGTCTGTCGGCGCACAGAGCCACGCAGTCGCAGACAGCACGTGAAGTTCGTGAACACCGAATTCCCTTTTCTGTCTTATCTATTTGTGTTTGAACAGACATGTGCACGAAAAAATAAGCCAGTGTCCGTCTCAACGAGTTTCCCCGTAAACGCAGTCAAAATAAAACGGATGCGTGTCATTACCGGTATTAGATACTTGCATTCGTCTTAAAGGGACAGCACCCAATATACCTGCAGCTGTTTGTGTCACCAAAGTTAATCAAACAACAAAAGAGAAAGAGAAAAATCATGTTTTGTCAAAAGATAAACTGTATTAATATTTAATACAGTTAATTTACCTGAAAAACATAAAGCACTGCTTTATTTCTGTTTTATTGTGTATACGTTTATTTGTGTTTTATTGTATTTATATTTGTATTATGTTTATTAGTTTCTATGCAGATGCACTAGGCCTACCCTACACAATTACCCCAATCATCCTAGAATTATTCATTCTTTACAAAAAGAGCTATTCAAATCATCAGGTGAAATTGTTTTCAGGAAGTAGCAGTAAAGCAAGAAGAAGTGCAAGATAGTTTTTCTAAATTTCATTTGACTCTATGTGCCTATAGGGGTGGGTTGGGGATGGTGGCAATGTAGTATCTGGATATTTGCCGCGGGACGAGGGCTTCGATTACCTCTCTCTTTTTTGACCATACATGTGTTTGCACCCCTGTATGTATTAACTAAACACTAATTGAAGAAAAAAATATATGGGAGCGGTACAGGAGCAGGAGTCAGTTTAAACAGGAGCGGGATGGGACTGGGAGTCAATTTACCAGGAGCGGGATGGGATGGGATTATTTTTTAAACTTTGGTCTGGGAGTGGGACGGGACAAGATTTCTTTCTATGGGAGTGGGACGGGACAGGAGTGAAAATCCACTCCCGTGTCATCCTCTAATCCATATGGGAGGTGTAGCCATTACACTGAAAACTGCCAAACGTGTGTCTGTATTCGCACAGCAGTTTAAGTTTTACTGTTTTATTCCAATTTCCATCAGCAGATAATAGGCCTAAATATCACTAACCGGAAAAATCGCCCCAGGTTGCTTGGTTATGAAAAGGTAATATTTTTTTGAAATTCAAATCTCCAAACGGATAGCCAACGTTCCATAATAAAGCCTAAATAACGAAGAATTTTTATTATTATTATTTTTTACCGCCAATGGGAAAATATATTTTTCCACTTAGGATCAATTCAACAAAAAAAATATAAACACAGAGATTATATTAAGCTGTTAAATTATTTATAGACCATGTTGCCTATTTTTACTCTTTCAGAAGCATTATAGCCTATCGCATTTCTGAAAAGTGCATGCTTTGTAATAAAAAAAAGAGATGTTAAATATTCATTAATAGGCTATCATTACACTGTATTTAATTGAATAGTATGAAAATGTATTATTTGCATTAATATTATTATTAGCGATATTGTTTTTAAGGAAAATGTGTTCATTTAAAAACATGGCTACAAACATGAAATTAAAGTCACTCTGAACAACATTGGGGATTAAAAAAAGAATAGGCTACTAAATATGAATTTTACTATATTTAATATAATGACATTTTTTTTGGGGGGGGTTGTTTACTACATATGTTCACAATCACACACACACAAAATTGAACGAATGGTAAACGTTTAATTTTAGTCAACAGCTTCTGACGGCACTCATAAATCATCTCGTTGATGGACAAAAATATTTCCGCGATATTCAGACTAAACACCAACCTAATTACAACTGACGATAAATCTATGCATTTAAAGCGTTGACAGTAATACAACAAAGCGACTGGTGAAAATGAGCGGTATCGGGATCCTCTCTTTAGTTTATACAGCACGGCCTACCACTGAAACGACACGATGCAAACCCAAATTTCGGTGATTACAATACATTCATTTCATTGAACACTTATTCAATTAATCTTAAATAAAATGATTTTAATGTTGTTACTCTCAAGTTTTATTTTGGTGGGACTTGTGTTTAAGGTGCTGTTGTAGAGTTAAAGGGTGTCTGTGCACTGACAGATGGCAGCATGATGTCTTATTGGTTTTCCTAGAGGCCCTGGAAAGCTCGCTGATTAGTTAGAACTGCTCCTAGAGAGTTAAGCTCTTGCCAAACAGCCCCAAACCTGCCCTGTCACTAATAGCTGATCCCAGGATTATGTGTCCGGGCTAATTTAGCCCTTTCTGTGGGGTCTTCAATTTGCAATTTGCAGAACTCTACACCACAGAGGGAGGATTTTCATCACACATACAAAAACACTTTGGGCCCTGCAGTTTATCTTGATCTTGCTTTCAAGGCAAACAGAAATAAGGACCTTTGTGTTTAGCACTGTAAACCCGAATAAGTTGCATCAAATTTTTTAAGATTAAGTAAGCATGATAATTGTGGGATTTAACCGTATATGTATCGGTTTAATTAATGCTTTTGCCTCTGACCCATACAGATACAGAGAAGTCCCATCAGAACCACACAGATGAGTCGAACCCAGAGGACGGCTCTCTAAAGAAAAAACAGCGCCGGCAAAGGACACACTTTACCAGCCAGCAGCTCCAGGAACTCGAAGCCACCTTTCAGAGAAACCGTTATCCTGACATGAGCACACGAGAGGAGATCGCTGTGTGGACCAACCTCACAGAAGCAAGAGTACGGGTACGTGTCCCTGACAAACTAAACCACTGTGGATAGGTAGGGCTCTGTGCAGTGGCGGATTAAGACTCTTTGGTGGCCATGGGCACTGACACCAAGAGTGATTCTGACGTCAACCCAACTTTCATTTCCAACCAAAATCCCAAAAGTCTGTCCGACGTCGGACGTTGACGTCAGTCTGAAGTTGGATGTTGACGTCAACCCAACTTTCGGCACTGAAACCTAGAGTGCCCCCCCCCCCCCCCCCATCCCCCCATAACCACTAAGAATAAATAAATAAAATGTGTTTTATGTGAAAATTTACATTCAGTTATTATTATTATTTTACTACTCAAAAGTAATTAATATTAATAAACTTATATGACAACAGAAGGTTACATCGATGTTAGCTCAAGTAGAAAAAAATCTTACAAAATCATATAAAAAACGTATAAAATAATGAAAATAAACTTTAAACAAAACATTTAGGGAATTTAGAACGTTCTGATGAAAGGATATAGGCCTAGGCTAGAAGGCCTCGCTTTTTTTAAAAGAGAAAATAATATTTGCGTGGTGCCCACTTGGACGTGGTGCCCCGGTGCTCCTATGGTTAATCCGTATATGGCTCTATGGGGTTCAAAAACAATTGTCGATGTAATAATCAAAATGACTGTGAGTGGACATGCTGACTGACAAAGATAAGAAGTTGCACTAGAAGAAAAGGTTATACGGTTCTGTCAGGTGCTTCATATATAGAATCTCTTAGAGGTTTCCATCATGGGATCATAGTTATACAGATTTTAATTCATTTAGTTTTTAATCGATTTTTCATTTTAAATTCTACTTACATTAAACAGCTCATAAACATACTTTATCAGTAGAAAAATTGAAATAACTCACATTACATTAGTATAATGCAACCATTTAACACTGGTGTTCATTCAACCCTCTAAGTTGAACGTTTTTATTGTTAATAAAGTTTATTGTTGTTTATTGAAAAATGCACAAAATACTATTTTTAACTTTTATATGAAATATATATTTTCCAAAAAAGGTTTTACTCTATGAGAAAATCACAGCCATAAATCCAAACAACTTGTGTTCCAAATTTTAGGTTAATAACACAAAAAATTAGCTTTAGATTTTGTTTGGGCGCAGTACTCACTAGGTGAAATTAGTTTCCCATTAATTTCCAAATGTGTCATTTTTGACCGTGAGGAGTAAAAGTGTGACTATTGTTTTTTTCCAGGACCGCCTTTTTGAATAATGTCCATGATTTTTTTTTTAAGTGCCAAAACTTTACCATATGTTGTACCGTTCAGATGAAGTAAAAAAAACACAAATGTACAAATATTTGGTCAAAAACGTCTGAAGAGCATCAGTGGGTTAAGACATTTCTCCTTATAGTAGATATATAATCTCCTTTATATTATATAAAACCTTTTTGGCATAAATGGCTCTTTAAAAATGTAGTCAGGAAACACTTTGAACATTTCTGAACAGTTCACTATTCTGTCACCATGGTGCATTTGGATACTGCGTGTAATGAAAGGGCTTCTTTTTGAACCATGGGACATAAATTATAGTTATGGCCTGGGTTATTCCAGTATTTTCAGGAACACTTAAACGCAAGACATCGGCTTTGGTATTGGCTGTGGCATTTTTTCTGTAACCGGAAAACTGCTATATTGAGATCGGCGATGTAACATGAACAATAGTTTGTTTAGAAGAATCTAGAAAAGGTTTGTGACCTTCTGTCCCAACAAAAAGCAGAAGTTTGATCGGTGAAGCACACAAAGAGAGCAGGTGGGCTTCCATTCTGATGGATGACAATACAATCGCTACCTCCTTGTCTGGCGCACATCTAATGGATCAAATTCACGTTGGCCAGAGGAAAGGTCACATAGCATACAGTCTTGGTTGTTATTTTGAAAGAACAACAGAGGTAGAGATACTCCTTTCCTAATGTCTATCAGTGGCCTCCTGAACTGTGCATGTATGTCAGTAATCCCAGCTGGAACCTTGTCACATATTCCGCATGCTTCTGCTGTCATTTTGATTTACGCAATTGATAGAGTATGCGCTCCTAATAAACACACAAACCTTAAATCATGGCCCTGACCTAATGCCAGCTTGACCCAGGATACTTTAAAAATGGACCACCATGACTGTGAAGGTTTCTTCTCCATTTGATGCTGCCACTGCTGGTTTTGAAATTGAAATGGAATTGAAATACATTTTAATTTGTCTCAATGTGCATTTACATTGGCAATACAGTACATTGGATCCATAAACAATAAATAACAATACAAAATAACCTCTTACACTATATATATGATCCAGTTCGAAAATGTTTTATTTAATATTTAGTATTTTTAGTGGATTTTATGGTACTAAAATATATTTCTGCAGTAGTTTGCAGTATATTTAGTTGCAGAAACTTTTTTCGAGCATAGACCTGACAATGAAATTTCCAACTTAAACTGTCATAAATCTTGAATGCTTTGGAGCACAGATGTAAACTTAAAAATTATGTTACGTTTTTATATGAAATGTATGTTCTCCAAAATATGTTTTACTATAAATATTTGTTTCCCATTTATTGAGTCAAAGTGTGACTATTTTCTCAGGACCATTTAACCTTTTCGAATCATGTCCATGATTTTTGTTTTTGTTCACATAGCATGTGCCAAAACCTTTACCAAGTTTCGTACCATTATACGCATGTATGCCAAAAATATAGAGAAGGAACACACCGATCATTGAACTACATTTGACATTCAGTTATTTTGGAAGGCCTTAAACACCATTGCCAAAGTGTCAGTGGAACATTCACAGAGAAGGGTATTCCCTCTCTCCCAATATAAACTGGTATCATTTACAGTACGCTGGATAAAATATGTAATTAAATATTCCCAGAAAACACAACTACAACACAAGCACAAATCCAGCAATGTACGATCACTGTGAGATTATTTTTGAAATATGTGGAGACAATCCTTCTCAGAGTATTAACTTGAGTCATAATACCCATGATTGCCTGTATTTATCATATTGCTTTAAGTTACTAACTTCAAAAATATGTTATGAGGAAGGCGAAGTAATTTGTCTCTGCTTCTTATGGATGTTACTTTTAAAAGAAACGATTTACATATTGTATATACAGGACGTTATTTACATTAATAAAACCTAATATTTAAAAGGAGCTCTTGTTTTCTTATTTTCCTTTACTAATTACAGTCGGTGAACACTTTCACGGGGAAAAGATCGACAAGAAAACAGCTTTATAATTTCTCAGAGAGCTAAATGAAATATATTCATTTAATTTTTTCACATTAAAACTTTAATCCATCCAATATCCCCTAAAAATAGGATATAAAATTGACTAAATGTGAGGGAAGCTCTTTAATGACATTTCTCACTGGGGAAACTCATAATAAGAGAATAAATTAGTTTAATAAATGAAGCACTTAAATTCTGCCTGGTGGAACTTTTTTATTGTTTAAATCTCACGAGAAGGAGTGTTTAAAAAAATCTGAATATTAAAGTTCTGTTGAGCTCTTTCCTACATGTTTTGGTAGAGTGATAAAGAATATGGCATTCAAAGTTACATTTTTGGGTTACACTTTATTTTAAGGTGTCCATGTTACAGTGTAAGTATACTGTACATTTAAGCACTGAGTAATAATAATTAACTACATGTACTTACTATAGGGTTAGGGTAGGATTGGGTTTTGACTTGGGATTGGTTAGTTGCATGTAATTATGCATAATTTAGTTATTACCACAGTAGCCACATGTAACATGTGTAACACTTTATTTTACAGTGTTTGTTACTATATGTACTTACCATAGTATTAACAGTAAATGGTTGCAACTAACCCTCAACCAAATCATAATCCTACCCTAACCCTATAGTAAGTACATGTACTTAATATTACTCAGTACTTTAATATATAATTACACTGTAACAATGACACCTTCAAATAAAGTGTAACCCATTGCCCTGAATTACACTGACAAATGATGTTCCGACTGTGGACAGTGCTAACTCTTCCTCGTTGTCTCTTAAACAGGTGTGGTTTAAAAACCGCCGCGCCAAATGGAGAAAGCGAGAGAGGAACCAGCAAGCCGAGCTGTGTAAGAATGGCTTCGGCGCCCAGTTCAACGGACTCATGCAGCCGTACGAAGACATGTACTCGGGCTACTCATACAACAACTGGGCAACTAAGAGCCTGGCCAGCAGCCCCTTATCAGCCAAAAGCTTTCCTTTCTTTAACTCCATGAATGTAAGCCCGCTCTCCTCCCAGCCAATGTTCTCCCCGCCCAGCTCCATCCCTTCCATGAACATGGCCTCCTCAATGGTGCCCTCGGCGGTGGCAGGGGTGCCGGGCTCAGGCCTCAATAACCTGGGAAACCTGAACAACCTGAACAGCCCCACCCTCAATTCTGCGGCGGTGTCAGCAGCCGCCTGCCCTTATGCCACCACGGCCAGCCCGTACATGTACAGAGACACCTGTAACTCCAGTCTGGCCAGCCTCCGGCTCAAGGCCAAACAGCACGCCAACTTCGCTTACCCGACCGTGCAGAACCCCGTGTCCAACTTAAGCCCCTGCCAGTATGCTGTGGACCGGCCAGTATGAAGTCCCGGCGTCAAGCGCTCGAAAAAACCCCGACCCGAACTTCAAGCCCTTGTCTAGCCAACCCCACATCTGACTCCAAGGCATTATCACCCCGCAATGAACTTGTTATGGTTGCTGAAAGGACAGAATAGGAATAAGCTTCAAGAGGAAAAGAGCCTCACAATGGACCAGGCCTCAAAGAACTCGTGCGAAAACATGTCGAGACTTTGTCGCTGAACCGACCAACTGTTTAAAAGCTTTTGTCCGCTGCATGATTAGAGACAAAAGAGGACCTAAACACTTCCACTGCACTCACGGGAAGACCTTGCAAAAGCGAACAGAATACCTGCTCTCACCATTGGTACAGGCGAGGCGGTGTACATAACGGACTCTGTATTGTATGTGACAAACATATCTTGGAAATGTAGTATTTTAATGATGAGAGGAGCATGTTCCTCACGAGCGGATGTACCTCCTCGCGGAATTTTAATCTTTGTTGTGAATTCCATTCGCCTAAGGTCAGAGGTCAAAGGTTGTTGTAAGATGACAAGACGAAACCTAGCAGTGAGTAGTTTCAGATGAAAAGAAAAAGAGGTACAGAAGAAAAAACGCTGAAAATTAGGACTTTTTTTTTAAAGAATTAACTAAAAAGCCATTGAGTAAATAGATTTGTGTGGTGTTCTAAAAAAAATGGAGTCTATGACTGTAATATAATGTATGTAAGAGTGCAGTTGTTATAAAACAAGCTTTTTCTGGTGTAGCCTGCTTTGTCTCATTAAAAATAAAATAAATGATTATTTGTTTTTATGAATAACCCATGCTTTGAAAGAAAATACCACTCGCTGTCTGAATGATTCGCTCGTGACATTGGCCTGGGGGGAAAACACAAAGTCCTCGACGTGACACCATAGCAACGCAACCTCAGATCCATGGCAACATTATACAACAGAAGTGACAGCGCGGGAGAGCGGGAGACAGAGATATAGATGTTCTTATTGGCCTGTCACTGATCTGTTTGACCTACAGTCTTGGAGGGGCTTCCATCAAGCACCACTCACTATCCCGTAACGGGGGAATTCTTGGTGCAGTGCCTTGTATTTCCGAGGGAATACTGCCAAGATTACGTAAGTGTATGAGAGGAATCCCTCCAGAGAGTCGCAATGGGGTGTATTGCTCGGGTTTACAGCTCTGTCAATATATATACAATAATGAATACATATTCTCCTTTATAAAGGGAAATGCATGTGCTGCAAAAATAGACATGCATCATATGAAATACAGGACAAAAACTTTTCTTTGACAAAATTACATTACACTACATTAGATTGGGTTTCCATGTTTTATGTGGACTTTCCATAGACATAATTATTTTTATACTGTACATACTCTCTAAACCCTACCCCTAAACCTACCCACCACAGAAAACTCTGTTTTACATTTTCAAAAAACATCATTCTGTATGATTTATAAGTTCGGATGCATGCAAATATGATGTTTAGTGTAATAAAAACAAACAATGCAGTGAAATTAAACAATAGTGAGACAATGATATATAATTACAGCTTTCTGGCATGGTGGATCAGCATTTGAAACAGGATTTGGGTATTAAATGAATCTTCTCACAAAGTAAAAGCAGTGGAGTCTGTCCATGTGAGGTAATGGTGTGAGCTCACACTGATGATCCACGCTCAGCACTCCAAATCAATATCTCACTGGAGGGTAAATATCATCTGGTCCCTTATGTTTACCTCTCAAAACAGATATGGACTGAAAAGAAAACACATTTACAAAGGACTTGACCTGCTATAATCCTGAAACCATATGCTATCAACATCTGAGAATCCAATGCAAGTTCAAACATAGGTAGCCTACAATCAGGCCCGGTTCAGAATCAAATCACTGAGGGGACTTCTGAAATTAGTGAGGGTTCAAAGTGCAGAAATGTGTGAGCAATGGCTCCACCAATAAGAATAGCAATGTAAAGTGAGACATTTAAGATTTTTTACAAGTCGTTACTTTTACAAAAAATTAGAATAGAATTTTATAATATATAGAATATCGATATGAACATAAAAAAAATTATGTTAACCTGTCGGCATTTACATTGCTTAACGCGTATCTATCTTGATGTGTTTAACACTTAATTAGTGCAAGATCATTGATGTCACTTTCGAGTCGGACCTCTAAGCAGCATGAAAAACAAAACTTTTATTCAAATTCTAAATTAATTAAATAGTCTAGAAATTCCGCTCCCTTTATAATCCCTAAAAAAGCCTCAATACAAAAAAACTCGCGTTTTGACCATAGACTGTAAAAAATAGGTTTTGACCAGTGAGAGTATCCTGGCTAAATTAAACGCCCCTGATTGGTTCAAGAGATCAACAAACATGTCTGTGATTGGCTTCATTGCTCACTGCTGTAAAAACACATTGTAAATTGAAACATTTGACGTTCTCTAGTCTAGAGTGTAAACACAAAGAGCTTTTGCCAAATCTGTTTCGTTATTACAGTATCTTACGTTTGAGATATTTACAGTAATCAAAAATTGTAGTGGATCAAAAAAACATGTATTTATACTTGTTCTTGTCTTAGGACAACTTTGATGAACTTTTTTGATCCACTTAAAATGTATGTATTTATCTCTGTCAGAAAGTCCTATTGCAGACTCCATCTTAATCCATTTTTCAACCAAGCACTGCACCCAAACAATGACTCAAAGAGTGTTGAAGCATGTGGCCCTTATTCAAGCATGACGCCATGCAAAAGAGCAGAGACGGCTCAATTACCTTGAAGTGAGACAAAAAAACAACAACCACACATTTGGATACTTTCAGATACATTCGGATAGGCATTGTTATATTCTGTATTTGTCTCTTAAGACTCATTCACAAATTTTTCCACAGTTCACCAAATGAAATGATTACGTAACAGATCACACTTCTTTTCAATGTTAATTCAGTTTTCTGACGTAATATAATTTTCATAAAAGTAGATAAAGGTGAATAAATGAAGCTTATGAAAATAGAGTTGGGGGTTTACAAATTTAACACAACTGTTGTCCATCTACATAAAATTGTGAACTATACCATTAAAGAACTACAGGAACAGAAAATCATTAAACTTGTAACGCAAAGGCTGACTAATTTTGAAATAATGAAAAGCTTATTATTAACACTTACATAAAGACAGTCGGGATGGTATGGCATTTTATATCAAGAACAGCGGCCCCAATTGGATAATTGCATATACTGTTGGAGGTCGCTGGTTTAATTAGGTTTTGATCATTTTTTCAGTCTGCGGTACAGTCAATTCATGTCATGGGGCACTAAGACGAAATTAAAACTGAAAATTGGATAAACGTAATTGAAGCCTGAACAGGTTGCCTTTGTTATAATAATTAGTATTGAAAATAAAAACAGACAGACAGATAGACTGAAGAAATGTCATGTCTTTTTATATGTTCCAACTGAGGATTAAAAAAATTAAAGTCTGCCAGGCTCACTCTCCAGACTTATTAACAAGACAAATTGATCAAAGACAGACGGAGCCTCTCTTGTCTCAATAATACTTGTTTCATGACCTGTTTGCACGACTTGGCAAATGATAAGTATATTTAATGAACGTTTGAAATCTGCCTGTAATTGTGAAAGTTCATCAATAAAATTTGATATTGAAAATGAGAAAACACTCAATGGAATCTTTCTAAAATGATCTGGTGTATCCTAATGATATCTTTGCATTTCTTAAGTAAAATGAAACTATAAACTATAAAGTATTATGATTTGGAACACATTATTTTACATTCACACTTAAAGGGAAACCTATTTGGAAAAGAAGTGTGCTTCATTGCACTGAATGTGCACTTCATATCTTAAAAGTATATATTTTTTAAAACTTATACTTGAAGATAATATAATGTTAATTAAATAAATCACACTTATGTTTACTTAAAGAGTACACTTTCATGACTATGTTTCACACTTTTTATAATATTTTATAAAAATGTCAAAGTTTTACTTTAAAAGTACATTTGTTTTAATCTTTTGTTGTGCTTTAACTTATGTTGATGTTTTTATAACGTACTAAAGCACATGTAAAGTACTTGAACATTATTTGAAATTACTTTTAAAGTTAATATTTTATTTGCAACAAATGTGTTTAAATTCAGAAAATTAGATTCAAGTATATTTTAGTTTACCATAAATTCTTGTCAGTACATTGGGCAGTACACTTTAACCATATTTCAAGGAAAATTGTGAAATTGCATACACTGTAAAACAGTGTACAGTTATGACAACATGTTTTTCCAATTTGCTTTAACTCATCAAAATAAGTTAGGCAATTTTCAACCTTTTTATAAGTTATACAAGATTCAACTTATTATTTAATGTGAGTTTAATGTAATTTAAGTTGAAATGACTTAAACATCCAAGTTGATTGGACTTAATTTAAGGCAGTAACTTTTTTTACGGCCCAAAAAATCCGGTATCAATTTAATCAATAAATCATTTTCATTTAATTGCAATAGCATTAGCATTCAGTTAACACTAATATATACTGATATATATATTTAAAGTATTGTGCTCTTTTGAAAAATGTAACAATACTAGCATAATACACAACAATGTTCTTCTTTCACAAGGATAGTTCAACCAAAAATTGTGTTCCACATGTTGGAAATGACATGAGGATGATTAAAGATTTTCTTTAACCCTTACACAATTCTCTCTTACCACTGTATATCATAAATTTGGATACTGATGCTCAAACCGTATCTCAGACTGTATAAAAAAACACCTCGTGACCGATCTTGCTTCCAGCCTAAATTCATTTAGTTAATAAAGCACATCCCAAATATTTTATCCCAAGAAACGACGGTGTTATTAGCAGGTGCTAATCTGCCATTACATGATTAGTCGCAATTGCTTTTCGTAGCTTATCAGACACAGCTTAGAGAATGGTTACAAAAAAGAAATAGTCTGAGCAACCCCACACACCGATGCCTGAGGCAGGAGTAAACACACAGACCACACAATGTCTCACACCCTGGGAGGATACCAGCAAAGATCTGTTCCCTCACAATTACTAGCTGTTTCACTCTCCCTCCTGTCCCATCTGAATAGGGAGCATTACTGATGTTTCCATGACGACGACGAAAAACACCTAATAATTTTGCACAACTCAAGCATGCAACAAAAGAACTGAAAGTTGTCCTGATTCAGAGATTTATCTTGTGTGGATTACACAAACACATGTGGATTACACAAGCATCATTAGCAGCTGAATTACTGATCGAATCACTCCTCCTCTAGATAAGAAAACCTTTCTGCCCTAAAGACCGTGTCTGTGCTGAAGTCCAAACCCCCCACTGTAATACATTAGCAGGATTAAAATTCCAGAGGTAAATCCTGAAGAAGCTGCTATTATCTTGCACTCTTCCCTTTAGCATAAGAGCCCCCCTGTGAAAAAGAAGTGTGCTTAATTGTACTGAATGTGCGCTTAGTATATTTCAAAAAACAGTACTTGCAGCTGCAGATAATATAATATTAGTAAAATAAAAGGCCATTTGAGTGTACTTAAGAGAGTACACTTTCAGGACTATGATTCTTAGGGATAGTTCACCCTAAAAAAAAAAAAAAAAAAGAAGTAAATTCTGTAACTCACCCTCAAGTTGTTCCAAACCTGTATGAGTTTCTTTCCTTTGCTGTCGTTTTTTTCCCCAAACCGATTTGTTTTGTCAATGGGGTCCATCAACTGTTTGGTTACCGACATTCTTCAAAATATCTTCTTTTGTGTTCAGCAGAAGAAAGAAACTCATACAGGTTTAGACCAACTTGAGGGTGAGATTTCTTGGGTGAACTATCCCTTTAAGTACACTTTTAAAAATGCACTTTGTAATAATGTCAAAATAAAGTACATTTTAAATCATTATGTATATTAATCTTTTGTCATGTTTTAAAGTAGTACACTTATTTTCATGTCTTGATTAACATATAAAGCACATGTAAAGTACTTGATCATTATTTTAACTGTAGTGTGTTATTCGAAATTCCATTTAAAGTTATTATATTTTAAGTTAATATACTTCATTGTTTCAAATGTATAATTACAATACATAAGCGTCAAAAGAAATGACATTAAAGTATATTTTAGTTTATAATAATTGCTTGTCAGTACAGTACAAAGACAGTAGTTACTTATGTGGGTATAAAAAGCACTCTAAAGTGTATATATACACACACACACATATGAGTGACAGCCTAAATACTGGCATATTGTCATCTTCCAAACGAGTAAAATATGCCAACATCAAGATCTATTGTGGCTCTCCATCCGGTAAAGCACCGAGTCTCTTCAGAGTTGCTGGCCTCACCCATTTGTCCTACAATGCAGCAGACACCTTTCATAAACCAGTACTTGCACAGGCATCTCACAAAGACAAGAATACCTTGAGGGCATTTTCAAATAGGATTATCTTGGGCTTGAGAACCAATTACTAGAAAGCCATTTAGGCATCTCATCTAGTAGAAATTACAGCCTACGCCTAAATTGTTTTACTTTTGTTTAATATTGTCAGTTTGCTAATAATTAGTGTTATATGCGTGTACACCTTCTTTATGGCACTTACAATAACAAAGACATAATAATTAAGGCATCCATCTTCATTAATTTGGCCTACCTGATTTAAGCCTGCTGCTGACGTCTAATAAGAATGAGTCCCATGTGCAAGAATTCAAACATTTTATAAACTATGAGTGATAAACTATAATTTGTTTGTGAATCACAAGCATATGTTGTGTATGTTTTTTGTTACATTTTGTATAATTTTTTTTTAAATACGCATGAAGTCCAGAGAGATAGCGTATAGAAAGAGAGCACGTGTGCTTAATGCACTCTGCTGCCATCTACTGGTAATGAGAGTTAATGACACTCTGTCTGTGTGCTTTACTCCTCCAGTCTCCCATATAGAGTTGAGCATGTTGCGAGTGTTTCATATACTAACTTTTCAAAAAGCTGCAAGATCGTAATACTGTAATTATAGGAATTATCCCGCAGTTTGACATTGATTCTTTGGAAATAACACTCTTCAACAAACAATGCATTCTCATGCGGTATACACTTATTATTACTTAGTTTGGTTTTAGTAATATTTTTTTTATGTTTTTGAAAGAAATCTTTTCTGCTCTCCAAGGCTGTATATTCTACAAGACTGTATTATACAGTAAAATTAGTAATATTGTGAAATATTGTTCCAATTTAAAGTAGGCCTATATGTAATTTTAACTATAGTGTGTTATTCAATATCACATCAATATTAAATTTAAAGTTACACTAGAAATGACATTAAAGTTTACTATATACATGCATTCAATTTAATTTCAAAGACAATAGAAGTAATTATGAAATTACATATAAAGATGCATGTAAGACCTGCTTAAGTGGGTCAAAAAGCACTTCAGTTTAAATACAAAATTGGTAACACTTTACAATATGGTCTCATTTGTTAACATTAGTTAATGTATTAACTAACATGAACTAACAATGAGGAATACATGTCTTGCAACATTTATTAATCGTTGTAAATGTTAGCTAATAAAAATCCAGCTGTTCATTGTTTGTTCATGTTAGTTCACAGTGCATTAATTAATGTTAACAAATACAACCTTTGATTTTAATAATGTATTGAAATGAACATTAACTACGATTAATAAATGCTGTAGAAGTGTTGTTAGTTCGTGTTAACTAACAAGGAAAGTGCTCGGTTGGATAACATTTTGAGAATATTTGAGTTTGATTTTGCTTGTTGAAGAAACTAACTTGTTCTGCTGGTTTGACGGAGTAGAAAACCTATGTTGGAATCATTATTTCAATGCCGTTTTTATGATTTCTCTAGGTGATTTCTAGGACATTTCAGCAGACAAACAACTTATCCATGCATTTAATTACAGGCCAACCAGATGGACCTGATTTCTAATCCATGGAAATATTGAAAAAGTTGATGAGAACTGGTCTGATGACTCATAAGGTATATGGACTTATGTTGGACAGGGTGCTTTCGTATTTAAATGCACTCATCTGACACCCAGCTCATGTTGACAGCTGAAGATGTGTGAACTACATTTGCGTGGACTGGAAAACTGGTGGGCTGACACTACACTCAGACAGCCTATAACATGAGAGCAGATGAAACTCACATGATCTCAATATTTAAGACAAGCTGAAACTAGACATCCTCGCAATTACCCTTTGAATGTATGCATGTTGAATGATTAAATCATACCTCCAAACGTTTGGCAGTAGACGTACATCATAGTCTTGTGAAGTATTTATTTACAGTTAATGGCCTTCCACAGCAGACACCGTTCAGATCGAAACATCTGTCATCAGAGTGGAAATTCACACAGACAGTAAACAGCACATCACACAAGGTCGCGATACCTTTCAATGGCTTCACACGCAGCTTTCACTTGATTAAATAAAGCCATATTTAATCTAGTCCACTCTATTCTATTTTTTCACCTATTCATTCTTTATTATTATTATACTGTATATTTACATCATTTTATATTTACATATATGTATTCCAGCACTGCTCGCTCTGTTCGTTCTCTCAGCCAGCTTCATGTAGGGCATCATGCTTTAAAAAAAAAGACATGATTGTGTGTATATACAGTGAGGAAAATAAGTATTTGAACACCCTGCTATTTTGCAAGTTCTCCCACTTAGAAATCATGGAGGGGTCTGAAATTGTCATCGTAGGTGCATGTCCACTGTGAGAGACATAATCTAAAAAAAAAAAAATCCAGAAATCACAATGTATGATTTTTTAACTATTTATCTGTATGATACAGCTGCAAATAAGTATTTGAACACCTGAGAAAATCAATGTTAATATTTGGTACAGCAGCCTTTGTTTGCAATTACAGAGGTCAAACGTTTCCTGTAGTTTTTCACCAGGTTTGCACACACTGCAGGAGGGATTTTGGCCCACTCCTCCACACAGATCTTCTCTAGATCAGTCAGGTTTCTGGGCTGTCGCTGAGAAACACAGAGTTTGAGCTCCCTCCAAAGATTCTCTATTGGGTTTAGGTCTGGAGACTGGCTAGGCCACGCCAGAACCTTGATATGCTTCTTACAGAGCCACTCCTTGGTTATCCTGGCTGTGTGCTTCGGGTCATTGTCATGTTGGAAGACCCAGCCTCGACCCATCTTCAATGCTCTAACTGAGGGAAGGAGGTTGTTCCCCAAAATCTCGCAATACATGGCCCCGGTCATCCTCTCCTTAATACAGTGCAGTCGCCCTGTCCCATGTGCAGAAAAACACCCCCAAAGCATGATGCTACCACCCCCATGCTTCACAGTAGGGATGGTGTTCTTGGGATGGTACTCATCATTCTTCTTCCTCCAAACACGTTTAGTGGAATTATGACCAAAAAGTTCTATTTTGGTCTCATCTGACCACATAACTTTCTCCCATGACTCCTCTGGATCATCCAAATTGTCATTGGCAAACTTAAGACGGGCCTTGACATGTGCTGGTTTAAGCAGGGGAACCTTCCGTGCCATGCATGATTTCAAACCATGACGTCTTAGTGTATTACCAACAGTAACCTTGGAAACGGTGGTCCCAGCTCTTTTCAGGTCATTGACCAGCTCCTGCCGTGTAGTTCTGGGCTGATTTCTCACCTTTCTTAGGATCATTGAGACCCCACGAGGTGAGATCTTGCATGGAGCCCCAGTCCGAGGGAGATTGACAGTCATGTTTAGCTTCTTCCATTTTCTAATGATTGCTCCAACAGTGGACCTTTTTTCACCAAGCTGCTTGGCAATTTCCCCGTAGCCCTTTCCAGCCTTGTGGAGGTGTACAATTTTGTCTCTAGTGTCTTTGGACAGCTCTTTGGTCTTGGCCATGTTAGTAGTTGGATTCTTACTGATTGTATGGGGTGGACAGGTGTCTTTATGCAGCTAACGACCTCAAACAGGTGCATCTAATTCAGGATAATAAATGGAGTGGAGGTGGACATTTTAAAGGCAGACTAACAGGTCTTTGAGGGTCAGAATTCTAGCTGATAGACAGGTGTTCAAATACTTATTTGCAGCTGTATCATACAAATAAATAGTTAAAAAATCATATATTGTGATTTCTGGATTTTTGTTTTTTAGATTATGTCTCTCACAGTGGACATGCACCTACGATGACAATTTCAGACCCCTCCATGATTTCCAAGTGGGAGAACTTGCAAAATAGCAGGGTGTTCACATACTTATTTTCCTCACTGTATATATATATTAACATGCCTAAGACTTTTGCACAGTACTGTATATATGAAGAGTTCAGATGCAAAAGCCTCTAAGTGCCATCTGAAATTTTCTTCTAGAATGATCATTTTTATCAAGCTTGTATTTAAATTCAGTAATTTCACTTTAATGGCAATGGAAATGACCTATTAATTGTCTTTTAAGTGAAATTACTGAACTTAAATATACGGGCTTGATAAAAATGATCATTCTAGAAGAAAATTTCTGATGGCACTTAGAGGCTTTTGCATCTGAACTCTTCATATATATATAGGCAAATAAATAGGCAAATTCTTAAGAGTCTTTGACTGAATAATTATTATACCTTTTCTAGCATGTTATATGTTTAGCAACAGTTCTTCTAACCATAATTGATGGGCTGTGTAGCTTTTCATTTCTTAAACAACCATGTAGGAAGATGTTTCATGGCCATATTCCAGGATGACAATGACAAGATTTATCAGGCTCCAAACAATGGTTGGGAGGGAGCTTGAAGAATTATTTTCACACATGAATTGGCACCTCTGAGACCTTGACTTCATTGAAAGTCTTTGGGGTGTGCTGGACAAGACTTTCCAGAGTGCTGGACTCTTGCATTCTCAATACAAGATCTTGTGCAAAAAATGTATGTACCTCTTGATGGAAATAACATCACAACATTTAGACTTCTGCATAGGAAACCGCATACTTGGACATTACAAAACATTTCCCATCAAAATTTTATTTGAGGGTATTTTGCAATTGAATTTATGATACAGGGATGTAAAACAGAACAATTAGAGATCTATTCAATTCTTAACAACACAGTGGAATTTTACTCCTATTAAATGCCGTAAGCTTGATTGGCTCTTTAGGAAAGTTCCCTGTACTTTTATATAGGCTACTGTACTCTATCCCAAACATTATGTATTACACTATGCCATAAATACCTAACGATCAAGCACTGTCATGCATATGTGCACGCAACTGGCTGAATCATTTTTAGCAAGATATCACCAGGACACCAGAGAGTTCTCTACCACTGGTTCAAACAGACAGCAGGTTTCTTTTGAAATCAGCTGGAGGGGGTTAGCGGATGGGGGTGTTAGTGACATCGCGGCTCAAGTGGCAACATTTGTGCAGTTCCAGCGGGACGGGATCGGAGGCCACAGCTGAATCTGTTCTGTTTGATCCGGTCGATGAGAAAGACTGAAGGAGCCAAAGCCTGCATAGCTGAAGCTCTTTAGACGCATGCTGGTTAACTCATGGTGTGAGAAAACAAGACAAATCCCACTGAACCATTCTCTGATCCTTCTTCCTCTTTTCCATTCATCCCTTCATTCTGTTTATCTCCCTCTCCCTGTTATTTTCACTCCACTCCTTTCCCAGGTACCCGAGACAGCCATCCGAGAGCCTATAAGCACTTACAGCGACAGCTTCCAAAGCCCCAAAGGTTTTATGCGATACCGCTGCTCTGACAGAGACATGTTTGGGTCCGTAAGTGGGGATTTCATCTTGGCCTGAAAAATACAAACCAAGCAGAGGATGTTTGTGAGTCGTTCGATAACAAACGCGAGGTGTCCGCAGGTCTAATGTTGAGCGGTAGGCAGCAAACTTGAGACAAGGGGAGGTTGAATTGTGAACTTCAGGGACCACCTGTTGTAGCACAGGACACTGATATGGCTGTGAACGGTTTCTATGGTTTTGATTTGGGCCCAGGCCGAGTGGACGGTGTCTGCTGTGGCCGCTGACAGAGAGACCGTATCTGCAGCTGTCCCTGTTAATTATACTGTTATCCCCGGTTTGGGAGGCGTCCCAATCAAACTGTGGAGTAGATACTGAGCATGACTTCATTGACTCCACGTTCACAGGGAATGATATCTCCCGTTTTGCACCCCTCATAAACGCCTTTGGGTGTTATTGCATAATCTAGCTCACACCTATAAACCCTGCTGTTCCCACACTGTCAAAGACTAGGCTATAGATGTACAAAGACAGTGCACTCATTTTACTATGAATGCGAGAAAGTGCAATATGGAGGAATAAGTCCCGTCTTCTATGTAAAAGAGCCAATCACCAATTGGTCGCTGCCTTTAGAAGCTCTGTGTTCTGAAATTTCACTGAGATTCAGATTTCATTGGTGAAATTTAATCGTAAGCTTGGTGAACAGCTTTGGAGAATTTGATGTTTCCTCATTTAAAGGGGATATATCATGAAAATCTGACTTTTTCTGTTTAAGTGATATAATCGGGTCCCCGGTGCATCTACCAACCCAGAAAACGTGAAAAGTGACAACCCAGTAACTTTGGTTTGGTCAGCCTTTCTCTGCAAGCATGTCAAAAAATAAACCGATCAGATTTCGCTTTAATCTGCACGTTTCCACCCACAGCGACGCCATTTGGTTTTCACAAGCACAACAGTGTAACCAGTTCTAATGCAATGGCAAAAGTTTGAACAATGCATGCAAACTGCTCTGTCACTGGCTGCACAGACCAGCACTGAACACTATTAGACCAAGAAATGTCACAGCTGTCTTATAAAGACCTCAGGGAACTGTGTCAACTTGTGTTAAAAGTTAAACATGACGGTGCAAGTCGATGAGATGAATCAATGTAACTCCACAACAACTACATGTAGGCCTATCCACTAACCATTCAGAAACGTCCAGGTGTAGTCTAAAAGTTGCAATCTCTCTAGAGTCTGGTCTCTCCGTAAGGCTGCTGGTTATTTCTGAGATTTTTCAAGTGTTTTGTTATTGCTGGAGTATCTATGGAAGCTTGTTTCCGCCACAAAATAAAACATTTTAAAAGATAATTGCGACTTTTTATCTCACAATTGCGAGTTTACATCTCGCAATTCTGACTTTATTTCTCAGAATTGCGAGATATAAAGTCAGAATTGCGTGAAATAAAGTCGCAATTGCGTGTTATAAAGTCAGAATTGCGAGATATAAAGTCAGATTTGCGTGAAATAAAGTCAGAATTGCGTGTTATAAAGTCAGAATTGCGAGATATAAAGTCAGATTTGCGTGAAATAAAGTCAGAATTGCATGTTATAAAGTCAGAATTGCGTGTTATAAAGTCAGAATTCTGACTTTTTTTCTCGCAATTGCGACTTTATATCACGCAATTCTGACTTTATAACACGCAATTGCGAGTTTATATCTCGAGATATAAACTCACAATTGTGAGATATAAAGTCCAATTCTAAGGGAAAAAAGGCGGACTTTTTTTTTTTTTTTACCTCAGAATAGTTTATATCTCACAATTCTGACTTTATAACACACAATTGCGACTTTATTTCTCAGAATTGCGACTTTATCTCTCGCAATTGCGACTTTATTTCTCAGAATTGCGACTTTATATCACGCAATTGCAACTTTATATCACGCAATTGCAACTTTATATCTCGCAATTGCGACTTTATTTCCCAGAATTGCGACTTTATAACACGCAATTCTGACTTTATATCTCGCAATTGCGACTTTATTTCTCAGAATTGAGACTTTATGTCTCACAATTCTGACTTCATATCTCGCAATTGTGAGAAAAAAGTCACAATTCTGACTTGATATATCGCAATTGTGAGAAAAAAGTCAGAATTGTGAGATAAAAAGTCGCAATTATTATTATTTATTTATTATTCATTGGCGGAAACAAGCTTCCATAAGTATCTGAAGCTTGTGTAAAGGATCGGACTCTTCTAAACGGAGGCGGAAGCAGCAGCTCATTTGCATTTAAAGGGACACACACAAAAACTGCGCATTTTTGTTCACACCCAAAAAGGGGCAAATTTGACAAGCTATAATGATATGGGGGGTATTTTGAGCTGAAATTTCACAGACACATTCTGGGGACACCATGGATTAGGCTACATCTTGTGAAAATGGGCATAATATGTCAGCTTTAGAGAGATATCATATGTACTGAAATAGACACAGAGTAACATGACTTGCCTTATAAGGGCCTTTGACACCTTAAGCATGGTAAATAAAATTACCACTTTCACTTTGAACAGACAGTGTGCCAATATAGGTACATGAGTATGGAAGCCCATTTCTGCCACATAAAATCATACTTTGGTAAATCAAAATTATGACACACTAGGTAAATCATAATTATAACATAAAAAGTCAAAATGCACTCCTAATTATAAAAAAAAAAAAAAAAAGCCTAAATTATGGCACAAACAGTAACATTTATGTCATAATTATGAGAAAAAAGTCAAAATTATGAAACAGGAGATAGAAGCCCTTTGGGTGTTTGTGAACTGGACCTCCATGTCTATTTCTTCTGGGAAATTGCACAACACCACAATATCTACTGCTTTTTATTTGTTCATCATGTACAGAATTATATTTACAGAAAATATAATGGTTCTCCCTAAAAATGGTAAGACCTAAGATGTGATTAACCTTCTACTGCCAAAGATTGGTGTCACCAAACCAGAGGGATGACCTGTGAACTGTGTTTGTTTATGTGACCTTTTCACCTCTAGATGGCAGCATGTACTTGATTATTTATACTTAGTCATGTTATGAAGTAATAATACAAGAATCTGTAATAATCAAATGCTTTTTTTTAAATAACCCTAAAAAATACAATGTGCTACGCCACTAAGTTTCTTAAAATCAATGTCTTTTTAAGCATAATAATATGATGTTGTCTGGTATAAGGTCACAAAGTTATCAGAAAGTGGCCTAGGCATTGAACTGTTTTTTTGCTTTTAGGTTCCTTATAACATTCATACTTTTGTGTTGTATCTTCATGCACACAACGACGCATGTCTTGTTCTTGAAAATAATAACTAAACCGGTTCTTTGAAGCGAACTGTTCGAAAGAACCGATTCTCGGACATGAGTCCCGTCACTATCTGAAAATGTCCTTTATGACTCTCCGTAGTAACTTTGAGGCTCACGTGATCATAACAACAAAAAATTACCGCGAAAACTGCCTTTGCCCAGAGAATGCCTACATTGGAAATTTACTAGCTAAGACTTTATCCCAGAAATATTTTTGGTACAAACCACATTCATAATGTTCTGCGAAAAAGCAGTCGAACTTATAAGAGAACTACATCGGATGGGAGATGGTCAGCTGCCCGCGTTTAATGTAAGTAACGTAAAGCGTTTCGTACAGTTTTATAATAGAAAACTGTAACTTAGCTGCCATAGTTTCAGCAGGTAAGTTAAGTTAGTAACAGTCGGACTCGGATGTCATTAACATGTCAAAGTGAAGTCATACTGGTTTGTCCTGGATTTTCCTCAGGAAGACAGCATTCGGCAAGTCCTGGAGGAAATGAAGGCTCTGTATGAACAGAATCAGAGTGATGTGTAAGTCTGCTCAGCTCTCACCATCGACACTAATGCTTTCTGTGTTTGATTAACGTTAGCAAACGGCAGGGGCTGCAGATGCAATGCTGTTTTTGTAAACTAAAACCATAAAATAAAAATAAAAACGTTTTTGTGACATTCAGCCAAAGATGTTTATGATTCTAAGACATAAACGGTATTTCGTATCAAACGTATGTCATACTAAAGCATAATTATGAGATAAAATATATATATAAAAATATACTAAATATAATTTTTTTTAACTTTTATCTCATAATTGACGTCATAATTTCATATTTTATCAGATAATTATGTATTTCAATGTTGACATAATCATTACATTTTTTGTCAAGACTTAGACTCTTCATCTCAAGATGACTTTGTAAGTTAGTATGTCATAATATTGACTTGCTCATAAATTAGATTTTTTTTATCATAATTTTGACATTATAATTATTTAAAAATTATAATTTTTATAATTATGACTGTCAATTTTAGAGTTTGTATATTGTAGTTATGATTTTGTATGTCATCATTATGAATTAGTATCTCATATTGGCGACTGCCAAAGCTGTTAAAATCATAAAACTGAAACCTTTAGAAAATGAGTATGGTTCTCTTGGCAAAACAAAATACTTTTACTAATACTGAAAAAAATGAATGTAAGCTTAATAAATAAAATATATAGTAAATAATAAAAATGAAAAAGTACTTAAAATTACTACAACTTAAAATAAAACCAAACTACCTTATTCAAAATATTAATAAATACTGTATGATTTGGTCTAAAAAGCCAATATACTCCATATAAACCTGATTTTTTAAAGGAATGAGGCAAAGACCGAGGGCAAGAGCGAGCTGATACCAAGCATCAAGTTCCGCCACTGCTGTCTACTGAGGAACCAGCGCTGTATCTCCGCATACCTGTGAGTGATTCACTGTTATCCATCGTCTGGTTCACTCTTCAGACGTTGGCAGGTGTGATCGAACATGTCTCTCTTTCTTCCCACAGTTACGATCGCCTCCTGCGAATCCGTGCTCTCAGATGGGAGTACGGCAGTGTGCTGCCCACAGCCATTAGGTTTCACATGTGTGCTGAAGAGGTGGGCCTGAATTTCTTCTGAGTAACAAATATTAAATGCCACTTGTTTCTTCTTGGTGACTGACATGTTAATTCAAATGCTTCTGAATCAGATGGAGTGGTTCAATCAGTATAAAAAATCCTTGGCGACCTATATGAGATCAATTGGGGGAGAGGAAGGTTTGGACATAACACAGGACATGAAGCCCCCTAAGAGTTTATACATTGAGGTGAGTGCAGTGTTATTTTAGGATCACTTACATAGGCCTGGTTTCACAGACAAGTCTTAAATTAAGCCTTAGTTCAATTAGGGCATTTAAGTAGCTTTTATAAACATGCATTGGAAGAAAACATTACTGATGTGCACCTTGAGACAAAACAGTGGCACTGATATATTTTAAGATATGTCAGTCCAAGTTACTTTCATTTAAAACAGCTCAGGCTTAAGCCTAGAATGTGAAACTGGGGGATAATGTTGTATTAATATATTTTAATTTTAAAGTTTTAGTAAATTAGTATTTGTAATTTTCAATAGTTTTTAATTATATTTTTTCATATTAAATATGTATATACAGCTTTTATTTTATTTCAGTTTTAGTTATTTTAGTACAATCAAGTTAAACTAAATTAAAAGTACACTTTGTAACTTCTAGCGGTTAAAAAACAAAACTGCATTTTGAGGAAGAACATGAACATGTACATGTTTTGGTTGTGCTTTGGCACTGTGTGGGTGAATGTTTCTTTCTCATAACTAAAAAACAAAACAAAATCTACAGCTGAATTCTCAATGTAATGGGTAAAAAACATACATAGTATATATATATTTTTTTCCCATTACATTAATTCTTCAGTGGTGATCTCTTTTTTTATATAAGTTCTGAAGTATTCATACATTAAAATGGCCATTACAGCAATCAGAATGTGCTTAAAATATTATTCTAACATAGGCTTGCTTTCTTTTATGAAAAATATTTTTTTATTTTGGGACAAAAATGTAACAAAGTTAACCGAAAGGTTGTGTGTGTAAAAGTTACCCGTTTACGCACAGGAACTTTATTAGCACTGATGTATCTTTTCCTTCATATTCAGGTGCGGTGTCTTAAAGACCATGGAGAGTTTGAAATAGATGATGGCACTGTGATTCTGTTGAAGAAAAATAGCCAGGTAACTCTTCTTCAGAGCATGTTTAAGTCACACTAGAAGGACTGCTTGCTTGTTTATATTGCTTAATTGCCTTTCTCTCTTCACAGCACTTCTTACCCAGATGGAAATGTGAGCAGCTCATTCGGCAGGGTGTATTAGAGCACGTCATCTCCTAAGAATAAGCAGCTGATTGTGGATACACGCATCTTTTCTTCACTTTAACAATTGGAACATTATAAAATCACATTTGATTGATCTAATCAGAAAGCAACACATATACACAGGTAAAACTTTACTTGCTCACATGGGAAATAGTACATGATGCATTTACAACACAGTGGTGTCACAATTATCTCCCAAAAGTTAGCCAGCTCTTTTAAAACAAGGTGTACATCAATTGTAACACTTAGAATAATTTATATCCAAGTGGACATTAGTGCATCATGATTGAAAACTGTGCAATTACAATATAGTATTTGTATAAAAAAAAAAAAAACTGTACATTGAGTGAATACTGTGATTTTGGTTATAAAATGGGCATTAAAACTGCAGTAAAAAGAATACGTCTCATTTTACTATCAAATACTTGAAGCTAACAGATTGGCATGAACGCTTGCGGTTTGTACCCTACATCACAGTGAACAAATAAAGGAATGTGTAAAGCTTTGTCCTTGACAAATGATCAATTCACTTGCCTCTGAAGAGACTAAAATATGACCTTAAATTAACTTTACGCTTCGTCCTCTTTATATTGTTGTAAACAGCATGATTTAAATACAAAATGCTGTTAGAGTAATTGTAAGACTTTGCATTATTTGTGCTTTTACAAAAACAGTTCGCACCAAAATACAAAAGTGCACTAGCGGGTGGGACTTCACAGTGAAACAAGTCTAGGCTGTGAACGATGCTGGGGCGATTTTACGTAGCAGTTTATTAAGGGCGATGACTTTCTCCTCCAGCAGGAAAGACTTCTTCTCTGCAGTCTTCTGCCTCTGCTCGGTCACCTGAAGAGCCTTCATGAGCTGAGAGTTTTCCACATACAGGTCCTTCAGCAGCAGATCTGACTTGGCATTTTTGGCCAGCTATAGGAGGGGAAGTTAGAGAGGGGATTGTCACTATACAAAATATCAAGCTTTGGAACAGCATACTAATATACTCTTTCTGTTTGTAGTATCTATACTAGTCTTATGAATGGATGAAATGCCTAGTTGACCTACATTTGCCAAAATGTGCACAAAAGACACTATCACAGCTATGTTTCCATCTAAAGTTGCAAATTTTACTAGTGTAAAATTGGAATATCGCATAAAACATTTTTGAATAAAGCACCGTTTCCATTCAATGTGTTCAAGAGAACAAATTCATCACTTCCTGGCAAATTTTTCCTGTTGCTGCAATTGGGGAAGAAAATGTGGCTCTTTTTACCTCCATCATAAATGACTTGCGTCTCAGAGCGAGCAGACGAAGTCATGATATCTTGCGTTTGGATGCTGGTGTTTGGGAATGCAATCATGTGAGACGCTTTGTGGAGGGAATTAAACCAAATAATTCTGATGACGGACTTTGGCTCAGGCATTTCAGAATGATCAAACCAACATTGATCTGCTGTGCGATGCGATTGGTCCCCTGGTTAGTCTAATTATCCAATCACATCCACTGCTGATGAAAAGTCACGTGAGCTTTTTGTTGCACATCGAGGGATTTATGCGGTAAATGTGTTTCCACTGTAATTTAAACGCCGGCTTCTTACCGGATAAAATATCTGCCTTTTATATGCATTTTTAGAATTTATTCAAATCTTTCATTTATAAACATGCAGTATGTGGGGTTGTCATGTGAAATTTTTTCTTGTTGCATAATGCAGGCTAATATTTCACATCCTAAAAACTACAGAAAAGTAGTAAGTATTATGCAGTATTCAGTAACATGGTTTTAAAGTGCCCCTATTATGCCATTTTAAAGTTCCTAATTTTGTTTTGGACGTCTCCTGCAATAGGTTTACATGAATCCAAGGTAAAAGAAACACTTTTTCCTCATAATATACATTGCACATCAACTAATTTCTTAAAACTGGAATTACTGACGACTCGTTTCAGGTAATTCAGAATCGGTTTGTTCTTTCGGGATACAAATATCTCCATTTATAGTGCACATTGATCTTTGCAGATCTTTTACAATCACAAACAGCTATATTACACACTGCATGAAAGGTAATATCTGAAAAAGCATAATTAAAGCCACTTGTTTCTGGTTACCTGTTCTTTAAGCTGGTTGACTTTCTCCTGCAGCATCACACGGGTGTTTTTCAGCTTGGCTTCAACTTCATCCATACGCTCCTGCATACTCACCATCAATTTCTCGTATTGCTCCTGTTGTTTGATTTAATAGTTTGTAAATAAAATTACTTGGAATATGAGGTGAAGGTTGAAAAAACGTAAATGATTCAATGATAAAAACAGTTGTGGCCAAAAGTGATGTCTGGCTAAGGAAAATTGACATGTTCACCCATCAAGAATTTGAAAGTGTAGCTGTACCTGCTGAAGGCCCATCTGAATGCCGGCTTGCTTGGCCTGAGAGCGAAGCAGACCCTCTAAATCCTGCGTCCTGAGCTGCTGCTCGGCCAGTTGAGTTTGTAGATGAGCCAAGTGCTCCCGGGTGCCAGACCCCACCTGTTCCCTTAGTTCCTGTACCACACGTACATGCTGAGCCTGGACCAGCGACAGAGCGCTCTCTGCCCTCAGTGCCTAAACCACAGTATCAAACGCACAAAAGTGAGACCAAAAACATTCATAAGGAATTCTCAATCAGTGAGAAGGTAGAAAATGATCTCCAAACCTGTTCATTTGCCTCATGTTTAGCAGTCTCTAGCTCGGCTTGTTTGTTTCTCAAAGTGAGGCACTGATGTGTCAGTCTCTGAAGTTCCAGCTCCTGAGTCTGCAGCTGAGCCACCTTAAAAAAATATAATATTCCAATCAGAATGATTTCTGAAGGATCATGTGACACTGACTGAAGACTGGAATAATGGCTGCTGAAAAATTTGTTACATTTTAAAACATTAAAGTAGAAAAGAGTCATTTTAAATTGTAATTATATTTCACAATATTATTGTTTACACTGTATTTTTTCTTGGTGAGCATAAGAGACTTTTCAAAAACATTGACAACATTCTCACTGACCCTAACCTTTTGAACAGTATTGTACCAAATATACATTTTAAAAAAAAAATCCTCCATGTTGAATTTATTTGTACAAACCGTTTAAACATGAGGATAATTTGAATCCTATACCAGCTGTGCAGCGTTTATGTGCTCAGGGGAAGACAAATGGCTATGCCCCCTATACCCTTAAAGGGCACTGATGGGCACTATTTGAGGGGACAGCCATTTGTAGTGTTGTCCGAAACCATAGTGGACATTATCGAGCTCACTCATTCAATCCCACAATGCACCGTATTAACGGGTGTACAACCTATGTAAGCTGAACGGCTAGAGGATGGCGCCCGCAGCTGAATCTCCACAACTTGTTTCTCCACAATATTTCAGTAAAGACAAAAAGACTGCAGGAATAAAGGTATACATTGGTTGTACACAGCAAAAATAATGCATTGTGGGTTTAAAAGTGTGCACTATATGGAATTCACAATTGCGAATCCAGAAAATTCCTGCCGTGCAAACAGTAGAGAATGGTGCCAGCCATTAAAAGTAAAAATGTGTCATGCATATGCATTCCAAATAGTGCACTATAAAATAAATAGGGAGTACAACTTGGACACAGATAATTGCAAATTGAAAAGAATCCACTGCAAAAGCAATTTGTTCTTCCTGACTAACTTTGTTAAGAAGGTCCTCGTTCTGTACTCGCAAGCTCTTGCACTCCTCCTGCAGAACACTGACTGCAGTCTCCTCCTGAATCCTGTGGGTCTGATGTAAATGCTCCTTCTCTTTATGCAGCTGATGTATGCTGTTCTCAAGCTCCTGGGCCTTGTGTTACACAACAATATTTATCAGTTATTCATTTTATTATTACTGAATTAACCCAAACAAAGTATAAAGATCATTGTTCACCTTGTCCTGACACTGCTGCAGCATCTTTTGATGTGTGGACGCCTCCTGGATGTGAACGTCCTTTTCTTGCCACAGAATTAGGATCTGGGAGTTGAGCTGCTCTATCTGGGTTTCTGAGTTACGAAGCGATTCCTGAAGCTTTTCCAGCTGCAACAAACACAAAGCAAAAGCTTCAGCATGTCCAGTATCAGAAAAGTACTTGAAAGAAAAAGCATCAGCATCTCACCTTCTGGTCTCTGTCTGCTGTTTCCTTCAACAAATGGTCCTTGTCTTGCTCTAGTGCTTGGTTTTTCAGAGTCTGACTAGTCAATGCAGACTCAACCACAGTCAAATGCTGGAGCTGAAAAATAAGAGTAGTTTCAGTGATTCCTGCCAACTTTGAGATCATTTATTAATACATCTCCTAAAAAACTAAATCATACCATCTCCTTGGCAGTTTTAAGCTCCCTCTCTAGAAGCTCCTTCTCTTTCTGCCACTGTTCTTGGAGCTTTAATTTGTCGCTCTCCTGCTGCTGTAGGGTTTCCTGCAGCTGTCTGTAGGACGCAGCTGTCCCATCATTCTCCTGGCACACCTGTGCTAGCCTGTCAGTCAGCGTCTGCACTGCTCTCTGATCAGAACACAGCCGGGAACTCAGTTCAGCGTTCTCACTGCTAAGCTGAAGGTTTCTCGCACTGAGATCGAGCACCTCTTCTCGACATTTGGAATTCTATGTTGGAGAAGGAAAACAATTGTTAGGAACAGGAACTATAATGTTGTGCAATCATTCAGTATTCATAATGTGACATACGAAACATAAAAATACAGAAAGTTTTCTGTGATGGGTAGGTTTAGTGTAAGGGGATCGAATATACAGTTTGTACAGTATAAAAACCATTACGCCAATGAGAGTCCCCACAAATATAGCAAAACCGAGTTTCATTTTTAATTTAAAGTCAGCATTAAATGAAAGTCGCGATAGCCTTTTCTTCTCTATTGTGACGTATATCCAACAGCTTCTCGAACAAGACAAAAAAGAAAAGAAAAGTAGGGCGGGACTTGATTTTGTCCCTTGGGAACTGATTGGATGGTTGTGGTTTGCTATTGCTGTGATGTCATGTGAGTGACAGGTTGTCCCGCCCTCGTGCCAATTAACAGAAAAGAGATGTCGCTGCATGAGGGAAGTTATTTTGCTTAAAGATCATGAGGGCACATGAATAAAAAAAGAAAAAAAGAAAAGTGCACTGATAAATCATTTATAATAAATACTCCATAAAACAAAAAGTCACCGTGAAATCAAAATTGACGTTTCTTAAATATCCATGCTACGCTCTTCATGCTATCACTATTTTTCCAAGAACTTCATTGATGCCAATCTTGCCTCTTTTCGTAGCCTCTCCTCGTCATCTCGATTTTTCATATATTCTCTGTCCATCTCTTCAAGTTTCCTCCTTAAAAAAATAGTGAAGTGAAATTTGTTTTTGTTAAATAAAATGCTAAAATTAAGTTTAGATAATTGACAAGTTAAAGTAGACGATTTCTCTACCTCTTTTTGTTGACCTCCTCCTCCAGCGACTTGACATCCTGCTGTAAGACGGCAAGCCTGTCTTTCAGTGCACTGTTTTCAGACGTGACCTCATCAAGTTGAGCCCTACAATTGGACACCAAAATATAGAGATCAGCTCTCCATTACAATCTTACCAGCCTCTGCACTTTTAGGAAGCTTAGTATTGAAAACAATATAATTTCAGGAGTTTTCATAGCAAGATTTTCAACATGTAAAAAAAAAAAAGCAGCATAAGTTTAGGGCAACAAACACACAAATGTAATATTAATACAATTAATAGGATGCAAGAACACATTTTCAATCAATAGTGAGTTTTCATGCATGTCAGTGACACATTATCATTCAGTTAGTGAGATGCAGAATGAGGTCTGAAAAAAATCAAAGCGCATATCTACGGTTAATGATATCTCAATCTGTGAAACATTCAGTCAAACATTCTTGGACAGACACAAAAGTAGTGAGCGGTCAATTCTTGGCATCCGTACGGGAGAATCGACGATTGGATCAATGCAGCAATTGTTAATCTTTTGGTTCTGTTTCGACGGTCATCTACTAGCTGGAGAACCACAAACCTGTGGGGATTGGAGTCCATCTCCAGTTCTAAGGCCATGACAAGTCCCTCCATCTCCAGAAGCTGTTCTTTCATTTGGCACTTCTCGATTTCAAAGGCCTCCTCCATTTGCTGAAGCTCTGCTTGGGAGTCCATCAGCGATTGCTGTAGTTGATTGGTGGTATTGTCGACCTCCTCTCTCAGAGAGCACAGCTCTCGCTTTTTGTCCTCCAATTGGTTGGTCAAAAGTTGAACCTGACCAGAGAAATGAGTGACGTTTTTAAACAGATTCATCTTCAGCTGAACCTCGTTCCAGAGCAAATCCATCTCTTCGGCTTTGGCTTCAAGCTGGCGGTTGAGTTCCAGCATTTGGTTGTCTTTGCTTTGCAGTTCCAGAGCAAAATGATCTCCGTTCTGTTTTAGTTTGGTAGATTCGGCCTCCATTTCAACAATCTGAGAAGAAAGCTGGTCTGCAAGTTGCCGGTAGCTTGAGTTCTCTTGTTCAAGACGCCTTGTTTCTTCTTGCTCCAAGTTCAGACGGGCCTGGAGCTGTTCAACCTTACCCTGCTCCACAAGAAGAAAGCCTTTAAGGTTTTGCTCCATTGTGTGCATTTGATCCCACTCCTCAGAGAGACTATTAACCTGTGTTTGTAGCTGTTTGAGAACCTCACACTGACCCTTGAGCTCCTCTATGAGTCGATCCCGCTCCATCTCCACAGCATTTAGCTCAGAAGCCTGTCTTGTAAGATCATCATCTCTGGTTTTCAATGCCTCGTGCGTTTTGGCCAAGTTTTCTTGAAGATCCTCAAGTTCTTTCCCTTGTTCTCTTAACTGCATTTGCTGTTCACCAAATGCAGTAGATAGATGACCACTGCTTCCCTGCATTATTTCGATCTCCTTCTGCCAGGTCTCAGATTTGGTCCTGTAGTTTTCCAGCTCTTCTGTCAGCTCAGAAATGATGTCAAGAAGCTCCTGTTCCTTCTCTTTTTCTTTTGCAAGTTCCTTTTTTAGATCTTGAGTACTTCTGTCCATTTCTTTCTGCATTTGCTCCTTTTGCTTCAGAAGTTCTTGCTTCTTTTCTCGCTCAGCTTTAAGCTTCTGCTCTAGCTGAGAGAGCTTATTGCAAAGCTTTTGTTCTTTCTCATTTCTAATTTCTGTTTCCTTCTCTTTGGCATGAAGTTCTGAGGTCAAACGCTGAACGAGGGCATCTTGAGCTTTCATGGAAACCGTGTTGTCTTCAAGCTGAACACACATCTCTTCCAGTTTATCTTCTAACTGTCTTTGTAATATGAGCAACTCCTCCTCAGCCCTAGATGCGAGTTCTACCTGAGCTTCCATGAAGTGGATGTGTTCTCCTAGCTTCTTGATTTCTTCCTGGTGTTCCTCCTCCAGTTTCTTTCTTTCCTGTGCCACCCTACTGCAGATCTGAGCTTGCTCTTCACTCCAGCGCTCGGTGCTGAGGAGATGCTCCCTGCGCGCCTCCTGTTCTTCTCTGCGATGCTGCTCAGACTGTTCCTCTAGACGGCTGCGCTCGAGGTGCAGCTGATGGAGCAGGCTACGCTGAGCCTCGCTGTGTTGTGCCTTCATGTGCAATAACTGCTGCTCTGCCTTCTCCCTGGTAAACAGCAACATGCTAATACATCTATGTCTAAATTCATGGCAATGTCATGGATACCAAGGAAGAAAAAAAAAAGAAAAAAAAAAAATCTACTTTTCCCCTACTTAAAAAAGAAAAGAGGTTGAACATGCAGTAAAACACAATTCAAGATGTAATTCTTGAATTAAGGCCTATACTGTATGAAGCACACATTACGTTTTATTGAAAATGCACAAAATAACTTGTAAGTGGGTGAATCTGACAAAACCTGTCAAGAACATTCTTAAATTCCCATTATTTTCAATGGTGAATCTCATTCAATTCCTAATGTAAACCATTATTTTTAACATTATCATAAATGATCAATTTTTATTGAAATCATTAATACATGTCAACAACAACATGTTTACGATCAAAATATATTTTCTTCACAAAAGTAATAAAGATATTTTTGCATTATGGAAATGAAAACGGATGCTGTCGGACGATTGATATATTTTTATGAGCTGTAGTAAATAAAAAATAATGGTCACAACACAAAAAAAAGAATGGTCTTAAAATAGGCAACATTTTATATTTGCAAAAAAAAAAGGTTTAATTAAATGTATTCTTTTTTTGGGAGGGGGCAAAAAACATACAAAATAATACCGTGGTTTCTGAATTCTTCTAGCTCTGTTTTTTCCCCCAAATATATACTTCTAATGTCTACAATATATGAGCAGCACCTAATCCTTTACCAGACCATTTGAATAACACTTACCTAACAAGCAGCACTTCCTGGTCCATCTTGAGCTTGAGTTCTGCCTCTAGCTGATCTTTCTCTGAAGTGAGGCGCATCACGATGTTACTGATCTCACGAGCATAGTTCTGCTCCAGTTCTGCCTGTTCCCGTTGAATTCTTCGTTCTTGCTCTTGACCCCAAACTCCTCCTGCAGTCTTACCCCTCAGCTCCGCTTCCAGCTTTTCAACAGCCTGACGCGTTTGCTCTGCTCGCTCTTCCGCCTGAGCCTTCAGGTCCTCCAACTCACTGATCTCCATCTTAAAGCCCTGCGAGATGTCCTTCCTTTCAACCTCCATATTCTGCCGCATCAGCTCCATACTGCGCTCGTAGAAATTCACCTGTGAACACAAAATTAAGACTATAAATCACTTTCTCTACAGCATGTTAACTGTCAGTGTCCTGGTACTTGTTTGTACGTCTTTGGTTTAGAAGAATCCTAACGAGGGCATCTTAGGCATCCTAAGGTATCCTAACTTTTTCCCCTTCAGCTCTGCGTGTTTGAATCTAAACTGAATCTACTCTAATTTGCAAAGGGTACTTTGGGTAACCTATTTAATATTTCCATGGTTTGCCTGTACCTTAGTCTCCAATTGGATCTTCAAGTCCTGAACCTCTTGCTCGTATCTCTCTTTCATTTGCTCCATGGCCAGTTCTGTCTCAATGCTCACAGAGGGAGCCAAGCTCTCCAAGGAACCCAGGGCTGAAGAGACACACCAAATCAAGCCATGACCCATGTGTATGGATATTTCATTCAGAAAGGATAACTTTGTTTTTATTATTCCTCACCATTCTTGTCAGTGACTTGGAGCGTTTTTCTGACCTGAGGAGATGTACCCTTCTTCATTTCAGGATCATCTGTAGAACAAAACAGATAGGTTTAGATGTTTACTACAGAGGTTAAGCTCGATAGCATGAAAGATGTGTGAGATCTAGATGTTTGTTCACCAGAATCTGATTCAGTGGTTAATGCTCTTCGGCTTGACCAGTCATGATCCGATAGGCTGCCCCTGGATCGTCTGGCTCTCCTTCCTGAGCCCTGAGACTTCAACAACTCCAGCTCTGAGCACAACTCGTCATTCCTGTCTTGCAACTCCTGTATTTAGTGGGGCGGAGACACAGAGTTATTTGCACAAGTAAAACTTTTTTTTTCTGCATTTCCTGAAACAAATCTCCCAAACATATGTAAAGCATATGTGTTTTTCTTTGAAAGCATCACCAAATGAAACTGCAAAAATTACAAATGGCTTACTTACAGTTGTCTGCAAATAATTTACAAATTACACACACACACACGGGTCAAATATATTGTTATTAAAAAATATATGTATTTTACATATTAAAATTAACTTGATAAAAGGTAGTTAAAAAGATGGCAGAAAACAAATGCATAATTTAAATAGCAACGTTCCCTCGTTACGGTTTTGTAATCCTATAATAGTATTGTTTTCATAACACAGTTGTTAAAAACATTGGACAGGTTTCATTTTGTTGACATATTAGTCAAAGGTTTTTATAAAGGAGATTTTGGATATCTCTTTTTGTCGCTCCATAAATAAATAAATAAAAAATACCATCAACAGCCAGAAAAAATAATAATACGTTTTTGAAAATAAAAATGTTGTATATGTATAAAATCAAGCAAATGATAAATAAACAAACCCCTTTGAAAAAACCTTCAGAAAATAAATAGAAATAAAACTAAAGTTTGGTGAATTTCAGTGATCCTCTATGCATGAGGGAAAAAAAATCCTTAAAGAAATGCATTGTACTCTAATCTACCGGTAAAAATACATAAAGTGCAATAAAAAACCACCTGAAAGTGTATTTTGGATGTTTTCTTTGCACTAGTCTAAAAAAATGACATGAAAAGCCAAATAGCCCAAAATCTCAAAATTGACCACTGCAGAAAATAAAATAAGTATAATAATATAATATATAATATAATAAATCTTGCCTTAAATAAGACGCCTCATGGGCCAAGTCTCTACCTTGTTGCTAAGCTGTAATTTCTGTGCATTAGTATACACTTGCTAAGTTTTTTTTAATGGTTCCTAGATGATTAATTACAAAAGAGCAAAAAGTCACAAGAGCAAAAAGTAAAAGCACACCACTCCTCACAATTAAAGGCATCATTTACAGCACCATAGATTATAGGAAAGCTGGTATAATAACCAAGAAAGGACACTTAAATACAATGCACAATGACAAGGCTGACCTCACCATTCACTCTAGACAAAATATCCACCAACACGCCATAAACACACACAGGAAAGCTCATACCCTGCATTGCTGCTCGTACTCCTTAAAGATCTCTGAGAAGTGCTCCTCTTGATTCAGCAGTCCTGTGCCATTTGGATCAAGGCCACCGTACTGTTCAATAAAACAAGCATAGATCAATTATCATTATTGTTCTTAAAGAATGAAACTCATGATCTTCAGCATATAGACGTCTCACCCTGTCCTGCAGCAGATGCTCTAGATCCTTCTGTAGTTTCGAGATGGTGCTCTCCGCTTCAGACAGCTTCTCCTTCAGAAGGCTGACCTCCTCCTCCAAACGACTGTTCTCCTGTAACACAGAGCTAGAGTTATTTAACCTGACACCGCACTGACATGCTCCAAGAAACATACACCTCTAACCATGACAGATCACCTCTTCGTTGAGTCGTGTTCTGTAGCCAAGAACAGAATCATTAAGGGAATTAAAGCAGGCATGGTAAGGGAATTGTAATGCAATTTATATATTATATGTATAATGTTATGGTTTATTTAAATATAATTCCCCAACTTGAATATTCAATGGCAAAATACAAAATTGTCGGATCTTGGTGAATAAGACTCTTTGTTCCTGCACACTTTTTATCTTTATGAAAAAAAAAAAAAAACTATAATAGGATTACAAAACAGAATTAAGGAAAAGTTAAAGCAATTAGTTGAAATTAGTTTTTTTTTAGTTTTTAAATCAAATAAATATTGATTTTATTGCAGAAATGTTGCCTTATTTTCTACTTTACAGTTTGTTTACCACAGGTATGGGAGTTCCTACAAACCAGTATATTATTATAAATTATTATTATAAACCATAATAAAATCAGTGTAAAAGCATTACCTTGAATGGTGTATTGCTTTAAAAAAATGCTGGCAACTGCTATTTAATAAAATTAATTCAACAATGTTAAAAAATTATTATTATTTAATAATAATTATTAATTATTTATATTAATAATAATAATAATAATAATAATAATAATAATTGGAATAAACAGTTCTTCCATGAAAACTGTAGGCCATTTCTTATTGCAGCCAAACAAACAAAAAAAAACATGGTGCTTTTGTATAGAAAAATTAACAACAGCTATTAAAGACACTCATAATTCATCAGTCAGAATGATTCATTTTTATAAAGTAATATACTACCGTTCAAAAGTTTATTACTGTAAAGGAATTGCTTTCTATGTTAATATGTTTTTAATAGCAAAGCTGAATTTTCAGCATCATTACTCCAGTTTACTCCAGTGTCACTTGAGAAGACTCCAGTTAACCTTCAGAAATCGTTCTAATATGCTGATTTTATGCTATTTTTGTGGAAACAGCGATATATATATTTTTAGGATTCTTTGATGAATAGAAGGTTCAAAAGAACAGAATTTATTTAAAAAAAAACTGTTATAACAGTTTAAACATTTTACTGTCACTTTTGATCAATTGAATGCATCCTTGCTGAATAAAAACAATTTCTTAGAAAAACAATAGTTTCAAATGCAACAACAGAATACGGCTAATTATAACAACAACAATAATAATCATAATAGGGACATCAGTGGTTACCTTAGCAGCAGTGCAAATGTCCTCCTGAAGGCTAACATCCTGAGCCTGAAGCAGTTCTAGCTCCTCCCGGAGTCTCTCCCGCTCATTCTCTACCTGCTCTAGAAGAACCTCGCTTTCATACTCAGATTCACTCCTCAGTGCTGTAAGTTTATCCCGGAAGTCCTGCTCCAGGCCCCTGCATCAAAAACAAAACAGAAAAAAACTCACTGTAGAGCCCTTGCATGTCTCTTTATCAGATATGATTATATATGGACTAGAGGAGATCAGCCGTACTTGATTTTAGACTCATTGAGAGACTCCATGGTCGCATGGCGATCATCCACCTCTCTGACCAGCTGTAGGTTGCGGCGGTCAGCCAGTTCCAGGTCCGCCTTGGTTTTGTCCCTCTCCTGGCAGGCCTGCTCTGCCAGGACTCTATAGAGGTAGAACACAAAACCACCACACCATGAGATGATCATCCATTCTGATGCAACATTTGTCACAAGTAACACCTGTTAAGCATACAGAGATGTTTGGAGAACTAAGTAAAGCCACTTTGTAGTCGTTTCACATCCAAGTTTGATTGCTCCCCCTCCCCCACTGGATTGTGTTCACATTAACGACGACGCATAAACATAAACTGTTTATGTTTTCAAAGCATCAGCACATAAATGGCACTTGTGTCTGTCTGCCACAAATGTTCTAAAGAATGTGGGATCCAGCAGAAATGATATACATTCTCTGCTTGCAGTACGTCACTAACGCTTGTCAGGAAAGTGAGTGAGACCACACACACACACACACACACACACACAGTTTAATCGAATCACACGTCATCAATAGCGGTTTACCTCCGAGATGAAGTACGATTGTGTTCACAGCAGCAAAGCATACCAGAATTCACATGAACCGTACCGTCACTCTTTTTAAGTGGACTTGAGTACAGGTCACATCCAATTTTGTAAAAAATCGTTCACATTATCCAAATGAACCAAAGTCTGACGTCAATCGCAAGCACGTGCACACCAAAAGTGCTAGTGTGAAAGCATACAACATAAAGAATACTGGTGAACACAGTACATTACATGTCCTCCAGGTGGAGACAAACTAAACAGCACAGACATTCAGGTGAATCTCATGAAGAGGCATTTTATCCACCAAAAATATTAGGAGTATTAAGATTTCTACATTAGGACGTTATTTTCAAGACAATTCAAGCTCTGTTTACTCCTACACTTTTCAGTAGTGAAATACCCTATTCTCATTACTCTGTTACAATACATTGATTAATGTTAAACATTACTACATCATGGTAACGTGTTGGTAACCTCTTTTAATTAGAATGCTTAGTTAAAAAACATTGCAAAACCAGGCTTTTATAGTAATACAGAAAAATGACTTAAAGTAATGAAAATCATCATTAAAAACAAGTCAATACTAGACATTAATAAGAAATGGTAAAATTGTCCTGAAAATGTTACACTGCTAAATAAATAAACGCATAGATCCATACATACTGTGGTTTTCAGGTGAAATGTGATCTGGATGTTTCGACAGGTTTTATGAGTAGATACAGATCTGATGTGAACAACACTCACTGTAAGTGGTTTATCTCATTTTTGTAGGAGACCAGAGCAGCCTGATGGATGCCGTTTCCACTGACCAGTAACTCATTGTCCAGTGCAAGAGTGAGTTCAGCCAGACACAGTCGCTCCTCCAGAGAGAAGTCCAGAGTCTGTATGCAGGTTCAGAATGAAAAACAATATCATGCCATGATTTATAGAGAAAAAACATATGCAAACATTATTCAGCGTTTGTCATTATTCATAGTTTGTCAGTTCATCTATCTTAAACATCTAAGTAATCTATTACCTGTAGAATATCCCTGCTGTTGTGGATGCCCTCCTCCGTCCATAGGGCGATGACTTTATCTGGGCTCGTGCATCCCGATCCATCATCCAGCCGGGTCAACAGCCTCTGACCCACCGTAGCCGACAGTAAAGAAGGGGAGGTGGAACGCACCAAACGTTCCTCAAGGGCCTGAGAGAGCAGCGGGAACGACATGAGAAAAAAAAAAGACAAAACAATCCAGCAAAGTTCAGTGTTCAACTGCGAGGAAAACCACTGAAAGGGATAAAAAAAAAAAAAGACAAGCTCTCACAGTCCCACCACACAATGCACAATGCTGTCCTTGACATGCCAGAGCTAGAGCCTCAATCATGAACAAAATTATTTCACTGACCACTAATAAACGTCCTTCTGGTGTCGTAACCCTTAAGCTGGCTTAGCCTCATTTTAGCTCCAGCGACCGCCAAATATTCATGCAACTCGCCATTTGTTATCAAGCACTGATTACTGAAGCTGTTTTTCTCCTTAAAGGAAGCCTGATCTTTTAAATCCTACATTTTATTAACCAACAAATCTTGCATCCGAATAAGTGCCTAGCTTGAGTTAAGATATTGTTTTAAATATTTTTGGCTGGTTGTGCTTTCAGTAAAATCACCTCAGAGAGGTCATCACTAAAGGACTCCAAAATGTCTTTACATTCCCAAGTAAAAACATTACATGCAGGAAGGAGGCCAGTTGTGCAGTACATCTCCTCAGCTTTGATTGCAAATTTGGCCATTGCATAGCAATACAATCGTGCTTTCCCAGAAACAAAAGAGAAAAAAACAGGAGGCTCCACCTTCCCAATTAAGTTAATTGGTTCCAGCCAGTGCAGCCCTCAGTAACTTGGCTTGATGTTGGAGTTCTGAAATGAATCCTATTTGACAGTCAGGAAATAATTTAGCTGCCTCTTGTCTTTGTCAGCCAAGGAAAGCCATGGAAAAATTGGCAGAGGCTTTACTTGTTGATTCTTTCAGTGACTTTTTCATTTTTTCTAATCAACAGATGAGAGGAAAATTGGCAAATATGCAAGACTTCTGTACTTTATCTGTAACATGAACCTGCCAGTCTGGCATGCATAAAAAAAAATACAGCATTCCATGCATAACAACATATGACCAAATATATGTTACTAGGGGAAGACAATTAACCATCAACTGCAGCAAACATCATTTTTCAGCAGCACACCAAAAATCTATCTATCTATCTATCTATCTATCTATCTATCTATCTATCTATCTATCTATCTATCTATCTATCTATCTATCTATCTATCTATCTATCTATCTCTCTCAAATAAAGAAACGATCACATATAACTGCTTCTTTCACACATTCACTTCATTTGTAGAGAAAACCATGTAGCCAAACTCTTGCACACTAGTGTCAGCGTTTGCAGCAGATTGTTTTGCCAAAGCTACAGTATGTTTGTTTTTGGCTACAGTCTGCTTTCACCATGACCTTGAAGTGATCCTGACCTTTGAGATGGAGCGCTGTGGTTTGGGTCTGGCAGGGGTGGAGGTAGAGATGGGTGTAATGTGACGCTGTTGTGTGAACAGACCGCTCTGGAATTCACTGAGACTGACTCTCCCATCTTGATCCTTGTCTAGTTTCCTGAAAAGAGCATCTAACTCCTGTGTACAGACAAACAGATATGGTGTTTAGTGACTAATTTCGCTACTTATTCTACTCTGTACAGATTGTTACATGACCGTACCTCAGACTGTAAGTCCTTGAGACCGATGTGGTCACAGACGAGCGACAGCTCCTCACGGTTAAGCGATCCTCCGGCTCCGACCCCCAGCTCTTCCCATACTGCTCTCACCTGTCCATCTGTCACTTCATGCTGAGGGTTGGATGAGCGCTGAGGACTTTCTGTGCCCTCTTGATTCCAGAGCTTCAACTGACCTTGGGTATATATGTAAATCAGAAAGAATTACATTCATGTGCTGATTTACATGTAAAACTGCTCGATTCAAATTCAATTTAAAAGTTACAGTAGTATAGTTACATATAGTACCTTGTGCCACAAAATAGTGGTGTGTGGACTCTTTGTTGCTTCCTGTGTCCTCATCTGATTTGAGACTCTGTAAATAAAGAATTGACAGTGTCACCATGAAATCAAAATGTACTATTCTTGTTGTTTTATATGGAATATAGTGGGATTTATTATAAATGATCCATGCACATCATTATTTTTTTGCTTTTTTGCATTATTTTTAATTGTGGACTTACAATGGCTGCCACTTGCACGTGATCATGAAGCCCATGAGACCATAGGGCAGAGGTCTTCAACCCTGCTCCTAGAGACCTCATGCTTGTGATTTTCAAGCGATCCTGAAGAGCTTGGCTGCATCCAAAATCACATACTCTCTTGAGTAGGTACTTATTTTGAATAAGAAATTACTTCACGATGGCTAAATAAGTGTGTTCTATGTAGTATGAGCATGTGTAGTGCGAATGTAATCTGGACATACTACATTCGCCATGTTGTCATTATCATGTGACCTACCAGTGTCAGTTATGTCGCTTCACTGCCATTCCTAAATCCTATCCAGTGGCCTCATGGGATAGTAAAGTGTCCATCGTATGCATACTTCAGAACCTCGCCAGAAGTAGTAGGCCTTCCGGGTACTTTTTGGCTACTCTTTTATGAATACTGTGAATTCAGACATACTTCTTTTGTCACATACTGTTTTTCGCCTACTATATAGTAGGGCAGTATGTGATTTCGGATGCAGCCCTTGATTAGCTGATTCAGGTGTGTTTGGGTGCTCGCGAGCGCCCCCTTTGCAGTCGATATGCACCCTCAATTCACACTACGTTGCAAAAGTGCGGACTTGTAGGAAGACCGCAAGTGTTTATGGTGCCATTTTGGACAGGTCTTCCAGGTATTCCATACATAATGTGCACATTATATGTACTATACACTATGTATTATAATAGTATGCTATTCTGAACATCTCAATTGTAAACTTATGATCACAAAGGGCATAATTAAAGAAGCATATCTTCTTGAATTGAGGTTTTGACTCTTGACTGAATTGTTGTTGAGTGAACGGATGGAGAAAGTGTAGCTGAATGTAGTATGGTTCAGTGATCACAAGGAACACAATAGAATCATCATAAGGCATTCCATCCCAGCAGTCATTACTTCTGCAACGCTGGACGGGAACAACTAGCAGACTGAGGATACAAGCACTGAAGTAACGCTGTTCTTCACATCAGTATAGAAACACTGCATCATACTAAAACAGCTTAAACCTTGCTCATACAAAGCCAGCTAAATCTTTCTGTAATGATGCAAAAGCGCTTACATAAGAGATGGTTTGGAGTCGGACCGAGTTATCCAACAGTTCCAACACTGAGAGAGCTTTAAAATCAGCTGACAAAAGACAAATGCAGTGAAATACTTAAATCTGTAAATGTGTCATTGTAAAGGTATTTGCTAACTGGATACTGCCCAGTATACACTAAATACTGTATATTATTGTTTTAATAATATAGAATGCGAAACTGTATGTATTAGCCTATGTAACAAAAAATGTTGGTTGCTGTAAGCTGACTTCATTACAACAATTCATACAAATAGAATTACGTTAAATCATATATCTATAATCTATATATAGAGATCAGTGAGCATATCTGTAGTGAAATATAATGAATGAATTTGCAAGTTATTTTAATTTTACATGCTGTATTTCAATTATTTTAAAGGTGTGATGTAAAGAACAGCTTATACACAAGAGTAGAGTTAATTACTCAACTTTCACAAACTTTGTGTAATGCAAAAATGTGTAACGCAAAAATGATACCATGTATAAATAGGTGACAGAAATTCATATTTTTTAAATTTTTGTAGTTAATTATTTGGGTTTGTTGTTCACAATATAACTATTCTGGGTATTTTTAGGCTACTTCTGTGTAATGTTTCTGACTTGTGTGACATGTTGTATTAAGAGAATGCCTGACTCGGAGGTACGAGTTTCCCAGGTGTACTTAACAGCAGCAAAAGATGTTAAAAACAATGATGTCACTTCCACTTCGTTTGTCACTGAAAGTGGAAGGTCAGGTTGAGCACTATTGGATGTAGTATCCTGTGCACTGTGGTAAATATAGTACAGTAGTAATCATCTTGGTATTAAGTCATCTTGGTATTCTATACTGTGCACAGTAGTATACATATGCATACTGCACAACTGGTAAAAGTTGTATGGTAGATTGTGTAAACTTTTATACAGAAAATGTACATGCATTTGTGTGCTAGTGCCATCTAGAGGTAGATTAAAGTTTGAAGCAGACAGTCATTGACCTGTAAGATATCTGTGGTTTGATCAATGTATGACAATGGTCAAATGCAGGATACAAACAGGACAGAATACACTGATCGAAGCGCTACACAGTTCAGCTTCCAGCAACAAAAGAATAAACCCAGCTAAATATGGGACAAGCCACAATCAATTACTACCAGCATTACATTTTAAACAACATTACATAACTGTTCACAAAATGTTTTTCAGTGGGAAGGCAGGGAGCAGAAAGTATTGTATTATCTCTCTCTCTCTCAGTCAATTGTAAAGAAAAAGCCACTTCACTGATCTCCGCTAAGAAATTAAGTGAGGAACATCACACTTCTTGTCCTCAAGTCATTGTTCACTAAGGAAAGCCTTGAGATATGGAGGTATTTCAGCAAAGGCTACTCTCTAACTGACGAGCACAAAAATTCTCCAACAATCAGAACAAATTAGATCCACCTTGATTACAAATTAATTAATAATGTTTCTCAGTTTCTGCCTGAAAAAAATACAAATGTGTTTTATTTTAGTCAATGACGTACTCAAAACTGAATAATTTATGTGGCATGAAAAGGTTTGTGTGCAATATTCATCACAGCCGGTTGAATTATTTACATAAACAAGCAGTGATGTTGCTCACATAAATGTTGTAAAAGAATATATGGATGGGAATCTGAGCTGAGGCCTGTGAATCTGTATTGCAAAAATATTGTGCGTGTAAGTTCGAAAAGGAAAATAGCTTCAGATCTACAGGGGTGCTTTCCAACAGATTTGGCAAACACTCCATTGCGTATTTTTTCCCCCATTTAAAACGTGTTTTTGCAGCGGTAAACAATGTAGCCAATCACAGACATGTTTGTTGATCTTTTGAACGCAATGGCCAATCAGAGGTGTTTAATTTAGTCAGAATCCACTCATCGCTCAAAACGCCAACGTTTTTGTTCAGTGCTGAGTTCTGCACCCTCGCGAATCCTCTCGTTAACAAACCAAGTGTAGACACGGTGTAAGTAAGAGATTCATTGTGCAGTGTAGACAGCTTCATTGATTATAATGGAACTTTGTGAGATCGCAATGAACTGAGATAAGTGACAGCTTTTTAGTGATTATAAAGGGAGTGATCTTTGCACGCTTTCGAGGCTATGTTTCCATTGGATAAATACGCTGCATAGTTTCGGACATCTGCATATAAATGTGGGATTCACTCTTGAAAATTCATAATAATCTTATCATTTTTTAAGATAAAAGAATAACATTTTATGAGATGGCTTAAAGAACTAAACAACTGTTGCAAAGTGGATTAAAGGTACTTTTGACAGCTTTTTACATAGTAAAAGGTACTAATACTTTTTTGAATTTAAGACACCCTTGTGAAACCTTAAACCTTTTACATAATACTTCAACTGTGCATGTTCATCAGATTACTTATCGAAACATGGTGAGTTGGATCCTCCTGCTACAGAACAACACAGAATCGCTAGTTACAGTGCAAAGAGTCATTTTAAAGAGCATGTAATCTCCCCCATTTATCAAAATAGAAAGTACTGGGTTACATAAAAGGTCTAAATATTTCAAACACTGTTATGAAAAAAATGCGAGAGGAGAGGGAGAAGAAGAGGAGAACAGAGCGGAGAGACAGAGAGAGAGAGAGAGAGTAAGAGAGCGAGGGAGGGCTCTGGTATGCAAGTATGCGTTTCTAAAATGAGAGGCGCAGTTAGAGGAAGCGCCATGCCAAATTATAGCCAAACCCTTTCCTTGTTGTACTTCACATTATCAGACCACAGCTGATGCTTTGCACCCTGAGCTCCACCCAGGCCAAGACCTCTAATCCTGGTTGAACACACTCGACACGTAAAACACATTGAACACACAGGCACTAAAACATCCAGGACCAAATGGAGCCTGGCGGGCTGGTGAATAAACACCAAATGCCGGCGGCTGCCAACATAAACTGTACTGATGGACCAGCATGCTTTCATTCTTGGCTAAAGCACTTGATTGTTCAAATCTTCCACAGACTGTGTCCAACTCTCTCATGAAGTATCATCCCAAAAAAACACCTTTAGACTAGATTTTTATCTAATTAAGATGATTCAAGTGGTTTTACTACGTTGCTGCAGTAGCTACGGTGTTCTACCCTTGTGAATAGCATAATAAAAAATAAAAAATACTAATTACATAAAACCATACACTTTAAAGTGGGACTTTACTTAAGCGGGAACTGAATGTAGTTTTCGGACACCTAATTTGCACGTTATATAACTAAAATGTATTATAATTAAAAATTTTAATAAATGCAATTAGTTGAAATTAAGAGTGCTTTTAGACTCACTTAAGTAGGACCAAGTACATCTTCATATGTCATTTTCATAATTATTTATATTGTCTTTGAAATATGGTTCAAGTGTACTGTCCAATGTACTGACAAGCATATACGTTAATGTAATTTCTAGCGAAACTTGTACGTCATGTATTTAAATATATTTGTAATTACACATTTGTAATGATGAAGTTGCAATTTAGAACATTTAAAAGATATTAACTGTAAATGTAATATGAAATGAAACACTACAGTTAAAATTATAATCAAGTACTTTACATGTGCTTAAGTATGTTAGTCAACAACACAGCAAAATAAGTGTACTTCTTTAAAGCACAACAAAAGATAATTAAAACGTAATTATTTAAAAAGTATTTTAAATAATGTGGGGCTGAGCAAATATGGGCAGAACTCTTTACTGCCCTAGAACCTCAAAAATCCTTTTAAAGGTATACATGTGAATTAAACGTGGCACAATGGCCTTCATCATCACAGTATGCCTATGCCTATTTAGTGCAAGGGATTTCCTCAATATGCTGATTGAGGACTGTTGGGACACTCCAGGCACAGGATGGTTCTTGGAGAAAGGCTTTAATCCCGCCACTCCCGCACACCAGTGCGTAACCTCATACTAGGAGAAAGGCTTTTACGGCCTCTTCTGCACAACAGTGCTCTATTTGTTACAACCAAGTTTTCTTTACAATATGTTGTTCCATTCTACTGTCTGTATATTAAAACTTGTAACTTAATAAATAACTTTGTCTGCTTTAAAGGCTTTGAGAAATTTTCCTTTCACTGATGATGTTGAAAGCTAGCCTGGAAATCCAGACCTAAATCTGAAAGATTAATGGTCTGGCATCGACTAATGAAAATCGGCCAGCTCGAGGGGCGGCACCAAGCATGAATTTGAAAATCTCACTGCACGCGATTGGATAACACTACGACCAATCACAACAAGCCCCATACGCTTAGCTACCAGCGGAGCTAACAGGTAGATTAGACTCTTGCCGTATCCGGTCGGCAAAACAGCAAAAACGTCCTTCTTGCAAAGGAACGATTCGAGCGCCGTCTTCTGTTCCTCTTTTAGATAAAAAGCCAAGTCTAACTCGTTCATTGTAGCGGCCAAAGCCGTTTCAAACAACTGGTGTTCATCTATAGCCATCTTGCAATGTTTACTAATGACTTTGACGTCACAGCGCTGTCGTCATCTGTTTAGCTCGCCTCTGGCCCGCCTATACCAGATAACCCGATGTGATTGGTGCAGCTCGGATACAAGGTTATATTTAATGAGCATCATTACTCAACGCCAGAGTAAACTCGCTGAGCAAATTAAACTTGTGCTCTCGCGAGAACTCTGGATTTCCAGGGTAGTTGAAAGCTAAAGTGATTATAACTTTCGTTAGCTAAACGTTCTGGTTAAATCCTACATTTTTCTATCAGTTCTAAGAAAGACCTTTACCTTTAAAGAATAACAACAACTTTATTGGAGTCAGATAAATATTTGAATTATGCATATGTCATCCTTCAACTGCCTTTTGTTCCGATTATTGGTTCAAAATAGCAGCGTAAGCTTCCAGCCTTACAATTATTACAAATCATTATTATAAATAGAATATCTATCTATCTATCTATCTATCTATCTATCTATCTATCTATCTATCTATCTATCTATCTATCTATCTGTTATCAAGTTAACATTATATTATCTTCAAGCATAGTTTTTATCAAAATATTTTTTTAAAGATCTGAAGTACACTACAAGTGCACATTCAATACAATCAAGAGCGCTTCTATTTCACAAGAGTAGGTGGCTGCTTATTTGAACAACCATCAACCCCATCAAAGAACTGTAACAGTAACATCTTAAAGGGATAGTTCATCCAAAAAAATCACTTTAAGTGAAGGGACATGTGGTGTGCATGAGCAAGAAAGACATCGTCATCCTCCATTCTTTCTAGAACCAAATCAAGATGGATCCAAAATAACTCTTTAAAAACGAAACACATGGAACGAGAGTTCCAGCAGCACAGGTTTGCATTTGCACTGGCTTTCCAGTCTGGCACCGTTGTGCACAAGTAAAATGACTCCAGAAGAAAAAGTACAGACACAGCAGAAACAACAAACCCCTTTTATAAGTGCTCCTGCTCTTTGAGGGAAAAAAGAGAATGTGAAATGAGCCATGTTTTGATCATGAGCCAAAAGTAACACTAAAGTCTGGTAAAGGTGGGGGCTGCACTATGGGCCTGCACTTGCACATTCCACACCGCCACACTTCCTGTCTGTGAAAAGCAGGTCAGCCCAGATCCATTCACTAGAATCAAACTAATTCAGGTATTTCAATTGACTAACAATACGCCACCTCAAGGGCACTGCAGTGTTTATATCTAACAGATCTACAGTGTCACATGATCCTTCAGAAATCATTCTAATATGCTGCTGATTTGCAAGACACATTACTTATTATTATCAATGCAGAAAACAGTTGTGCTGCTTAATATTTTTGGGAAAACCGTGATACATTTTTTACAGGATTCTTTGATAAATAAAGAGTTCAAAAGAACAGCATATATTTGAAATAAAAGTATTTTGTAACATTATAAATGTCTTAACTTTTTACTTTTGATTAATTTAATGAATCTTTGCTGAATGAAAAAAAAAAAAAAAGATCCCAAACGGTAGTGTAGGTATTATGAATTTTACCTCAACACTCTCCAGTGAGGTGGAGCGTCTGAGCTTGGCTCTCCTTACACCGTTTATTTCCACTTTGTCAGTCCCAAATGCTGGTGAATCTTCTGAGTCTGCTGTGAGCTCTAAGTCAGTCTTGTCTGGCCGTGATCGCCGCCCGTACCGCTTGGTTCCTTTCACAAATTTAGGCTTCACCTCCTCTGGGACTGCTAGAAGAATAGGAAATGATGCTTAGTTTAGAGCGACAGATAATGAAAGTAAAAGTATGTCAGAAGCAGTCAAAATGAAGAAACAAAATAGTGGTAGAAGTAATAGTAGGTCATCTCACATCATTTGTTCATCTATGTCATAAACTTTCTCATAAAATGAAAAATGTGCTTGAAAGGAAATGAAAACCTAAAAGAAACCTCTCCAACATCTGTTTCTCATCACAGCTTTCAGGTTTTACCATTTTCAAAGATAATTTTAGCATTGAGCTCTGAGATTTCACAACACTCATTAATGTACCAGTCTCCCTAATGCATCTATGAAAAAAGACAAATGTTATTCTGGCTTTGGCTTAAAGAAGACCTGCACAAAAAGTTGCAGCATCTGTATAACATATTATTATGCCTCCAGTGAAAGAGACCACAGCAATCAAAAGGCAGGTACCTCAAGGTATGATGTGGTATTATTGTGAATGCCAATAATAATTTTGTATTCTTAATGTCTTTAAACCAAATAAATTCAAAGTTGATCAAGAAAGATAAAAACGACACAAAAACATTACCTTAAGTTAAAATAATGATTGCTTTCTCTTCCTGTCTTATATTTGTGTGTTTCATTTTGCAGTGCCCCCCAAAATTAATATAAGTATAAGAAAGCCACACTTAAAAATGTATGAATGTTTTTCAGTTTCAAACCAAGTGGCATTTCCAAACAAATAATGCTAGAGATTTTCTCACATCTAACCACAATTTTATTTTAACAATTTTTCAATGATTTTGTTTCTTAAACATGTTTGCTTTTAACCAGTGGTCCTACGGTCATTTTTAGTGGAAGTATGAAGTGTGGTTTAAGTGTCAAAATACTTTCTAAGGCCAATATGCCATAAATTGATCGAAGAACATAACAAAAAGCTGGGATTTGCATGCCTTTTTAAAAAATGTTTTACATAAAACCCCAATTCCCTAAATATAAACTACCGTTCAAAAATTTCGGTACGATTTTTTTCTTTTCTTTTATTCAGCAAGGATGCATTAAACAGATCATAAGTGACAGTAAAAATAAGTGAAGTTGTTACAAAAGATTTCTATTTCAAATAAACGATGTTGGTTTTAAATTCTATTCATCAAAGAATCCTTCCAAAATGTATCACGGTGTCCGCAAAAATATTAATCAGCACAACTGTTTTTAACATTTTTCTTGAGCAGCAAATCAGCATGTTAGAATGATTTCTGAAGGATCATGTGACACTGAAGACTGGTGAAAATTCAGCTTTGCCATCACAGGAATAAATGTAATTTTAAAATACATTTAAAAAGAGAGCAGTTACTTTAAATTGTAATATTAATTTACAATATTATTGCTTTTTACTGTAATTTTGGTCAAATAAATGCAGCCTTGGTGAGCATAAGAAAATATAAAAAACTCCAAACTTTTGAACGGTGGTGTAACTAACCATAAATATACCCGGCTATTCATTAACAAATACAAATGAGCATTTAGACAAAAAACACGATCCTTCAGTTCCTCTGGGTACATATATTATATCAACTACACATCATTTACCATTAATAAACCTTGAGTCCACAAGATCCAGACATACAAAAATTCATGAAGATAAACAGGCCTAAAAGCTTTGATAACCATGTAAAGGTCACTTTCCACTAGAGTACCTGGCTCAAGATAGCTGCTCTCCTCCTCTGAAGTACTGAAGTCCAAAGACCTTGACAGCACAGCCACAAAGCCCTCTTTGAACTCCTCGAAATGTACCTGTAAAAAGAGATTACCTTAACATAATGCAGCGTTAACATTAGAGACACTGGGATGATCGTGGGGAACTTGTTACCCTGGCATAATTTTGTGTTCCTAGCAGAGTGTCCAGCAGCAAGGGGAGATGGGCATCTAAGCTCAGCTTGTGGCATAAGGCAGTAAGCTCCTCTTTGTCGAGGTAACCTGTCCCGGTGGTGTCACAGCTGTCAAACTCAGCCTTCAACTGGGCCACATAGCGGTTCTGCTCCTCCTCATCCATCCCACCACATACTGCACAGCCAGCAAAGTCTGGGACATGAATGTAGAATTAAAGAAATGAAAAATGTCAAGTTCTGTAATCATTTACATCGTTTACCATGTCGTTCCAAACCCGTAAGACTTTCGTTCGTCTACAGAACACAAATGAAGATTTTTTAATCAAATCTGAGCGATTTCTGTCCCTCCATTTACAGCTACGCATCTACCTCTTTGACGCTTTAAAAAGTTCATCGTAAAACTAATCCATATGAATTGAGCCGTTTAGTAAAAAAAATTCTGAAGAGACTCGATCGCTTTATATGATGAAAAGATTGCATTTTATTCAGGCCATTATTCACAAACTCGCATATCAGTTGTAGTGAACAGAAGCTCAAGCATGTTCACTTAACATGCGAGAACCAATGAGGTTCATTCTCGTGTAACGCAGCACGTTTGAGCTTCGGCAAGAACCAATGAGGTTTGTTTTTGTGCATCAAGCAGGTTTGTTTGAACTTCTATGTATGTTCACTGATCAATGTTTATATGTAAATAAAAGACTAAATTAAATCTGTTTGTCATATAAAGCGATCAAGTTTTTCATATGGATTAGTTTTACAATCTCATTCTCTGTATGAACTTTTTGAAGCATTAAAGTGGTAGTTGCGCAGACTGTCAATGGAGGGACAGAAATCTCTTAGATTTGATAAAAAAGATCTTCATTTGTGTTCTGAAGATGAACGGAAGTCTTGCGGGTTTGGAACAACATGAGGGTGAATAAATGATGACAGAATTTTCATGTTTTATCCCTTTAAAAGTGATAAACAAGGCTAGTGGTCAATTCCTCATTACTGCAGCCGGATGTATGAGCACCACTCGCTATCCTACATAGAAAGTAATTGATTGAATTGATGAAATTCATTGATCTGACAATCTTATCTAGGCAATCTAGAGTTGATGATGCATATGTTAATTTAGGCACAAATAAATATATTCTACACTATCTTCCAAAAGCTTGGGTAAAGTAAGATTTGACTATTTATTTATATTTTACGTGGAGTAATGGCTGCATAAAATTCTGCTTTGCCATCACAGGAATAAATTACATTTTAAAACATATATAAAACTATGCTATACAAGTATACATACAGTGATATTTTTAAAGTTTACATTTTGTAGTACATCTCTGAAGCCTAATTTACCATACAAACACATAGGCTTTATATAGTTTATATTTTATTGTTTCTTCTGTTATCCTATTGGTTTTATTGTTTTAAAGTGTCTTTTATTTAGCAAAGAATGTCTTAGTAACTGGCAATAGAGTGTGTTAATACCAATCCAAAGCACTCCACAGTGACAAACACTTTAGTGTTTTAGCCAGTAAGAGATTCTTTATCAGTAGTCTCAAGTGACTTCAGATAACAGTGGAGGCCAGAGCAAAGTAACGTTTAGACTTAAAATATCTCATGCTTTTAAAAGTTACTTTAACACATTGAAACCACTATAGCCCTGACTGAATGGAAACCCCTTCAGAATCATAAACACCCCCGAAAGTAAAATCAAAATACGGTCTTTAGATCCTAATTCCACGTAACTTTTTCACACACAAACTTTTATTAAACATTTTAACAGACAATTTGTTTTACTACATTTGAGAATTAACCCTGAAGCCTGCAGGTATCCCACAATGCAGCACGCGGGTTTGGTATACATTCACCATGGGAACGAGGACAAGACTAATGTAAAACAAAAGCAAAGTATTCTCGATTGCAGTAGCCTACTTTCCATTGTAAACATTCATTTTCAAAGTCTTCGTGACTCGTTATAGATGCGCAGGCGATAACTTAATGAAAAAATGCGTTAATGTGACATCGGTGAAATTCAAACCATCTTACCGTTGTAACCTCACACCGACTCCGTTCCCGTAAAAATCACTTTATGTCCAGCATCAGTCGCAGTTTCGTCTTAAAACATGTGGTCATAAAGTGAACGACCAAAGATGGAAAGAGGCTTTTCTCTTTGAAATAGACATAAGTAACGCATCCAAGAAAAGTGTCCCGGGTAGAAGCACGCTGCCGTCGGACAGACACCCGCGCTCATCCGCCGGAGAGCAGCAGCGCTAGTGCGGGGAGGTACCAATGTTCCTGCGCCTTCAGAGATGCTCCTTTCTGCAGCCCCTGCTGGTCAGGCGGTGGACTCCAATGGGACGAGAGGTCATGCATACACGACCCCCAAATGAATCCCCAGAGACTAAAGGCCCGTTCACTTCAAGAACGATAACTATATTAGCGTCCACACCAACGAACGATAAAGGTCTGTTTATTATAAGCGCGCGCTGCAGGTTTGTCGTCTGTCGCTTTAAATGCTCAAGCTCTGGGTGGATTCTGATTGGCTGTTAATGTGTTCATCAGCTGGATAAAATCGTTCTGAAAGTGATTCCAGCGATATTGTTTCTCTGTGCTTTTATCTTTATTGTTTTGGTGTGAACTTTGCTATTATTTTATATTAATAATAATGATTTTTTGAGCAATATATATATTTTTTATCGTTAGTTATCGTCCTTGGCGTGAACGGGCCTTAACTCTGCTGTTGCATTGCATTCTGGCCATTTGCATTATATTGTGCCTACTGTAAAAGAAAATAAAGTTGAGCACTTTATCCTTTAATACTTTTGTTTTTAATAGTTGCTTTAAGTGGGTAGATTAATTTGTCAAATGCACGTTTACATAAGAAAAAGAAACACTTGTTTACATGATCTCTTATCTTCACAGGTCATTTAATTCTAGGACTTTGATGGTCCACGGCACGCATACACGGTCACGGCTTTATTAGAGCGCCACCCGTCGGCAGAAACATGGAATGTTGTTCCAAACCTGTGCGAGTTTCTTTCTTCTGTTGAAAACAAAAGAAGATATTTAGAAGAATGTTGGTTATCAAACACGGTAGACAATTAATTTCCACAGTATTTTTTTCTACTATAGAGGTTAATGGCTAACGTCAACTGTCTGGTTTCCGACATTCTTCAAAATATCTTCTTTTGTGTTCAACAGAAGAAAGAAACATGCAGATTTGGGACAACATTTTTAGGATCCAGAGGATCAACTTTTTTAAATACATTATTTTTTATTAAAAACGTTTTATTATACACTGTTCCAAACGTGTATAACTTTTTGTTCAGTGCAACACAAAGAGAGATGTTAGGCCTAATACGACAGCCTCAGTCACCCTTTACTTTCATTATGGTCAAAATGAGAGTGTTTTCATCTGTATAATATCTGCTTTTGTATTTTACAAAACAAGTTTGGGACAACATAGTAAATGACTGATGACAGATTGATGACAATAGTTTATATCCAACTATGTAAGTGCTCCAAGATCTCTTGCAATGCAAAGATATATGTTTAATCATTTAAGGGTACTTCTTGTATATCGAAAAGTTCCACACTAAATTCTATAAAACACATTAGGATTTATTTTCATGCATAATATTAGGCCTGTCAGTTTTATTAATTATCAATGTACGTCTTGGACAAGAATGTCCCACGTTGTTCAAATCAATCGCAGTGGGCCAAAGATGGCTCGTGATGACCTTTGGGTTTTTTTTTTTTTTTTTGCTTTCAAATGTGGAGAATATGGGCTAAATGAAATTGTCCCTTTAAACATGTACGTTTTAATATAGTTGGATGTAATGCAAAGTATACTTTCGGCCCACAGCCTTCAATCAAGTTTTTTGGCCCTTCGAAATCTAAGTAAAAAGTTTAGGCAATCAAAGAAAATCCGTGCTTGTTGTCATCGTGACTCAGCTAGACTGGTGACCTTTCAGTTATATGAAGTGTTTTGACGAATCATCTGTGAGTAAGTGACAATGATGCTGCATTCCGAGAACACTTGGGTTAAAACATTATCTGCTATCTGTTTTAAAGGTTGTCAGAATGTTACGGGTGCAAACTGCAAACTAACTTCAGCCTTCATCAGTAAAGTAGCTGTACTGATACATAACGTGCAATAAATACGCAAATACAGACACGCCCATCACACGATAACCATTGGCTATGATACAACGCAATCAGAAAACACCCGCCCACCGCATTGCTACAAGCGCTACCATTGGATATAATACAGCTGTACAAGTAGAAAGAGTTGAAGACGTTTCCGTGTGGAAGAAGAGAATACAGAGCCTTCACAAGCCTCCACATATCAAGTACTGGTAAGAATTGCAAGTTATTTTCACAAAAGGTATTTACGTTGCATGCAAAGGTTTGTGTTTGAGCTTCTTTATTGTGATATAGTGCTAAGTCGCAGGCAAAACTTATTTATATGAACATATCGATATCGATGTTGCAGACCACTTTGTGTTAAAAACCTTTCTCATCAGTTCTTTCTTAATGATACCATGTGAAACCATTACAATACATTTTGTTTAAGTTTTAAAATAAGTAAATCTCTATAAAATGGAAAGGATCTGCACATACCTGAATTGAAGTAGTTTGAGCATTTGACAATGGGTAAAGGGGATATAATTGAACAAATAACATTGAAAATATGTCTTTGAAACCTTTTCAGAAGATCAACTAAACCTTATTGTGTCATATATGTTCACAAATAATATAAATATATAATATATATATATATAAATACACAATTATATTCAACAAAACAAACAGAAATTCAACTGTCATATATATAGTATATGACAATATGTGTGTGTGTGCGCGTGTGTGTGTGTACACTGCTGTTCAAAAGTTTGAGGTCTGTAAGATTTTTTCTAAGAAATTAGCACTATGATATTTATTAAGCAATGATGCATGAATATTAGAATATTATTTCTGAATAATCATGTGACACTGAAGACTTAAAAAAAACTTTTGAATGAAAGTGTGTGTATATATAAATATACAAAATTATCTTAGTTTTTTTTTTCTTTTTTTCTCTTCTCAGTAGTAAAGCATTATGGGTGGGCAGGTGTCCATTGACGAGAATGTTCATGTGGTGATTGTCGGTGGTGGTTTTGGTGGCATTGCAGCTGCTCAACACCTTAAACATCATGGGGTGCCCTTCATGCTTATTGACATCCTGGATGCGTTTCATCACAACGTTGCAGCGCTGCGTGCCTCGGTTCAACCTGGTATGCAAAAATCTGAGTCTGAATGCAAGAAAACAAACAGCAAGATTAATAAAATAATGCAGTTTATTTTTTTGTATGTTATTGTAGGTTTTGCGAAGCAGACTTTCATACCATACAAAGAGACATTTGGAGTGAATTTCCTCCAAGGCCGTGTCATACGTATAGACACCGAAACGCAGACAGTTGTGCTTGACAATGGGAAGGTAAGTGATATTGCAATGTTACAGCAGACGAAAACAAAGTATGAGAAAATGTCTTTATACAGTATGTGCCAATATAAATCTACAGGAAGTACGGTATTCACACCTCATTCTGTGCACTGGAACAAGCGGAGATTTCCCAGGCAAACACAATTCTGTGGACACCTACCGAGCAGCCATTCAGAAGTATGAGGACTTTGTCAAATTGGTGAGTTTTCTTATTTGGCATGTGTGATATAATCTTAAATGGCAATACAGACTAAATTGTGAAAAAGCTTTTATTTATTTGCATTTTTTTCCAATGTTACAGATCCAGTCAACAAACACAGTTGTTGTTGTTGGTGGCGGAACCACCGGTGTTGAAATGGCTGCTGAGATCAGGACAGAATTTCCTGACAAGAAGGTAGAGCTTTGACTTCTCACCCAAACAGACTTTGCAATCTTATTCTGAAGCATGAGCTTAAAGTGCCCCTATTATGCTATTTTAATGGTTGCTGCATTTTTTGGAGGTCTCCTACAATAGGTTTGCATGCATCCAAGGTCAAAAAACACTTTAATTTTCTTATAATGTAGATTGCACATAGCCTCATTTCTCAAAGAGTCTAAAAACTGTTTGTTCAAAGATTCAGTCTCTCTAAATCCCTTCTTTCCGAGAGTCTACTCTGCTCTGATTGGTCAGATGGCCCAGTCTAATGTGATTGGTCTATAGCTTACAGCGGTTGACGGAAACAAAACGCCCATTACCATATCTGAATTTCAGCTCTGGAACTTCCTCAGCGCTTGATACACAGTGACACGAACAGTAACGATGGCGTCGATTTCCTTCCGTATTAATTCCAGCGCGAGTCCTCATCCTTTTGAAGTGCATGCAAAGTAGATTTGCTCTCGCAGCCCTGAAAATAGCATCTTCTTGACTTATCGACAACACAAACCAAACTTTTTATGCGTTTTGGCTGTTCGTTTACATGACAACGGCATTTTGGGTGCCTGAAAACGTTAACTTTTAAAAACAGGATATTTCACCGCTGGAAAGATGAATGTGTATTTAAATTGGGTCATTTATGTAGTAGAAACATAAATGACCCTTCTAGACTGAGAAAAGCCAGAAAAATGTATTTTTGGCTCATGTGGATGAAAGACAACAACTCCCAGAATGCACTTGCTTCGCTGCCCTATGAGGCCACTCCCAAGCCACGCCTACCGGTTACAGAGGGCCGTATCGGAAGAAATGATACAACTAGGCTACTAGTTGTAGCGTGAGATCCCACCCATGCGGAACTAAAACGATCTCTGTGTAAACAGCAAAAACTCGAATCTCTGAAGACAATGACGTCATGCACATGCGTATTACGTGTTCAGTCTATAGTGTTTCATCGCCATCTAATGGCCTGGCCACAGAATACAGGGGTTTTTAGTCGTTTTCGCGGATCCGTGTGAATGGGGATCGTTTTGACAATGGTGTCCTCTGTACGCGGAAAACTCAAAGGAAAAACTTCTCCATTTTAAGCATATCGTTGTCATGTAAACGTACCCTCAGCTACAACCACAGTGTGTGATCGCGGGGCAAAGCAGACGTTGTTTGCGGGCAGCCAATGAAGATCATAGGCTGGCATAATGCAAATATTTGTTACATTGTTATGTAGATATGTAACAGGAAGTGAGACTGGAATTGCTGACGACTCATTTCAGCATTCTTTTAGGAGACAACTTTATTTGTCGTGCACTATGATCTTTAAAACTCTGCAGGCCTTTTACATTCACAAACAGCTATATTACACACTGCATGAAAGGTTATATTCGTTTATTCGCATAATAGGGGCACTTTAAACGTGTTTTGTGTTATATAATGATAACCGTCTTCTATCTCACACATATTTCATCTAGGTGATTCTGATTCACTCACGTGAGGAGGTGGCTGATCCTGAACTATTGCCTAGTGTGAAAGAACAGGCCAAGCAGGTGCTGCTGGAAAAAGGGGTGGACCTGTTGCTAGGTGATTATTTCACGTGACATTGTTGCTTAGCATCTCTGCCTGATGTGGGCCATCACATGCCTATTTTTCTTCTGAAGGAAATACAGTGCAAAATATCAATGGAGAGACTCAGTGTTGATGATACAGATGTTGATGTGATCTGACTTATATAAAATATTTGGTAACACTTTAGTTTCGGGCCCAGTTCCAATGAACTAGTTGCTTATATGCATGCATATTACAAGGGTATTGGCTGTTTATTAGGACTTATAAAGCACATATTAATGCCTTATTCTGCATGACCATATTCTACATCCCTTAATCCACCCAATACCTAAACTTAACAACTACTTACTAACTATTAATAAGCAGTAATTAGGAGTTTATTGAGGCAAAAATCATAGTTAATAGTTAGTTAATAGTGAGAATTGGACCCTAAACTAAAGTGTGACCAAATGTTTTTTCTTAACATTTACTTACATGCATTGTCAGAGCTATATTCCGTTAACTCGATGGAAAACAACTGACTCACACTTGACGCTTGCTGTATTTCAAAACATAAGCAACAAAAAACACTGGCTAATATTAGACTGCTTTCAGCATGATTGTTATTATTTGGCAAATGCACTCGATTGTGAATAGTACTATTCTACTTCAGTATTCATATATTACTGTAATAATATAGTTATGGTTATAACAATATAGTTAAGCTTTAAGATAATAGGTAAGATTATAAAATAATTTCAACTCAAATCAATATTTCATGTCCGCCTATTAATTTATTTCACAAGTAGTCATATAGTAAGGCTGGACATGGGGCGGAGGGCACTGTTATCACATATAATTGTTGTCCTGTTTTCCCCAAAAAAATCTAAAGATCTTTAAATCAAGATACATTTACTTGAGATGCAAATGTTAAATGTCTTGAAAAATGTAACAAAATGAAGTGAGTTTATTCTTAAAACAAGAACAAATGAAGAGTTCAGATGCAAAAGCCTCTTAGTGCCATCTGACATTTTCTTCTAGAATGATCATTTTTATCAAGCTCGTATATTTAAGTTCAGTAATTTCACTTAAATGACAATTAATCGGTAATCTTCATTGCCATTTAAGTGAAATTATTGAATTTAGTTGCATCTGAACTCTTCAGATATCCATCAATGAGTTATCAACTTCCCTTTGAATTAAGTAGATTTTTCTGAGACCTTTGGCAGATATTTGATCTTGGTTTAATCAGAAACACTTCATTTTGATCAATTTCACAGAAAACAAGACTTTTTTTTTTTTACTTTTTTTTGTTATTTTGTATCTCCAGTAAATACATCTTGATTTAAGAATCGTTTTCTTATTTGCACATTTGCACTGGAAAAAAGACAAAAATACAGAGGAAGAACATCACTCTTTTGCATTGTGATCAGAAGGTACAGTAATAGTTATTTCCATATTCTAGTGGGGTTTTTTTGTCAAATGAATCCCTTACATGTGTCTCTATATGGGGAGATGACCTTTTCAGGAAAAGGAAATACACATTTTTACAAACTGGAACTATGTAAAATAGGGAAACTTCCGCACTACGCAGGTTGTAGACTGTTTTCTTCTCTATTTCCCTGTGCACCTGAATGCAGGGCAAAAAGTGTCAAACCTTGATGAGCTGGAATTGAATGTGTGTCGGAGAGGCATGGTGGTCAAGACCAATAAGAACGAGCAGGTCACCACCGATCTTGTCATCTGCTGCACAGGAAATAAGATCAACTCTGAAGCATACAGGTCCAGTCTGAGTAAGTGCTTTTTGCATGTAATAATTGAGCTAATAGTTGCTTGTGATTGTTGAGATAAATTGGAGATTCATCCCCTGTATGTTTTTATTTCTCAGACAAAGTTTTTTTTAAAGAAATTCTAGAAAATAAAGATTTCTTCCTCTATGGTCCATACATTTTTCTTTTATTAAATATAATAAAATAAACGTAAATGAACTACACATTTCTACAGGTGGCATTTAAACATGATTTTAAACATAATGTATTCTAATGTTTTTGGAATACCCCATATTTTGTGTGCATGATGGGTAATTCATACAGAAAGATAATGTATTAAAAACTATACTTATACTATATATGAATTCTGCACCCTCAAATCTTGCATAACCCTGGTTAGGATTGCCTACTTGTGCAGTTCCTAAGCTTAAAAAATTGTATATGTATGATATGCAAAATTTCAAACCTATCCCTTTAATGGCAGTTTTGCACGCATTTCTCAAAACTCATTTGCATTGAGTCCGATGAAACAAAACCAATAGCCGATTATGGGGAAAAAAATTTAATATTGGTAAAACCAATTATTGGTTGATCAGTCTAAGTCACTGAATAGATATTGTTTTTTGGATTTATTTTATTAAAACCGAGTGCTTTTTCAAACCCTAGTTAGGATTGCGTACTTGTGCAGTTGCTAATCGTAGAAAATGCTTAATGTATGATATGCAAAATGTTATATCACTCAATTCTTTGTTGACTTTTAGTAACATGCCGTCATATAACCTCATTTAATTGGCTGATTTTTCATCATCTCTCTCTCTATGTTTTATTTGTGTTCTTATTTCAGGCGCATCTCTGACAGAGAATGGTGCTCTGAAGGTGAACAAGCACTTGCAAGTAGAAGGCTTTAGCAACGTGTATGGTGTGGGTGACTGTACCAATGTCAATGAACCCAAGTTGGCGTATCATGCTGGACTTCATGCTGGAGTAGCTGCCACCAATATCATCAACAGTCTGTCAGGAAAACCTTTAACCTCATACCACACAGGTAACAACCATAAGCCAATGATTTCTCTTCAGCTGTCTTTTGTGAGCTCACTTTTAAAAAAATCATTTCTCACAGTTCTTTTACAATGCTTACAATTCAGACTGAGTTGTTTATTATTATTATTTATCAATTTATGTCCAATATCCTGTTCCCAATCAGGAAATGTGACTATGCTGGTTGCTATGGGTAAGGATGCTGGAGTAGGCCAGTTTAATGGCTATAAACTACCTCGCTTTCTGGTCACCAAGGGTAAGAGCCAAGGCTTGCTGCTGTGGAAGAGCTGGAGAGAAATGGGGCAAAAAGCCCCTAATTAACACCAGGTTAACAGTTTACACTAAAATATGAAAATATGAACTATGGTCTCACATGGTTAGAAGGATGCTTTATATTGTACACATAATGTATACTTATACTTGTATAACATCTTATATTGTTTGTAATACTTTTGAGAACAATCAAAAGCATTGTTTTATATGTTTATACATTTGTTAAAGAAATAAATCAATTTACATTCACAATACAGTTTGCTCTCATATCTTCCTGCATTTAGCATGTGTTTGATGAACTGCTCCACTAGAGGGCAATAAAACAATATGAATCAAATCATTGGATCCTGGTCAACAAAACAACATGCTGAGTCACTGAATAGATATAGTTTTTTTGTGGAATTCTTTCATTTCAAGCTTATAGGATTCAAAAACAGGCCAAAAATGCACAACCCAGTTTTCTTTAAAAAATGTATGCACAGTTAATACCTTTGCTAATGTGGTTCGAGTGATTCACACAGTGAAGTAAATCAAATTAGCCAAAATCATTTTAAAGAACTTGTTAAACTTGTCAGCTGAGGGCTGTGAAAGTGCAGTGTGTGATTTCTGCTCCTCTAACTGCACCTAAATGAATTCCTGTCTGTTTGATTCAACGACTCGCTGCATAGTTGTCACATGACCTCAGCACGTCATCATGTGTTTGCATGGTGACTGGGAAGGCTGTTGGCATTTGGTGTTCATGAAACTCTTGAATTATTTTCCTGAACCTAAGGTATTGTGTTTTTTATGTCAGGTTACACATCTTTGCACGTTGGCCTTGGATACAAGTGGTCTTTAAATGGCAATACTGCCATAAATTCCAACTTTGTGAAGTCGCGACCCACAGTTTGTGTTGAGTCTGGGTCACACAGGCACTGATTCAATTCAGAGGTTGTTTAGAGGCTGTAGTTTTGTGGCATTCAGACACTATCCTGTGGGATGTTGCTCTACCCACTGTTCATCTTTGTTAATGCAGTTCATGTTTGTCATCTGTTGTCAATATTGCAGTTTTTGAGATTGATGCACCTGCAGTCCAGGCACCAACAACTAGTAATGATGTATTATATTGTTTTAGCATGTTTGTTTTAAAAAGGTTAGTTCACCCAAAAATGAAAATTCTGTCATCATTTACATTCCAAACCCAAAAGACTTGCATATGTCTTTGAAACACAGATGAAGATATTTGTAAGGAAACCTAAGAGATTTTTGTCCCTCCACTGAAAGTCCATTCACCCAAAAACATTGTGAAAGCAATCCATAAGAATCAAGCAGCATAATCCAAGTCTTCTGAAGAGACACGATCACTTTATGCTATAAACAGATTTTTTAAAGACTTTTATTAACTTGAAAACGTTGATGTTTTCATCTTTTAGCTTTTATTTAGACTAAAACCATAGCACTTCTGTACTAATACTTTTCAAGAAGGTTATTTGCTTTGATGAGGCTTTTTATTTGAGTTATGATATCATTAAATTGATAGAGCCTTCAATGTATCTGCACTAAGCTACACTGTATAAATGAATCATTAAATGAAAGGCTTAATTATTAAATAGAGGCAGCAGCATGTTTAATTTCTAATAAGTATCCACACAAATGGTCTGACGCCACAATCTCCCTGATGATTTTTTTTTTGTTTTTGTTATACAACTTTTCACTGATGTGACTCACATTAGAAAACTAAGATTAAAAATGTATAATGAGATGCAAGAGAGCCAGTTGAATGCTTGGTGTGGTGGGACTGGGATTATTGCAGTTATAAGGCTCAAAAAACATTGCAAAATAGCATTAGGGAAAAGCGTAATGTCTTGTCTCTGGTTAGTCAAAAAGCAATGAATGATTAGGAGACAGACAATTGAATTATTTTACTGTGAAGGGAGACAGGTATAAATGCATTCATCAATCCTCATCAAATAAATCTGATGTTTGAATGAGTAAGCAGGGTCAGAATGTCCACTGCGTTCCCTCTGGATTTGTCTTTATTTGATTCATTCCCAGCCAGAATTAATCTGGCAAACTCTATCTACAAGAAGACAAGTTCCTCTGTAAGAATGTAAAAAATATATATACCTGCTTTAATATCATATCGACACCTGTAGAATTTTTTTTTTTTTAGCGACATATGACTTAAAGAAGTCGTTATGATTTTTATGACATCGTTATGACCTCTCTCCAGAACACATGAGCTCATCTTGTGGCTAAAGTTACAGTGAACAACATATCGCATAACCTCGAGCAGCCTGGGTTTCCCCCAGGCAAACATCTATCTGCCCTCCCCTCACCAATTCAATTAGCTCTAAAATGAATTATGATCAGCTAATTTACAACGCTGTATTAATCATTAGCTTCACTTTTCTCTCTACACTAATATTTTCAGTTGTACTCGGGTTTAATGCAAACCATTCAATTAAATGTTTCCCATGGTATGTCAGGGAGCGAGTAATGAATGGCCTTATTGTGCTCAGTTAAATAGCTATATGTTGTTTTACACAATGTACATCACTATATTCTAGTGTACATTTGGAATTACCTTAAGAAAACCCTCATTAACAAGATTAAATTGTTTGCGATTTAACAATTTCCCTATCTCCGGCTCTAATTTCCAAAACAAACCAAGTATTCCAAGCATGCTAACCTTGTCCTCAAAGTTCATGGGAAGAGTCAACAGTGGATTGATTCAACTTTTTTTGAACTTAATCGTTAATTCTGTCAGTGCAGTCACAGGACAGTAACGGTATATTTTTGTCAGTGATTTGGTCAGAACATTTTTATACCCACACATATTTATTGGGGGATTTAGGGGCTGTTTACACAACTTCGTTTTCAAGTAAAAACGGAAAACTTTTTGTGTTTTGGCCGCTCATTTACACAGTTTAGTGGCAATGAAAACGCAAACTTTTGAAAACGGCTTTCAAAATGAAAATTATACTGTTTTTGCTCTGTGTAAACTACAAAACCGCGAATCTGTGAAAACAGTGACATGCGTATTGCGTGTTTAGTGTTTAATGGTGTTTTGTGCGTGCTCCCACAACATGGCTTCTTACCTAACGGCAAGTGAAATGGAAGTCTAACACATTAGAAGGAAGTACGTCATCGTATTTACTTCCGCGTTGCAAAGTAAGTTGATAGGCATGTGCGTTTGGCTCAACTGGACTGTAGAAAAATAATGCGTATGTGTGCAGGCGTGTAGACTTTCTTTACAAAGTGACATCAACAACTACTTGTCCGGCTTACATAATACCAACGCTATCTCACGACCAATTCGTACGAGTGAGTACGAGGTGGCTAATTCGTAAGACCTCACTCGTACAAGTGATTTGTATAAACCCCAGTGATGGGTAGGTTTAGGGGCGGGCCCATCTCTGCTTCAAGGTTGGATGTGTTGAGCGTTCAGAGACGCTCTTCTGCAGACCTCGTTTTATAACGAGTGTTTGTTCGAGGTTTGACTTTCTATCAGCTGATACCAGTCTGGCCATTCTCCTCTGATCTCTGGCATCAACAAGCCCACAGAACAGCCGCTTACTTTTTAATTTTCTTTTTTTCTGACCATTCTCTGTAAACCCTAAAGATGGTTGTGCGTGAAAATCCCAGTAGGTTAGATCAGCAGGTTCTGAAAGATTTCTTGACTATTTCACATAAAAAGTGGATCACGGTGGGTATCACTATCAACTATAGTGCAGCGCAAAGTAGTTGAGTACTTTTGGTCTCAAAGTATCTCACAAATGGATGTTGCATGCAGCCCATCAGTATGCTTCCTCTCAGTACTTCCAACAAAAGTTGCAGATTCTGCAAAAACGTGCAAAGTCTTCCAAATGCAGCAATGGAGTATCAGTTTCATACAGAAACAGCAGCAGTATTTTTAGATGATGCACTGGACATGTAGAGAACTGAGTCTGATTGGGAAAAACTATAAACCAAATAATGTAAAAACAAATGAATAGATTAGGAAAAGGTACAAAACAAAATACTAAATAAGATCATTTGTCTTTGTGATTATTTTTTATACTTGCTCCACCTCTGAAATGACTTTCAGCAGATTGAACATTTTCAGCCCCTTCCTTTCAATCACCTGTTTTCAATATAGTAAAACATCACTTTTTTATAGTCCAATTACTTCCTGATGTACTTAAGATTTAAACATGTGATAATCGTGTCAATGTGATAATCATGATGTTAATCATGTGATGTCTATAACTCGTCCTTTATGCCGGATTTAATTGAACCAGAAATATGGTTACAGAATTATGTAACCCATACAGGGTTGACAGCATGTTATACCGGTATATCAGAGATAGTCAACCCCGGAGAACAACCTTCCAGTTCCAGCAGACTTCAGTTCCAACCCTGCTTTAACACACCTGCCATTTTCAAGTAACCCTGAACACCCTGATTAGCTGGTTCAAGTATGTTTCATTGGGGTTGGAGCTGAACTCTGCAGGATGGTAGCTCTCCAGAAGAAGGATTGTTTTGGTTACCGGAACATGTTCTTAAATACCATGCTCTTAAAATGATTTCCCACATCAGATATCCTTAAAAAAGTAGTGCACTTCAAATTTTAACAGTATATTTGTAATAACCTCTACTTGCAGATAAGATAATATAATATTAATGAAATGAAATAAAAGGCCACTTAAGCGTAGTTAAAGAGAGTACAGTTCCATTACAAATTTAAACTCTGGACTTTTGATAGTACTAGAATATCAAGTCTACTAAGGGAGGTATAGTGCTTTTTCACATTTGGCTCCTAAACTCTGAAATAGAATTCTTGATAAAGTCCGGAGACCAGACACACTCTCACTCTCTGTTTAAAACTACATTAAAGACACACCTCTTTAGCCAAGCATTCACATAATGCTTCTCATAAACTTCTACTACAATCATTATTTGATGTAATAGTAGGTACACATGATCATCTTTTGCCTAAAATGTTATGAGCATCAGCTACGTCCCTGTTTCTACCTCATGATGCTCATCCTGGAGTAACTACAGGTTGCGTCAGCTCTATATTAGAATCTTAAAGGTATATTTTGAACAGTGTTGGGGAAGTTACTTTTAAAAGCAATGCATTACAATTTTGTGTTACTCCCTAAAAAACTAAATAATTGTATTACTCAGTTGCATTTTATGGTAAGAAAATGTTATACTTTTGTTTTTGTGTTACTTTTTCTCATCTGGGATGGGTCTGCTGGTTTATTTTTTACAGTTTTTTTTTTCAATTGGTAACGATCAGTCAAAACTGAAGCCACATTACAGCTCAAACTAACTTTTCAGATATGCTTCCATTCTGAATTGCAGAAGAATAGGACGCAGGAGAAGAAAATTCAACACCTTTACTTCAGAAATAAAAACATGATGTTTATCTAAAGTTCTTTTTGCTTATTAGTATGGTTGAATTGGATCATCGAAGGTAAGCAGGAAAGACACTGGTTAATAAAGTGAGATTAAATACATGATGTATATTTGTGTTCTTTAACATATTTAATTATTTCAGGTTTGTGTAATGTTCTGAGTTTGCATTTCACTGCTTTTACTGATTTTGAGGAATACTGAATCTGTTTTTGTGCAAGTGAAATTAGCATGCTCACGTTAGTCTAGAACTACAATAACCGTCATGTTTACTCAACGCACACACAACGCTTCTGCACTCGATTTCTCTCAACATGCGGACAGAAGAGCTGTCAGTCAATAAATGGGAAAACAAAGTAACTTGCGTAACTTATTTGAAAATGAACTTAACTAGTTTTACTAGTTACTAAACTAAATTTAAAAGTAATGAGTTACTTTACTAGTTAGCTACTTGAAAAAAGTAATCTGATTACATAACACAATACTTATGCGTTACCCCCAACACTGCATTTGAAAGGGTACAACCCTGAGTGACAGCTTTTGTATAGTGCAGGGTAGACCTAGTTTCCCTCACAGTCTCGTTTACATTCTCGTCAGATTAAATATGGCGTCTCCCATTTATGAAGTCCATTGAGCCAAAGCAACAGGTTGCTCCAGAATCACTGTCTCTGTAAATGGTGAAGTGTTATTTGCATTAGATTAAAAGCATCTACCTATCAGCAAAAACCTACAAGTCTTTTGATTCCTACCGTATTCAACTTTCCACTCTATGAGCGGAAGGTCAGTACATGGCACTGAATTTGTGGCAGCAAATGCATGTTAATATATAAATAAATCATTTAGAGGATTAATTACCTTTTCAATATTCACAGAAAATGTGGTGCATAATGGCTGAAGATGCATGTCTCTGTGCGCTTGGCAGACGAAGTGTAGGCAAGGAGGGTGGCAGGGCACATTCTGTTTTTTCAAGTGCCTAAATTGATTTCGGTGTGGAGTTTCTTGGGCAGCAGCCAGTGGCTAATGCAGTATCATCCTGCCACTCCCTGTCTCAGATGCAGACACATAAAGAGAAATGGACATCTGTGCCGAATATGAAACACAGAGATCCTTCTGTTTACAAGACGCTAAGGCAAAACTATCTGAATCAAGAGTTCATACATGCACGCATAGCAGGGAATATATGTCTATACATAAGTACTTCAAACTTCAAACCATGTTTTACACAAGATTTTACAGATACAGTCGCCAGCAATTTTATTTATTAGATCATCAAATAATAATCCAACCTGATCTCACGGCAATTCGTAACAATTCAACAAGGTGGCTAATTCGTACGAATTCATACGACCTCACTTGTACGAATTAGTAAGATTTTTGCTAAATCGTACATATTTTACGAATTGCCCAATTCGTATGAATTCATACGAATGACCTACCCCTGACCCCGCCCCTAAACCTACCCATCACGTGGGTTTAGACAAATCGTAAAAAATTCATACGAATTTGCCACCTTTTTATCACTCATACGAATTTGTACGAATTGGTCGTGAGATAGTGTTGAATAATCACATTAAAAGGGCTATATGTGAGAATTTTCATGTATTAATCGCTTTTTGCATAGCCAATGTGTGAATAACTTGTACCGAAACTTAAAAAAACATGACCTCCCCCGACATCCTTGTCGATAAAAGCCTGTAAAATGTAAAATTCCCTACTATATAGTTTGTGAAAATACAGTGCACCAACAGAGCAGTATATCCGAACACATAATATTCGAAAAACAGAAGGCAAAAAATCTCCGGATGACCTACTACTTCCGGCGAGATTCTGAAGTGCGCATTCGATGGACACTGTACTATCCCATGAGGCCACGGGAGAGGATTTTTGAATGGAGGTGAAGTGACGCTGGTAGGTCACGTGATAATGACAACATGGCGGATGTAGTACGTCCAGATTACATTCAACTATTGAGATCTCTGACTTTTGATGCCAGACTTTGCTATCTTAGCCAATTTCAACACAGTTTGAGACAGTTTGAGGTATGCACTAATCTCCCTCAATTGGAAAGAATCCAATCTGATTTCTGATTCTGAATATTCTGTTTACATAAGCCCTAAACGTTGCAATCCGATTCACATATTCGTTTACATGTGCATGCATATTACGCAGTCACCACGTTCTTAACCGGACGTTCAAGAATATGTCAAAAGAGCTTTCGTAATGACCAGTTCGTAAGACATGAGAAGTAAATAAACATACTCACATTTTTAAGATGTAAAATGTATGTTAACATAAGCAACTTGCCACTACGCATGTGTGCAAGGTATTTTTGAATCTGACTGAGAAAACTCAAGCATTTACATAATTAATTTTTTTCTTTAGATTGGATTATTTCAGGTCTAAACCACCCCTTTCAATCCAATCGAAATTTCATTTGGATCGAGCTCAATTAGATTGATTGAGGTGCTTTCAGTCAGACTGAGCAATCAATCTGATTCCTAAGAGTTTATTTCAATGCACGTAAATGTAGCTATTATTGAGATCTCTTCTGAAAGTCTAGAGAAGACGCATTTGAGATTATTAGGTTACTCAGGGGAAAGAATCGGAGAAACAAGAGACTGCGGCAATGTCAAATATAACTGCCTAAGAAAAACTAAAGATGAAGATACTGAAGAGCTCTTATTTGTGTTTTTTCTGTCCCATGAGGTGATTTTTTTTTAATTTAGATCCACACAAAGGCCATAAATTACGACTGCTGTTGTCTGAGTGTGGCAATCCGGCGCGCTGAACTGGTCTCAGGTTGACGTCACAGTCTGGCACCTTTCTGAGATCATTTTTTTATTCTTAGACATGAAATGATAAATAATTTAGCCATGGTCTTAGTGGCCGTTCTCAGAAGGACGGAGTCGTGCAGAAACAAGGGAAGACATTCCCACAAACACGTCTCACAACACTAAATCAGACAAAACTACACATCATACATATCAAGTTTGTCATCAGACAGCTCAGGTAAACAGCTGCTCTTAAACACAGTCACCTGACAAAGAGTGTCCTCAGTTCCCCTTCTGTCACCCATCACACATGAAAACATGTACTGTGTGGTGTCAAATCCAATTACGCATCTCTGCCGCATGTCTATAAAGCTGGAATGTTTTTCTTGTGGGGTGAACCAATAAGCTGGTGGACGGTCCAGAGCGTCTCTGCAGTGACTGGTCAAAGTGATCATGAGGGCGGAGTGGGATGCTTAGAAGGAGGGATTTGTGTTGTTTAGGACAGCCCCCCCGTCCCAAGTCAGCCATACCCCTTTTAATCGTTTTAGCGTGTTAGAGAGTGTGCAGCTTCACTCCTGAGACAAACTTGTGTGGATGGAGCAAGACATCTTTCTCCGTCCATCCCTCGCATACCAAGTCAGGCTGACTTTGTTATCATTCACCGACTCTTTATTTTGTCCTTGTATCTGAAGTGACTGACTAAGAGGAAAAAAGAAGCAGGTTCTTTAGACTCGGGGGGAAGAGAGTGAGGCTGCCCGAAACAGGACATCACCAGATCCCAGATCAAGATCCGCAGAAGACAGCCATCATGTGTGACTGTTTTCACCTGGCATTTCCCAACTGGCATGCGTCAGCCACGGGTGGGCATCACTCTTTATTTTGCTCTGTCTCTTTAGCTGTTCTTCTCTCTCTCTCGCTCTGTCTCATTCTGCCTGCTCTGTGCTATTTTTATCTCCGCACTCAGCACCTCTGGTGGCAGGACAATATAATGTTGCAGTTGGACTATGCATGTGCGTGTTAGTGGGACACAAGTGCTGAGCTTGTTTACAAGCATCACTGCATTTCTCTGCTGAGATGACGCTGCACTGTGTGTGATCTGGGTGTGTCTGCAGTAAAGGGGGCGTGGCTATGTGGCCGTGGGTGTGTCAACAGAGTTATGCAGTATTTTATCAACAGCATCTGCAGTGTGTTTGTTTACAATATTGAGCATGATTTCAGAGCGTTTAAGAATTGCTGAATTTGGATTGTGTTCTTTACAAGGGCGTACGAAGGCTTGAGGTTTTACTTTTGTGTATTTTTACAGTAATATTGGGGAAAAAATTGCCCAGTTTTTATTTTAATGTGTGTGTGTATATATATATATACACACACATTAAAATATGCATACATACACACACACATATACAGTATATTTATATTTAAATTCATAGATTTATTTTTTCATAGTATATTAACACAAAAATTATAATGCATACATTTATAATAAATAAATAACATATATTTTATAAAATAGATTTATTTACATAAATGTATATAATTCCGTAAGTTAGGCTATATAAGTATATACAATTCTAAAATAGGGAGCATTTATACAAACACTCTCGCTCTCTCTCTCTCTCTATCTCTCTCACTCACACACACACACACACACACACACACACACACACACACACTATATTATACAATCTTTTATTCTTAGGAAAGAATTTTATATATTCTATTTATTTTTAGAATTGTATATACTTATATAATATACTTATATTTAATTATATATATATATATATATAATTAATTATATATATTATTATACATAAATTAGAATAAAACAAAATTAGATACATTAAGTATAAACAATTCTAAAATAAATAGAATAGGCTATCAAATTCACGATCAATCAGAGATATGTATACACACACACACACACACACACACACACGATTGTGGTGTCTTGGACTTAGGAGAGACTTTGGCATTTGTACATCTTATGTACCTTTTTTGTACAATGTTTTAACACTCTTTGGTTGTGTCATTCTATGTTACAGTAACTGCTCTTATTGGCTTTGTTATAAAGACTTTGAAATCCAATTAGCCTGTTAACCAAACCCCTCTAAGTCATTTGGTCAACCTGTCCTATCCAGTTCAACTAGCAGATTTATCTGTAGTTTTTTTCTTTGACCTTCAGGTGAACTTCAAGCTCTGGAAACATACAAACAGACACTTAAAGTACCCTAAATAAGACAACAGCTGTATTTTAGTGATCTTACAGGGTGCAATGAGCAACCAATACATCTCACAATTCAACAGCTGCATGACAGCTTAATTACTAGATATATAACCAAGAATGTTTTTGTGCTCTGGTTTTATACAGATATGATTTTGCAATGTTGATTCATTCTAGAGCTTTTGCATGATGTTGAACGTTTGTGAGATTGCATTAACACACAATCTGTGCTATCTGAGAAAATGACTGAATTACGATCACACTAAGATGAGTACATTGTAAGGATATCATGTCAGTATACTTAAAAGGTAAATTATTCTATACAGGTAACATTATTTTTGTCAAAATGTAGTTTTCACCCAAATAAAGTCTGTCCTATGACAGATGGGTTTGGCTCCATGCTCAGATTCTCAAAGTGTGAAAATGTAGCCTATATAAGATAAATCAAAATTCAATAAAAAAAACTTCTGTTTTGACTCTGTACATATTGAATTAGTGCATTAATTGGCCAGCTGCTATATGCACAATGTAAAAAGAATGGGCAATGCTACAATAATAACCTCTTTGGTTAACTGTTGGTTACCTTATAAAGTGAAACAAAATCTATATTTAACAAGACATTTCACACTAATTTAGTTATTAGTAGCAATTTTAAAGTAAAAAAAAAGCACATTTATAGAGAAGCTCTACAAACATTAGTGGATCAGCAGTCCATAAAATACTTATACGCACTGGAGTCCACTGCTAAAATAAGTAATAACTATCAGCATCTCACTAATGTCCTCCTGCTAATGAATAAATTATGAGTTTGAGAGTGTTTGCATTTTTTATGGTTTGTGTGATTGGCAGAACATTGAAATTAAACATAAACAAAATAAATCGAGAGAAGGTTTTGTACATCTGGACTGATAATATGAGAATATAATGTTTTTTTTGTGTGTGTGTGTGAGATATTTATTGGAAAATTCTGTCATCATTTATTCAACTTCATGCCATTCCAAACCTGTATGATTCAATATATTTTGTAAGTTAATATGTTCCATTCAACATTGACTTTCATGAAAATGTCTTATTTATTAAACATACAGGTTTCTAATGACATGAGGGTGAGTAAGTGATGACAGAATTTATTTCTGGAAGAACTCTTATCTTTAACTCATCCATTCTAAAGCCATTATCTCATTGGCACACATAAATGTATCAATTAATGTTCCTGATTGATTGGAAACATGAGGTAAACTGGTCCCATGTTCTCTTAATATGGAAGAAAATCCAATTCCGTTTTCAGTTTATTTTCTCTCTCCGGCCCTAAAATTCAATTATATTTTGAATACAAACAAGTCTTTCCCACTTGACTGAAAGAGGCTTGTGTAGGATGTTATGAGCATAAGCCAGAATTGATGTTCCTTCTCCCTGTAACTTGCTGAGAAGCTAATTAACCATATTAGTGAGCCGAAGGAGCAGAGCTCTGGGCCCATATGGCCACAGAAGCAGAAAACAACCTCTAATGCCTGTAATCTTGGTCATGGGTGATGTGCAAACATACAGGATCAGTAGTTGAGAAAGTCCATGGTTTGTACAGCTAATCTTGTTGTAATTTGAATAATACATGTACACAATACGTGTTTCAGTTAAGGAGGTCTGTAAAAGGTTTGGACCTAATATTGCATCCTAATATTGTTGGACATCATGCATATAATAAGTACTTTACTCATACTAAATACTTCACCTATGAAAATTGATTATTTACCCACCTGTTGCTCCAAACCTGTCTGTTATTATTACGGTGAAACAAGAAATTTCATGCAGCTCTTTTCCATACAACCACATTTCACAGCAACCGACAACACAGCTTGTTACGTCACAGAATTAAAAAATTACAATTCTTCTTTCTTTATAACTCGCAATTCTTATAAACGTGCAATTCTGACTATATCTCTCAGAATTGTGAGATATAAACTCACAATTGTGAGTTATTATGGTCAAATTGTGATATAAAGTCTGAATTCTGAAATATAAAGTCGCAATTCCGAGAAATAAAGAATTTCGAATTCCCGCAGTTTTAGAGGGTTAGCTCACCCAAAAATGACTCACCCTCATGTTGTTCCAACCCCGTAAGACTTTCGTTCATCTTCGGAACACAAATTAAGATATTTTTTATGAAATGTGAGAGCTGGCTCACTCCTTCATAGGCTGCTATGTAATTGATATCTGCCATCCCAGGAAAGTTACTACAGACATCGTTAAAATAGTCCAAGTGACTACAGTGGCTCAACCATAAGTTTATCAAGCGACGAGAATACTTTTTGTGCAAAAAACAACAAAAATAACGACTTAATTTTCCTCTGTGTGGGCCTCTGACGTGAGTTGATGAGAGCGTCACGACGCATGCGCGAGAACTGAGAAGATGATGCAGACGGGTCTCGATGTAGTGTTTAAAATGGTTAAGCTAAAGTGTGAAACGTTAAAGAAAACGTAAAAGTGCCTTACCAATGCTGCAAAATGAATGACTTACCTTTCACACTTTCCCATCAAATCATCGTGAGCGTCATCTTCTCAGTTCTCGCGCATGTGTCGTGACGCTCTCGTGAACTCACTCAGAGGCCCACACAGCAGAAAATTAATAGTTGAATAAAGTCGTTATTTTAGTTTTTTTTTGTGCACAAAAAGTTTTCTCGTCGCTTGATAAACTTAAGGTTGAGCCACTGTAGTCACTTGGACTATTTTAACGATGTCTTTACTAAATTTTCTAGGCCGGCAGATGCAATTACCAAGCAGCCTATGGAGGAGTGAGACAGCTCTCAGATTTCATCAAAAATATCTTAATTTGTGTTCCGAAGATGAACGAAAGTCTTACGGGGTTGGAACAACATGAGGGTGAGTAATTACTGACAGAATTTTCATTTTTGGGTGAACTAACCCTTTAAGTTTTCAACTCTCAGTTGGGAATTTACATATTTTCCTTATCTTTATCAGTACAGTAGTATTACAGGATTTCCTATAGTCGTACAAATTATATACTGTTAAATAGTTTGGCTTGGTCACTTGCATAAAACACATTCTCATCACTTTTAGAGCAGCACCCATGAGCAAATATTTGATTAGGGAGTAACTACGGTATGAATTTGCTAACTTCGAATTTCTCTGACAATTCAATTCAATTCAATAGCACTCATGTTCAGATCAGTTAAAGACAAATAAATATGGATAAAATATTTATTGAGAGAGAGAGAGAGAGAGAGAGAGAGAGAGAGAGAGAGAGAGAGAGAGAGAGAGAGAGAGAGAGAGAGAGAGAGAGAGAGAGAGGCATACTGTCATTATGAGATTGACAGCTTGCTTCTCATTGAGTAAACTGATCCATTCTTTAAGCTCTTATTGTTTATTTATTCATTGTGTGACTAAAAGCCCAATGCAGTATCCCTAAACTGCACGAGAACTTGTCTTCAATCTGCATTCACATCCCACTGTACACTAATGCCATAACTATGCTCTTCAACTCAAATTTAAACAAAACAAACATTCATCGGAGAACAGAGGGACATAAACACCCTCATTACATTTCTTTGCTTAAAATCTCAAGACCTCACATTTGTGAACGTGTGCAAGCAGCAGTGCAACACATTCACATGTTTGTTCTTCAGCACAATAGCAGGAGCTTGAACCACAGCCCTGAAACAGGGTGGTGTCACACCTTTAAAAAAAGGGCAGGGCCCTTCATCTTCTCTACTAAAACTATACCTATGGTTCTGTCAGTTCTTGCTGTGCTCTAGGTGAATTACTATCTGTAAAACATATATTCCACCAAGTAAACCACAGATCAGGTAGGTACAAACCTAATATTATTAACAGTTAATGTTTACCTGGAGAGGCATTTGTCAGAGTCATTAAAATGCAGCAAACATGATGTTTTACAAATACAAAGCATTATAATTGTTTATTTATTTTTGGATTTAATTTAGCAAGATAAGGCTATTTTGATGTGGGCACATGGATTATTTTTAGTGTTTGTACGTCAAGATATGTCAGTAACATAAAAAAGCATGTTAAAGGCAATACGGTGTGATTAGTACAGTATGTTACCTGAACCTTCAGTCACAAGCTTAAACTGATTTCACAACACCAACAGCAGAGCTCACATATTTATTTTCAACACATTTTAGTGTTGATTTGCATTTTAAATAAATTATACATACTGTACATACTGAATTAATGATGGACAATGGCCTTTATGTATTGTATTCATAATTGTTACATACAGTACCACATTTTATTTTTGTCATTTCATCTGAATATCAACATTTGTGAGATTAAGTCTGCCGAAACAGTTTTGAGGTTGGGGTTAGTGAAAAAAGTGATCTATTTCTTTTGAAATATGTTGAATATCAAAGTTTTTTTGTGTTTATTTGTTAATGGGGGATTTGTGAACACATTAATGTTTTTAGATTTGTGGAGTAAAATTTATCATTTCTATTCTTAGAATTGGCACAGAAGGCCCCATGTGGCATGATGTTACTAGTGTCATTATTTTTAAATGTAATAATTATTGTAATCAACTGGGTTATTATTCAGTATTTCCATGAATTAGATGTACATTTCAGACATCTTTTATTTCATTAAAATCTATAGATTAATTGAGTGAAATCATTAAATTTGCATTCATAGTGTTGCTATTATGAAATATATTTGTAAGACTTTATGTTATGTTTATGTTACATGTAGTTTCTATAGTAATTACTATAAATTCTGGACAAGGACACCTTAAAGTGTAACCCATATCTTCAATTAAATTATGGGCAAGTAAATATTCATATGCCTGTATAAGTCATTTAATTCTACTTTTCAGATAAATCTTTTACCGGGATGTGGGATTCTGCTTTGTCTGTCATCGGTTATTCAATTATTATCAGCTAAATTGTCAAAATACATTTTTAAATACAATCGTTTATTTAGTATTTTACCCCTCTTTTAATATTTTGTGCTATATAACTTAGAAATAAGCAAATGTTTTTTTGTTTTTCTTCTATAATAACTCATTGGCTGATGCATCATCATCCTGCACATGCTAAACTTATATCTATGTTACAATTTAACAATAAGTTGACAATCTTTCCCAATCTGACACGGTTGGGGAGCCTGAAAACAGTCAGGGAACACAAAAGACACAAAGGCCTGTTGTTTTAAGATAGGTCCATTCACTGCGCTGGTTTTGGGCAGATATTATAAAGCTGAAACAAAACATCTTAAGCCTGTTTAACTACAATAGCAGCAAGAATAAATAATTTGTTGAGACTTGTTGATCTGCACCATGACATATCGAACATCAAAACCACAGCTATGTCTTTCATCTGCTTGTTCATCATAAATGTTCAACCAAAACCTCACTTAAATGCAATCATCCCTGATCTCTATACACATCGGTTTACTTAAACCATTGGTTTTGCCAATATCATTGATTGGACGAACACAGTATGTGACCTGTTTAATTAATGGCTTCTCTTGTTTTGCATATCACTTGGGCTTATTTATTTCTCACTGTACCATTCAGTTATATATTAAGGCGGTGCTAAGCAGAGTAGGGTGCTTTACCTGGTTAAACACAGGCTTTAAAGAGCCTAATTGTGGTTAATAACAATTTAATAAAACTTAAAAGCGTAATTTTGTTTTTAATTTTTGAGATAAGGGTGTGTTATGTAACCTGTCAATGTTGGCATCTGTCTAATGACATAATGACAGTTTAAAACCGTTGATTTGGATTGTTCACAAATCCTTTGACATCAACAAAAGATATGGTAAGATTTTTCTCCTCCCTTTAATAAGTCTATTAATAAACTGTGCATAGTTGGTGATTTGCATTTAGCATTTTTCCCCCATCTGTTTATACATTGGTGCATTCCCAAGTTTAGTGTCTGATTATTAGAAACTGTGATAAGACATGAACAATCTGCTAGTGTAATCATATTCATGTGCTACATGGCATACATGCACATACATAAATCTCCACTGTGCTTTAATGCCATCTAGACCTGATGCCTGGATAAGTGCTTGTTGGAAAGTGCAGGTTAATGGCCTGCGCAGAGTGAGACTCATGGAAGATGTTTATGTACCTTAACGGTCCTTTTATTTTAAGTGCATTGTGTTATGGGAAACTGGAAATGAAGGCCTTTCTCAGAAGAAAGGAGGTCATGAGAGTATTCTTGCTGCTGGTATAAACGGTCTATTTTATAATATTGTTACATACATACAATTTTAAAAAATGTTGTATGTAAAATTATGTTTTTATTTTATTTTATTTAATCATTATTTTTCTAAAAATACCACATTTGCAGATATTTATAACAATATTAGTTTCACTGCTCTTTTTTTGGATCTATCGAAGTCCATGTTTCTATGTTGTCCTTATTGCTGGCAGTGTAAGCTAACCCCTTCAGATCAATAGAGTGCCTCACTTTACAGGAAGCAACAGAAGCAGGTAGACTATCTGGATCCTGTGGGAATATCTACCAGGAAATCTCGCATACAAAAATCTTGCTTTAGATTTGCCTTGCAATTCTGCAGATACAAAAGTTTTGGTCCATCAAATAAATCCCTCATTGACTCTCCAATCAGTAAAAACTGATTAAGGTATAGATGGTACTGATGACCAGCAGGCTTTTGGCATTAAGGACGGATTCTTTAAATTTCAGTCATGTGTGCAGAAGCATAACAAGTGCTTATAATGCATTTTTCATCACAACAGGTGAAGGGCGAAGGCTGAAGGGACCAGAACCAGAAACAGATGATGATTTAGTGAGTATCACTCAAGTACAGCAGATTCAGCAAACATACACGTGTTATTTTATCTCTCTATTTTAAACTGGTTGATAGTTTGAACAATCTGTAATTGGTATCTTTAATGTAACAGACATGCGAGGAGCCTGAAGTTTTAGAGGAGGAAAGACCTCGTCCTCAGGGTTCCTCTCCTGTTGAGGAATTCCCCACCACAGAAAAATACGAAAAACAGGTGACTGCTATTTCATACTATGTATGATGATAACCCAAATTCAGAATTTCATAATGCTGTATTTGATCTATTATTTAATCTAACTATTACACTACATAATAGATTACATTTAACTTTTTTGCCAGGCTGAAGGTGACTTCTATGACTCACCCACCAAGAGTTCTAAAAAAAGCAAAAGGATTGGTTTTGGCTCACTGTTTGACAAGCGTGCCAAGATGAATCAAACAGAGGTCAGACATGCCTACATTTCTCTCTAGTAAAGAATACAGATGATTGGAAATGCAAATAATGAAAATGATGAACAGATTTCTAAATGATTATGCCTTTTGTTTCAGGACATGCAAAATGATCAGTCAGAAATTATAGTGAAAACTGAAAAAGAAGTCTGTGCTAAGGGTTTGGTTGTAAGTGGAGGGGGAAAGGATGGCATCTTCATCAAGGAAGTAAAACCAGAGTCACCTGCCTCAAAGAATCTAAGTGTGAAAGAAGGTGAGATGTCCTATAGCACATTACAGAATATTTCTGAGGCTAGAATACAGCTAATTTAGTTTTTCCTCCATCTTTTCACTTGCATTTGTGTCCTTCCATCTGGCCTTTCAGGTGATCAGATTCTTAGTGCTACAGTATACTTTGATAATGTGTCATATGAAGACGCCCTCCAGATTCTTGAGCATGCTCAACCATATAAAGTGGCATTCTGTCTAAAACGCAAACCACCTCCAAGAACCCAGGAAGATGCTGAGACAATGAGGCCAGATATAACCATTGTAATTATCATACTGTCCATTATATTTAATCACAGATTACTACAAAGCTTCTTTAGAGATCTCATTGATCATTGCTTCATCAATGTTTACAGGGTGAGGAGGCTGAACGAGAAGAGGAAGGAGGAGGACCAGAAATGAGAGGTCGAAGAAAGATGAAAAAACAACAGGATCGCATCTCTTGGCCCAAATTCCCCACCTTCAGCAAAGGTCGCAGGGCAAATTTTAAGAGATCTCACAGCACATCAGAAGCAGAAGAACAGAGAAAGTTAGAGATAAGTCCTCCAACAAGTGACACAGAATCTCCCATTAAGTCTCCATTAAAATCCCCAGGTGAAAAAGAGAAGAAAAAGACACACAAAATGAAACTTAAGACGAGGATGGCAGACTGCAGGAGCAAGTCTGTTGAAGAAACCCAAGAAAATGAAGAGGTGCCAACAACAGACAATATGGAGGTCTTGGACAACCAAATTATTATGAATATAGCCGTAGAGAGCCCTAAAATCTTGAATGAAGCTAAACATACTGACTCAACTAAAACAAGGAATGAATATACATTTCCGACTTTGCCAGCGACTGAATCGCTACATAAGGTTGAGCTCATCAGTTTGGACACTACTTTAAAGACTACTGATATTACAGTTGCTTTTGGAGAGGATGACAAAGAAAGGAAAGAGAGATCAGAACTGAAGGTTAGCATTCCAGGAAAGGATAAATATGAAACAGAAACAGAGAGCCAATTAAAATCCTCCACAAGTGGGATGCGAACTTCGGATACATCAGCATTCGACAATATTATGGACAGTCCTAATGTGATATCACAAATTGAAGCAGTTGGACATCAGGTTGATTCTGATAGCAAACCAATAAATGAAGAGATTGTAGAGAAGACCCAAAAGTCAGGAGAAATGGACATGGATATAACTAAAGTTGATGTTTCTCTTGACATGCCAGATGTAGGAGCAATAAGCAAATCACCAAGAATTGGCAGTGACAAGGAAAAGAAAGAAAGAAACATCCTAGAAACAGAAAGTTACGGGATTCGAACCAGGGGACCAATGGCAGACATAGCCGCATCAAAGAGCTCTTTTGCAAACACGGTAAACAGACTAGAATTTACATCATCAGACACTTTCACTTTTGAGATTCAAGCAAAACAAGATGTGTCCTCAACGGTCATAGACACAAAGAAACCAATCACTTCAACACCAGTTATATCCCAGCCAAAATCACATGCTCTGGAAGTGGACAAAAGTGGGAAGAGTACTAAGGTTGCTGACACCGAAGTAACAAAAAAAGCAAATTTGGAATCAAATTTTAAACTACCTAAGATGGATCTCTCTGAATTCAACCACGAAGACTCAATAACTATAGGGCAAAGAGACCCAAACAAAGTGCCTCTCCTGAAACGAGAGGAAATTGAGATTCCTGGCATGGAGGACAAAGGATCAAAAACTACGTTTAAGTCTCCTAGAATTAAAGAACAAAAAATTGAGAAGATAATAAACATCTCAAAACCCCAAGCAGTGTTTAATGTTGAGGATGTAAAGGAAGCAGTATCCAAATTCCCTGCCTTTAAATTACCTGAGAGAGACATCACAGGAGTCCTTGTACAAAGAGAGATCACAATAAAATCAGACAAGACTGGCATGACACCTAAAGGATCACCTAGTAAACTTTCAAGCATGAGCACAGAAATAAACATTCAGTTACCTGACACAATGGATACAGAAGAACATAGACTTTCTCCTGTTGCTTCAAAGGATCCAGGCATCTTATTACCTAAAAGTGAACAATTTCATCTTTATGAAACAAGTGTAACCGAGAGCAAAACAGACCAAACAAAACTTAAGCCAGCAGACCACAAACCCAAATCTGGCAAAATGTTAGTGAGGGATACGACAGGTACTTCCCCAGATGTAAAATTCAAACTTCCAAAGCGTGAAGACATTGAAATACCCGGAATGGAAGCCATTGAACAATCAGTTCAGTTACTAAAAATCAAAGTAGCCAAAGATACAGACACACAAGATGAGGCTGTGAAAGACTATACTGATACTGATATCAAAGCTGACAGAAAAGGACATGAAAAGAAATCAAGGAAAGCAAAGATATCTATGCCTAGTTTTGGGATCAAGACACCTGACATTCGCTTCCCTGGTATCGCGATTGAATTACCAAAAAAGGATACATCATCTAAAATTGATCGTGATGCAATCAAGGAGATGAAAACTGAAGCAAAACTATCTATTGATGAAGACCATGCAGCCATCAGAAAATCTTCTGAAGAAGCAACATTCGAAAAATCTCAAAAAGGTGAAAGTTGTGCACCTGAGCATGAAACTAAAAAAGCACATGATATAGAGGGCGATCAAATGCTCCATCATGATGTTTGCACTGGCATTAAGGAAACCTCAAAACAAGACGTTGAAGGGGAACTGAAGGCTGAAATCAAAAGCAAAGACACAGATTCCTCTCCACATAAAAAGAAGATGCCTAAATTCAAAATGCCCAAAATTGGAGGGAAATCAATGAAAGGAACAACTGAAGTGACTACAAAAGAGGATGCTACAGTGGAAGAAGATTACATAATAGAGATTGCATTAAATTCTGAGAAAAGAACATCTGAGACTGATCCCAAAGCATATAGTTCAGAAACAGACAAAAATTTGAATAAATTAAAAATGCCAAGCATTGATGTTTCTGTTCCAAAAATAAAAATCCCCAAGACAGAGGGGAAATCAAAGCAGGAGGAAACTGGGCTCTCAACACCTGAAAAGGTTGGGAAAGTTGACAAGAAGGTTGAGGCTGCAGAGGATACTCGAGAAGAGAGTGGATTTAGACTGATCCATTTTGGTGTCTCATTGCCAAAAGAGAAAACAGAAGAAGCTGGTCTGTTAACAGAGGAATCTAAAAAATCGATCATAAAGGTTAGTGGAAAAACTGAAGTGGAGCCATCTGAACTACCACAAGCTGAAATAAAAGAAACAGAGTCTAAAATGAAGAAAAGGAAAATATCATTTCCCAAATTTGGATTCTCTAAATCAGAGACAAAAGTATCTGATGCTGACATAACTCTTCCAACTGCACAGGGCTCTTTACAAGGTGCAGATGAGATTGAACTAGATGTTGAAAGTAAGACCACAGATGTAGAAGCTGAGTTCAAGGATTCAACAGATTCTCACACAAAATTTAGACTTCCCACTATTAAACTTCCCAAATTTGGAGTTTCATTTCCAAAGACAAGCGATGCTGGGGCTGATATTCAAATGCCTGAAGTCAGCACAGATGAAACTACAAAGGATGTTAAATTGCCAGAAGCTAAATTATCTGTAGATTCTACAGCTCTATCTGACAAAAAAGGCCTGGAGATGACTCTCAGTGTATCCAAACCTGAAGTTGACTTGTCTCTACCTGAGGGAAAAACAGAAATCAAAGGTATTTGTATTCCAAAAGTTGATGATTTTCAGAAAAAAGAAATAAAATCATCTAAAGATATTTCATTTTCTAAACCAGAGGTTGATCCTAGTCTGAATGACCGTGATATTGAAGAAATTCCAGCTGTTGAGTTTTCAAAACCAGACATCAAAGCTGCAGACATTGATGTCAGTCTTCCGCAGGTTGATTTATCCATTCCAGAAGTTTCTTTGGATTTAAAAGAGACGGATATGAATTTCACAATTTCAAAGGATGATGCGGAACATAAAGATCTAACAACTGGTGGTACACCAGTAAAGTTTAAACTCCCCTCTATCAACTTACCAAAATTTGGTGGGAAATCATCCAAGGTAGTGAAAGACATGCCCTTTGTAGATATAGATATTGAAGAACCTGATGTTAGCCTTCCAGAAACACAAATAAGCATGAAACTCAAAGATGGTGCCCCATCAGGTGATGTCAAGGATTTTTTTGTGACAACAAAAGGTCAATGTGTTAGTGTAGACAAGGAGGTGACAGTTACACTGCCAGAATATGGCATTAGCCTTCCAAAGGTTGAAGCCTGTAAGCCAGCTGATAGTATTGACAAAGAAGAATCAATTATAGACACCAAAAAATTAAATGCAGAGTCTGACCAGGCTGAGAAAGGTCCAAGATCTCCAACAAAAAGTACACTTCCCACAGTTAAATTTGGTGTCTTATTTCCAAAACCAACAGATGCAGTCTTTGACAATCAAATGCCTGAAGTCACCACAGATGAACCCACCATGGAAATAAAAGTGCCAGAAGCCAAACTGACTGGAGAACTGCCATCATTATCTGAAATGAAAACCCCACAAATTATTCCCAGTGTTTCAAAACCTGAAGTGGATGTATCTACACCAGAGGTAGAAAAGGGTTTTGATGCACACTTTGAAAAGGAAAAAGAAAAGATATTGTCTCCAAACCGTGCATTTTCTAAACCAGAGGTTAACGTGAGCCTTGTAGGTCATGGTCTTGATCAAGAAGCAACTATAGAAGATTCGAAAGTGCAAGCCAAGAAACTTGAGATGGGAGTCAAGGTTCCTTCAGGTACAGTAGATGTGGTCATCCCAGAGGCTAAAGAAAAAGAAAAACTTAAAAAACGTACCATTTCATTTCCAAAATTTGGCTTTTCCAAATCGGACACTAAGATCCCTGATGCTAATACCAGTCTTCAAAAAGAAGGAGTATCTGTGCCAGACACTGAGATCAAAGAGACTGAGGTGACGATTCCTGCTCCAGAGGTTGAAGTCCAGTTGAAAAACAAAAGTGCTTCTGGTTCTCCATCTAAATTCAAGCTTCCAACAATTTCTCTCCCTAAATATGACATTTCCATGTCAAAGACTGGAGAAGAATCTATTGCAAAAGCTGGTGATGATGCACAGTCAGAAATAAAAGCAACATTAACAGTTGCATCACAAGATAAAGATACAGAACCATCAAAATCAATTTTTGAAACCCTACCGGTAGATGCTGAAATTAAGATTCAAGACACCGATCCTGGAGGTCAAGGGAGTAGATTTATGATGCCCAAATTTGAATTTTCATTTCCAAAGCTAAAGGGACCAGAATTTAAAAAGGGCACATCAAGAACAGATGTAGAAAAAACAGAGGCTACACTGAAACATGACATTGAGAGTGCTGAGGGAAAAGCAGACATACCTGAGGCTTCTTTGAAAATGGAGGTAACGATGAAAAAGCCAAAAGAGCCAAGCTCAGAGCATGCATTTTCTAAACAAGACATTAAAGGTCCAGAGATTAATGCTGAGAGAGGTGATAAATCAATGGCAGTTGGTGAAGTGGATGTGAATCTTGAGTCTGACTCAAAAGATGATTCAACCACTGGAGGGTCACCATTCAAATTCAAACTTCCTTCTTTCAAGCTACCCAAATTCGGAAGTTCATCTTCCAAAGTAAAATCTGAAATTACAGATTTGAGGGGTGAGGAAATTACTTTGGAGGATGAAGATATATTTACATCAGTAGAAGCGTCAGATGTAAAAATTGACTTTAATGTGCCCAGTCAAGAGCTGAAGAAACCCTCAATCAGTGTTGATCCGCCAAAGCTAGATACTGGAGATCAATACACCCCGTCACTTACAGAGGCCATAACATCAAAGGCAGAAGTTGATATTTCTTTACCAGACACAAAACTCGGGGAACTGTCAGCTGGAGCTGAAGTACAACAAGCTAAAACAGAAAGCAAAAAAGATCAAGAAGTTGATTTAAAAGACCCAGGTATAAAAATGAAAAGAACAGGCTTTTCATTTCCTAAATTTGGATTTTCTAAACCTGATTTCAAGACCCCAGAGACTGATGTCAATCTTGCACAAGTTGATACATCTGAACCAGAAGGTGATGTGAAAATAAAAGAACAAAGTATGAATATAACAGTGTTAGATTTTGAGGCTCAGCAAAAAGATACGACAACTTTTGGTGCCACAACAACATTTAAACTCCCCTCAATCAACTTCCCAATGACTGGAGGACAAGTTATAAAGGAAGAGAAAACTATGCCAGATGTAGATATAGCTGTTAAAGAACCTGAAATGAGCGGTCCATATACGCAAATAAAAATATCAGGTGAAGCCCCATCAGCTGATATAAAGGGACCTCATCTAGCCACAGAGGGTCAATCTGTAAGTGTGGACTTAAAGGTTGAAGATGCTGAACTTGGACAGGGGGGAAAGCTGAAGATGCCAAAGTTTGGTATTGACCTTCCTAAAGTAAAAGGGTCTGATTTAAGTGCATCAAAGACAGAGGATATAGCTGAAGTACAAACAGAAAAAACAGAGATAACAACCAAGGGGAAAATTCACCCACCAGAACATGATTTTAAAGGCCTAAATGTACATATAAAGACATTACCTGAATTTGGGGTTTCAAAAGCAGAAATAAAAGCCCCTGAGGTTGATGTAAGTATCCCAAAAACTGATATCCCCATATCAGAAGGCAGTATGGGCCTAGAAGAAACAAATATGGACATTGAAGTGTCAGTGGAGCCTGATCAAAAGGGTTCAACATTTTTTGGATCTCCAACCAAGTTTAAACTCCCTTCATTCAGCTTCCCAAAATTTGGTGTTAAATCACAAAAAGGAGCATTAGACATTAATGTAACTGATTCAGAACTAGAGGGAACAAATATAAAAAGTGATATTTCTAAACCTGACGTCAAACTAGAAGTACAGCCACCCAAAAATGAATCTGAAGTTGAAAAAAGTGCAGACATGCCTGAGGTTGATTCCAAAGGACTGCAAGTAAAAGCGAAGAGACCAAGTTTTTCATTTCCTAAGTTTGGATTTTCCAAACCAAACACTGCAACTCCAGAAGTTGATGTCAATGTAGAAAAGGTTGAAGTATCCATACCAGAGGGTAATGTACCTGTAAAAGAACAAACAGCAGAAGTTACATTTCCGGGAAAGGAAGCTGAACAGAAAGATCTAACAATTGTTAGTTCCCCAACCAAATATAAACTGCCAGAATTTAACCTGCCAAAATTTGGAATCAAAAGTTCAAAAGGTACAGCAAGTTTACCATCAGCAGATAAGGACATTAAAGGAATAGAAATTACTGCTCATGAACCAGACATCAAGGTGTCAGGAAAAATACCAAAAATTGAAAGAGAGGCAGATATACATGCCACAATAAGAGAAACTGATGTTCATCTAGCAGAAGGTAAGGTAATACTACCCCAACCTGATGTTGACGTTCAAGACATATCCTTTGAAGGCGAGGCAGATATACCTGAAGCTGAATTGAAAGGGCTTGATGTGAAATTGAAGAAGCCAAGTTTTTCACTTCCAAAATTTGGTTTTTCAAAGCCAGATATTAAGGGCCATGATGTTGATCATTCCAGTCAACCAAAGGCAAATATGTCAATGCAAGAGGGCAACATACCTGTTAAAGATCAAGATGCAGAAATGACATTCACTGATGAAATGAAAAAACAAGAAGATCCAACTCATACCAAATTTAACCTGCCCTCAATCAACCTCCCAAAGTTTGGAATCAAATATCCAAAGTCCACATCTGATATACCAGCAGCTGAAGTAGATATCAAAAAACCTGAAATCAGTTTCTCTGAAACAATAGAGGTACAAACCACTGACACAGAATCAAACATGGATATTAAGGGGCCTACTGTTAATGTGGACATTAAGGTCAAAGAGATGGACATTGATGGGACAGGGAGTAAGTTCAAGCTGCCAAAATTTGGAATTGGTAAGCCAAAAGTAAAGGAGATAGAGATGAAGGGTAAAGAGATAAACACAGAGACTGGCTTGCTATGTGAAGAAAAATTAAATGTACAACAGCCTGATGTTGCAATTGAAAATGTGACCATTGAGGGGGAAACAGATAAAGTTGAAGTTGATTCCAAAGGGCTGAAAGTGAAACTTCCCAAATTGGGATTTTCAAAACAAGATCTTAAGGCTCCTGAAGTTGATGTGAGTCTACCCAAACCTGAAATGGGCACATCACTGGGAAATGTTGACTTTTCAGAGCAAACTGTGGATATTAAATTACCAGAAGAACAACCTGATATGAAAAAGGACACTTTTAGCTCTCCAACAAGATTTAAACTTCCAACAATCAATTTCCCCAAATTTGGAACCAAAACATCAAAGGCCGCAGTGGACATTCCTACGGCAAATGTGGACATCGATGAAGTTAGCCTTCCTGATAAGACGTTTAACATGTCAGGAGAAGTAGCAAGTGTTGACATGAAAGAGCCAACAGTAAATGTTGAAGATCCATCCAGTGAGATGAACATTAAAAGCAAATTTAAGCTTCCAAAATTTGGTATTGCTCTCCCAACAACTAAAGGTCCTGACAGTGACCAAGGGCTCAAGAAAGCTCTGACAAAAACAGAAGTGAAAATGTCAGGAGATGTGCTAACTACAGACAAGAAAGAGCTAAAGTTACCCAAAGGAACAGTGGAAGTGGATATGCAAGCCAGTGAAATGACAACAGACATTTCACTACAGGGCACTGCAGAAATGGGAGAAAGTGAGAGAGATGGCAAACCTGAAATAACAAGTCCACAATTTGGCTCTCCAACAAAATTCAAACTCCCAGAAATAAAACTACCCAAATTTGGATTTTCTGCTCCAAAGGTCACTAGTGATGTGCCTGATTCTGACATCAAGGAAATTAAAGTTAGTTCAGTGGATTATGAGATAGAGACATCAAAAGTGGACCAATCAGATGACATCAAATGCAAAACTGCAGAGATTGAAACCCCATCTATTGATCTGACCATAAAAACAAAAGAGATTAATCAAGAAGGACAGGAAACTCAATTTAAACTTCCAAAATTTGGGATTTCATTACCCAAAGTAAAAGGTCCTGAGGTGATAGTAACTGCAAAAGAAGTAAAAACAGGAACACCTGAAATTGGGATCACTGAACCAGAAATTAAAATTGCAGCAGATGGTGCAAGTCTCCCAAAAGTAGCCATGGCTTTAGAGGGAAGTTCCAGCCTTGAAAAAACAGAGGTAGAGACAGAGTTGAAAGATGAGACCATTGTTGTTTCAGGTTCTCCAAGTAAATTCAAAATGCCTGCTTTTAAAATGCCAAAATTTGGAATTTCAGCTAAAAAAACATCTGATGCAAAAGGAAAAGAAGCAGAAGTAGATGTTCCAGACACTAAAACTGATCTAAATATTAAAGACAAGCCTTTACAAGTAGAAGTCTCCAAAGATATACTCAGAGAGAGTGAAATTAAAGAAACCACTGAACAGCCTCCAGAGGTTGTTGTAAAAAAAATGGAGGGTGACAAAGGCTCCCCAAGTAAATTCAAACTTCCTACTATGAAAATGCCAAAGTTTAGCATTTCAAGAACAAAATCTCAGGATGGAGAAGATGACACTACCATAAATGCTACTGCCCCAGACACCAAAACACAACCAAAAGATGATTCACAAGGGCCTGGAAAGTCACCTAGATTTACAATGCCTAGACTCGAGGATGTTCTCAGTGGCTTTGAGGTTGAATTTAATGTTCCAACAATAGAGGAAATGGAAGAACAAATGGACAAACCATCTGTTAAGCAAGATCAGGAGGCTGGAGAAAAAGTTGAGGAAGTAGCAGAACATAAGGACATAGGAGCGCAGGAGAAATCGAAGTTTAAATTTAAATTTCCAAAATTAGGATTCAGCCAGTCCTCAGATGAAAGTGATAAGTTAGTCGACGCCAAGATTGAAGAAAGTGAAAAACATCTGGAGGCTTCAGTGGATCAGAAATCAGCTGTTAGCAAAGAACAAGCAAAAACTGAAAAAGGAGGCTGGTTCAAGTTCTCATTTTCTTCTCCAACTAAAACTACAAAATCTGACGAGAAGGAACAAATAATCCAACCACCTGCAGAGGCTGAGAAGTCTGATGATGTAGCGAAAGAATCCAACAAGGCACACGAGGAACCTGAGAAGAGCTTGTTCAGCGAGGCTGTGGAGGACAACATCAGCCCAACATTATCACTAAGGTCATCTGAAGCTTTTGCAGATATAAGTTCCACAGTAACCACTGAAAATGTTGGCCTGTCACAGACCTCGCCTACAAAAGTTAAAGTGAAATATGCTGAACCAACTGCCACTATTGGGGTCAAAGATGTTCAAACTAATGTTGTAACTTCCACAGCCAGATGTGAACTGATATCAATGGAGCCTCACCAGCCAGAAAAAGTCAACATCCCATTCTCATCAGATATGTCCTCAGCCTCAGTGGACACTCTGAAACAGATGTCAGGGGAAATTCATGTCATCACATCGAACATTCAAGCTATACCAGACACACAGCAAGCTGCAATCTTTACTAATTTAGACGCCCATGGAATTCACACCTCACCATTACAAGTAACACTAGGCTCAGACTCAGTGTTGACAGTAGAGGAAACCAGAGTGCAAAGTGGGAAGCAAACATTGGTGGAAAAGCATGTTGTGAAAGAAACATTGCATGATGACAAAGAGACAATAATTGTGACAGAGAGAACACGTGTATTTGAAGGAGACTCTGCAGAACCCATTTTTGATGATACGGCTTCCTCGATTCGTAGGCTGAGAGACACGGTACACACTGAGAAAATGAGGTTTTTTGACAGTGTAGCAACAACTGAAGAGGTCACAGTAGTGAGCTATGAAACATCTCTAAGACATATGGATTCCTCTGCAGATGAGAATGAGGGGAAATGAACATGATATATGGCTGAGTTTATTTTATGCTTTTGAATGTATGTTTCAGTGTTCTCTATAATCATACAAGCCAGCTGAATTGTAATGCTAATTGAGTAAAATTACACTTACTTATGAACATATCACAGTATTGTATTGTTTAGCTAGTGAAGATTTTAAGCTTAAAAGTCTTAAGACAAAAAAACTATATCCACTGGACGAATTATGTATGTACAATGAATAATAGGAAAAAAAAGATTATATTATATAATTTGATGTGTGGGTTATCAGTGCACTTTACTGTAAAACTGTTATCTTGGGAAAATTGTTTACAGTGCAAACTCAGTAATATTCAAGCAAACAACATTTAAATAGATATATTCACAAATAAAATTAATTATAAAGTTGGTGTAGCTTTTAAAGACTGTTGACAGTATCACATATTGAGGCATTTGTTTCTTTGAGGTTATCTATTTTGAGAAAACTATAAAATTGCATATAAAATCTGTGTTTCTGCAGCCTTGACAATAAATGAAAACAATTATGTAAATGTTTTATTTGTCTATCCATTATCTGTGTTAGCTTATGACAAAAGCATTTGATGGAATCAATAGATTTGCAAGATATACTGTACAATGCACATTTTCAAAATACAATAATTTTCTCAATAAGCAATGACTTTTCTTTTAACATGTATTGTCAAAGAAATCAAATTAATGTTGTAAGAGAAACACTTGACCTAGTCACTCCAAAAGAAATAAAAAAGTGAAAATATGTTCCACGTCTCTGATTTAGTGTGTGAAGACTAAAAAAAAAAAAAAAAAAAAACATTTGAGCAGACTGAGAGATAGATCACCTTGCCTTTACCATTTTTGATAGCAAATGTTGATCCCAATATAATAATACAATAATTTACGATCAATATAAGTGTAAAGCCAAGAAACAGAGTTAGAATAATGCACAGAGACAAGTAAAAAAGGCTGATACAAACATCTGTTGACATTTTGAATAATATCGCAGCCAACTTTCTCATGAACTTTTTAAAGTTCATAAGAGCGGACGTGAACTCAGCGTTATAATGAAGCCAACTATGGTCGCAAGTTCTGTCGTTACAACACAATTCAGTGGAACATGCGACTGTAGTTGGCTAAAGATACTTTTAAGGAAATGCAACCCAGGTTTATTGTCTGATAATCAGACAATAATCAGCCTATATTATAATCCTAAACAGGGCCAGATAAACACAATCATTAAGACTTTGCCACCTCCTTGGGCAGCGTCACTCGGGGAAGCTGCAGATTTACCAATTTTACTACTGTATGTGTTAAATAAACTAATGTTTCAGTAAGCCTACTGTGCTCCAAACTGTACCCCGTACCTAAATCAAAATTAACTGAGAAAACCTTCTCTGACTTTGTCTGAAAATCTTTTACACAAAATCAATTACACTTTGAAACAAATAATAATTCTACTCGTTTAAAATGAATCAGCCTGCATAAAAACATGTTATTCTGGTGTGCTGTTTCTACTTGGCTGCTATACCATATTAAAGGTGGCCAACCTACCCTATACCCTTTGGCCCTCTAGCGGTTAAAAACACGCATGATCTTTGTTTTGGTTGTGCTCCGGCTTTGCGTGACTGTGCGGATGAATATGGTTATTCAGCTGCTGATAAAACATTCACTACTACGCTTCAGAGATATATAACCAATTTAGATGAAAAAGGATATCAAGCTGACTAGCTGGAGACGTTACTGTAGCTTTACATAGGCTATTAATACACGGTGGGCCTACTTCCTTGAAAATAAATCCCAGCAATGCGCGACAACAACCATAATGAAATGACCCTTCACAATCGATAATGCACAATGAATTCTAGAGAGCTATACATACGCAATTTATTTGTTCAATAAAATACCTTACTTGCTTGGTGAGTAATAAAAACACTATCTCCGCGTAGCGTTTACAACATTTCAAATCCCTCTTTGCCATCTCCGAAGAGCCTGTCGATTTTTTTTTTTTTTTGCCACCAGACTCTCCACTGTTCTGCGGGGTTACTTTTAAACAAGTGATTCCACGGACGGAGGTTGGAGATTTAATGTTCCATGTTTAACTTTATCGCTCGTTATGAGAACTGGTAGGCCAACAACACTCCTCAAAGTAGCACGAGCAACTTTTCTTTACAGATATGAGAAGACATGCACAGGTGACGTACAGTCTACGCAATTTCCAGCGAAACCCATCCTGAGAGGTCTAAAATATCAACAACAAAAAAAGGTCTAAAATATAAACACTTATAGGCTTACCATTGTGAATCAGGGTAAGACAAAAACACTTTTGGAAGACTTATTTAAATTTAGCTAATTTTGAACAAAAAAAAGTTATATAATGTAGCCTATATTTTACAGCAATGTTGTGCATGTGTGCATTTACTACCTTTAAATTGAATTGCGACTGCGAGATACACCTGTATCATGCTCTGTAAGATTTCGACAGTTGCATCAACATCAGGTAGCCTATTTAAAAAATTTTTTTTAAGTTGAATTCATTTTGAATTTGAATTTGAGAAAAACAAAGAAAAAAGGGTTAAACAGCCTACGGGTAAAAATAATTACTGCCTACTCTATTGCCACTGCGTGATATACAGTAGGCTGTGTTCTCCTGTTGAGGCGATGCCCTGAAATTAAATTTGTGTGCATTCTTGTGGTTGCTTAGATATTGGAATTACACCAGCATTTGGTCTTTACTACTTTTTTTTAATGAAATGCAATAAAGCAAAAGTCAGCCTGTTAGTAGCCTAGGCTAGTAGTTAAAGGATGGACTAAGTGTCCCGATATAAGAATAATTTGTAATTTGTTTAACAATATTAGGCTATATTGACACTCCTTCCTTTTTTTTCGTCTGCATTGCCATTTAAGCTAGAAATTATTAAAATACATAGATGTTGATAAGAAATGTTCCTAAACACAGCATTTTAATAAAACTGGAACTTAAACTGAAAAACAATACTGTAATAATCAAAAAGTAACCTTGCTGTATAAGGGGAATTGATTGCTTGCTTGATTGATTGATACGGACAACAGGCTGGGGATTAAGAAGACTGATAGAAATACACCCTAATATTAAGTGCATTGCATTGCAAAAAAAAAAAAAAAAAAAAAAAAAACATTACAATTTTAGTGCAATAATCAATGAGTAAAAAGAAGTGTGCAACATGTGAAAACCAATTAAAACGACATATAGGCTATATGGAGTTTGTATATGTACTGTAGACTGTGGTCCTGTCAGAGCAGCAATTATACATAATACAGTAACTTACGCTGGTTTGATTCTTAAAACTCATTAAAGTTTAAAAGGCTAGGGAAAAACTGAATAGGAAATAGGCCTATACCACGGTGGAAAAAGTGGACAAGGCAGTCACTATTGTGTCCTGTTAAAGGGACCTGAACCAAATCTGAACAAAAAAAAGTCACTGTTTACATGGAATATGAGCGTAAACAAACACGCAAACAGCAGGCCTATAATTAGACCTCAGTGGGAAAAAATGTCATGCTGTGTAACGATTTCTGTCAGCAGCAGGGGGCATCAGCGATCCATAAATAACAACGTGTCAATCTTACTTCAACCAGACAAGCTCTCAAATATATTAAAGAACACTAAAGCTAATATTAACCAGTAACATGAGGTACAAGAATCTTTCAGAAAAAGTTTTTTTTATTTTTTTACCCCGTTGCTTCTAATAATCTGGTACAGTAGCTAGTGCAGGTCACTAAACTCACCCAAACACTTGCGTAATAATCATCATCTAGATTCAGAGATCCTGAAAATTACATGAAAAAACAAGCTTTGATGACGATGTGGATGCGTGCTTCTCGTAACCAATCGTACAGCGATTCATGTTGCATGTATGCAGCTCTCAACATGTAAATGAATGACGTTGGTAGGATGAGCACAAGCACTGTGACAGCATTCAACAGTAACTTTCCGCTCGAACTGGACGGACTGATGTGAACGGAAGCCGTGAGAGAGATTTCAACGGGAGGATATCTCAATATAATACAAATTCTTACACTTCAAGAAGAGAAGGGGGCAAAATAAAGGTAGGCTATTTGAAATAAAATGGTGGTACATTGCACATTTAAAATAAAGTGTTAAAAAGAAACCTTAGAGAAGGTATTTAGTCTCAGGAAACCACATTGCTAAAAAACTTAAAGGTTCATCACTGATGAATCATCAGCATATATAATTTGTGTCTACATCTTTTTAATTGCTTATTCAAATATCTGCTGTATATTGATGAATAGCCTATATTTATATTCAGCCTATATTCCTTTGACTAAATTAAATCTGGTCCCTTTTTATGATTTTGTAAGCTGTATGCATGCAATTTTTCTTAAAACCACATTTGCCTTTCGGTGGAGTTGCATATTAGAATTGTTTCATATTGTTTCATATTGCTAGTCCATTATAAGGGAGCTCTTTGTGTCCCTCTTTTTTTATTTTATTTTTTTTATAATGACTTTAACAATGAAATTATGACTTTTAACTATTATAGGCCTATGTGTTGTAATTGCCATGTTCAGAAAACACATTACTAAAATTCATTAACCTTTTTTTTCTAGTTTTTTTCTTCTTTTTTTTCTTCTTTGTTTCTAACTTCTTGTTGTAATAGTTATTGCATCATACTTTTTGTTGTAAAAAGTTATTGCATCTTAACTCCTCATAAATCAATCATTTTTACAATGATGTCCAAAAAAAAACAGCAAAAAAAAAAAAAAAAATCGGACATAATGACATCATCTCGATGACATGAACTCAATGACAGGGAGATGATCTTAAATAATCAACCCTGTTACCATGGTTTTGTATAGTAAACAACTGATTATTAAAAGTTTCACCAAACTTAAGGTCATGACCTTGAACACTAGGCTAGTTATGGCTAAATTAACTATAAAATTGTCAATTCTGATTGTTTATGTATTTCAAAGCATAGCTATTTGGCAAAAAAAAAAAAAGAAAAAAAAAAAGAAGAAAAAGCCACCCATCTTGTGGAATGACCATTAAATCGAAATCTGTGATTGGTAATTAAATGCTGAGATTAGAATGTTGAATGTGTGGTTCACAGTTAATTCTATTAGAACACTACAAATAAACCCCCAAAAAACCCTATCTTTAACAGTGTCTATTAATTTCAAATATTTAAATATGTCATATTTCCCACAACATTTTCCACACCTGTTTGATATGTTAGGTATATTACAATGTTTCTTGATCAATCAATTCACTGTAGGAAACCTTTAAAATCCAGGAAGCCTTTATTTTCCTTCATGTTTATAATCTATCAAAATATTAATCATAAAATAGTTGCTCTCAGTGAACTCACAAAAGGCCTAGACATGATTTGGCATGTATGCTGACGTCTGTGCTTGCAATCCAAAAATCATCTGGCAGCCAGAGGCCTTCGAAACTTTATTAAAATGATATAAATGCAATTTATTGTAAATTCCACCCTCGCTTATGGGCATTAATACAAGCACGCATGCATTCATGTGTACACACAAAGAAACCCATACACCTCACGCATCAATGTTAAAGTTAGACCATATTATTGCATGTAGCTGCTTTAAAAGCCTTGAGTTGAGCTGACTCAATATTCGCCTTAAGCAAAGCCACAATTAAGGGACAGTTCTAAGAGTATCTGTCAGTGTTATTCTAATTACACCACAATGTTACGTAAAACACTGCATTCAACAGCCTCACAATGCTTTGAAATATAAACAATAATCAAACAATTAGACCCAGCATGCTTCTAATATTGGTTCCCTGGTAACATATTTTCTAACATCCCACAGAAATCTGTTTATTTTTCTCATTTAGAAGCTTAGGAAAATACAGTTATAGCAACTAATAAAGCTCATTACCACACTCATTGTGACAGTTCACCCAGAACTCCCCCATAACACACAACAGGTTCCCCTTTTTTCTCTTTAGTGGCTGTTGGTACTGAATCCTAATATTACTTAGCTTTGCATTGACACTGAAACATACCATATTGAAGTACTGACAGCATCTAAATTATTTATGTATCAGTAACTTTACAGACTTACAAATGAATACAATTCCTTTTTTTTATCTTATACTGAATTCATGGAATTAATTCTGTTGCATTAATGATAAATTAAACTATTTCAATCACATGTTTTACTCATTTATAAATGTTTGTGACTTCTGATGCAAACTCATCTCCAAGAATGACAATGTTAAACAAATAAAACATAAAAAAATCATAAAATCAATAACATTTCTGTAATTGTTTAACCATTACTTTGTGTAATATTTTGTTTGTTTGTTGTAGGACAGGAAAGGCATTTTATCAACATGCTGTGAATCAAACAAAGACTATAAAATGCATATAAAATTTAAATCTTCAGAATCCATGTGAGGAACAGACCCAAATTCAAGCCTTTATTCAAGGATCTTTATCTCCATCTTCAGTTGCAGCTGTAAATGTGTCAAATTATAAATAATTAACAAATTATATATTTATATATTTATATACTATTATAGTATTTATGAAGTATTTATTAATATTTTGAATTAGCTTTTATTTTTATATTTTCAGTTTTCATTTGAATACATTTTTGTTATGTGCTTTTGTCATTTGTATTACTTTTTGTTTTGTTTTTATATTTCTATTTAGCTTGAATTGATTTTTATTTCAGTTTTAGTTTTAGTAATTTAGTACTTCACCTTTAACTTATTTTAAATTAGTTACCAAAGCAACATTTCTACTGAACGTTGACACTGTGGGAACGCTTCCATGTGACTGGTCTCTGAAGCATGACTGAAATCACGCCAGTTTCTATTGGCTGACGGTAGTCGTATGACGTAAGATGGTGTGCCATATGATCATAAAAGAGCACCTGCATTAGACATCATCAGCTTCTTTGTCTTCAGAAAGTGCTATATGTGAAATAATTTGTCTTAATTATTGGCCCTGTCCCGAATGGAACCTCAAGCCCTCGTGATCTTCCTGCACCGGAGGTCAGATACCACTTTCTGACCATATGGCAGCGTGGCAACTTCTGCCAAATGTGTCTCCTTGGGTTCTGCGAACCATGGAAGAGTTTACAGGATCCAGCGGGGTGCAGAGCAGGCTCTGTTATTGGAGCATGAAGTAAAGTCTCTTTTGTTGAAAGAGGCTATAGAAATAGAAAAGAAATAGAAATAGTAGAGAATATATATTCCTCTTCCTGAGAGAAAGTCGGGCTTCTACAGCCGGTACTTCTTAGTTCGAAAGAAGGATCTGCGTCATCTGAACCGTATTCTGCAGACTGACAGGTTCAAAATGTAAACGCTCAAGCTCATCGTATCTCAAATCAGATCCAAGGACTTGTCACGATAGATCTAAAGGGTGCATACAGTACTTTCACATATCCATCCTCAGGTTTGGTTTTGGAGGGTGATACTTATCAATAATAGGTTCTTCCTTTCGGCCTAGCCTTGCACGTTTTTCCCCTGCACGTACAGAGTCTATTTTCATGGCCATAGGCAAGATCAGGCTAGGCCAAGCCGTCAATGTCAGACAGTTCCAGAGACTCTTGGGACTCATAGCAGCTGCGTCAAACATCATACCTTTGGGCCTTTTGAACATGAGACCATTGCAGCGGTGGCTCAAGACCAAGGGATTTCTTACGTTCCATAGTGATGTGGAAGAAACCTTGGTTCTTGGCCCAAGGTCCTGTGATGAGGGCATTGTGTCGTCGCAAAATACTAACAACAGATGCTTCCCTCACTAGCTGGGATGCGATCCTAGATGGGTCTGCTGAGGGTCTGTGGAGAGGTCACCATCTTTCATGGCTCATAAACTGCATGGAGATGAGGGCTGTATTTCTGGTTCTGAAATACTTCTCCCAGACCTCAGAGGCTACCATGTTCTTGTCTGATCAGACAACACATCAGTAGTCCCATACATAAATCACTAGGGTGGTGAGCGTTCATGCCCTATTTCCAGACTGGCATGCCAGATCCTGCTCTGGACCCAGACAACATACCTGGGTACCTGAATCAGGGAGCAGAAATCCTGTCGAGGCAGGTGGAGTCGATCTGGTAGAGGTTTCGGCAGAGTGGAGGTAGACTTGTTTGCTTCAGAGAATTTGACAAACTGTCCACTCTGGTTCGCCCACACACCTCCAGCACCCTTGAGGCTGGATGTCTTGGTAAAGATGAACAATGAGTCCGCACACCAGAAAATGCTCCTTAGCAATTTTAATAGTTGCTCACCAACTTGTGACGTTTTGGGCCCAAGCCCTTCATCAGACATGAAAAAAGACATGGATGCCTTGGTAAAGACATGGGCGAGGCTATGTTTGTACGATTTGCTCTTCCTCAGTGACACGTTCTGTGGTTCTTCATGCCTTTTCAATCTGCAGAACAGGAGACCAGGAGAGGCTTAATCTTGTATGCCCTGTTTGGGTTTCAGCAGCTGTTCAGAGCATGCAACAGGGGCTATGCGGATTACAAGCAATGTGTTGTACAACGGATTGTGCAGGCTATCTTTCAGGCCTATAGGGTGCGTGGAATACCTTCACCCCTAGGCATCAGAGCCCACACTACTAGGGATGTGGCCTCTTCAAAGGCATTACTGTACTATTCAGACGCAGCGTACTATTCCCTTGAAAGGAAACATCTTGGGTTAGACTGTAAGCCCTGTTCCCTGTTCCCTACCTCATGCCTGAATGTCTTCCTTCGGCCAATCAAAAGCTGATGATGTCCAATGCAATTGTACTTTTATAGTCTAATGGTGCTCCATCTTACGTCATATGACTACCACCGGCCAATAGAATTGGCGCTGTTTCACACATGCTTCAGAGACCAGTCACATGGAAGCGTTCCCAAAGCGTCAACATTTAGATGCAGCATCTCGTTCCATATTCAGGGAACCGAGGTTACAGTCATAACCCGAGATGGTTTTCATTTAATATTTCTACATTTTATTTCAGCTTTATTTCAATTACCGGAAATTATTTATAATAGTTTTATTTTCAGTTAATGATAACAATATTAGGCACTGCCTTAGCCTGAGCAATTTGTTTAATTTGGTTTTCATTGTCAAAATAACGTGATTAGTTTTTATAGGTCTTTGTGCTATCCAGCCTTTAACTGCTGAATAATTGAACAGGATTTGTGAGTGTGCATGTGAGTGGGTGTACTAGTGTGTTCACAGTTTTATTATCCTTCAGCATTCGACTATGACTTTTGTCTGTTCAACAAACTGCAAACAGGCATGAGTCCGCCATCAATCTGAATGAAAAGGATGGAGGATAATATTTAATATTTTTACCACGCTTCGTGTTTGCATACACACCTGCAGACAACCTGTCACACTGCAGTCAAAGCCTGGAACAAAGAATAGCTGGGGTGTTTGGTTGTGTGCATGCTGTTAAAACCATGTCAGTGTGAAAGGGACAGGAAGGATTTTTTTAGGGATTATAGACTGAACAAACATGCAAATGCTGCAACTGACATGTTGGAGCATGATTTTCTTTTTTTGTCTTCTTTTTTCTAGTATCTTTTTTATTAAATGAATAGTTCACACACAATTAAAATTGTGTTATTATTTACTCACCTGCTTCTAGCCTGTGTTTGTTTCTTTTTCTTTTCTTTTTTTCTGTGAATCACAAAATCATATGTTTGGCTGAATTTCCAAGTGGCTATTTTCCATACAACAAAAGTGGATGGTATACTGCCAAGCTCTAACAAAAAACAAAAAAACAAATAAATAAATAAATTTCTCTATAAAAGCAGTTCCATATGTGTTAATAAGTAATCTGAAGCCATACAAACACTTATAGTATGAGCCATATGGTTTAATAATTTTTCATTGGTTATTCATTGTATTGCATTAATAATATTCTCTTCACTTGTGTTCAATTCAAAAAGGAAATTTTTTAAGCCGAACGCCATTGGTTTTTCCATGTCATATGATTAAGATCTCCTTTTGTGTTCCATGGAAGATAAAGGATTGACAGGATTGAAATGACATTTCAAAATGATCATTTTGGGGTGAACTAATCCTTCACTGTTCAGCAAAGGTTATGTACTGGTGTGTTAGTGTTATCTGAAAGTTTTGTTCTTATTACGATACACAGTTTCAAACAACATACACTACTGTTCAAAAGTCTGGGGAATGCTGAAAGAAAATGCATAATGGCTTCCAAAAAAAAAAATAATAAGTTGGACAATTGTTTTCAACATTTCTTGAGCAGCAAATCAGCATATTAGAATGATTTCTGAAGGATCATGCGACACTGAAGACTGGAGTAATGATGCTAAATAAATTACATTTTGAAAAATATTTAAATATTTATTTTTTGATTGTCATAGATGTCACATATTGTCTGTTTTTGGGTTCCCTCAGTTTAGTTTCTCTTGCCTGTTTTGAGTCCATGTGTCCTTGGTTGCTCTGGTTACCTATTAGTTGATTGATCTGGTCCAACTGTGTCTTATTTTACCCCTCATTAACTTGTGTATTTATACTCCCCTGTTTTGTTCAGTTGTTTGTCTGTTCTCCTCAGTTTTATGTGGTTTTCTGTTCTGCTGTGTTCTTCAAGTGTCTCTGAGTGTTGTTACTTTTAAAATTCTAAATACAGAAGTGACCAAAAAAAGATATAGGATACTATATAGTTTATATAAATATACAGTAGGCTAATTTATGATTCATTTTCTTATTAGAATGACAGATATAATGAACAACCCAGAACACAGTAGAGAAGACTTCACTATGAGTGACACCGGAGAGCAAGGCGTTTCCTTTCAGGTTGGTGTCTTTTCATTGGTCATTTCATCCCACGTTGATCAGTTCCTTCAATGTCATCTGATCTCTCAATTAAACTTTCAACTGATTTAAGATTCTGTGAATACTGTGTAAAGATAATTGTCATCGTTTTCTCAACTTCATGTCGTTCAAACCCTTATGACCTTCTTGCATTTTTAAAGAACAACCTGCATGCTCTTTTCATATAATGAAAGGGTCATTGAAATACTCAATATCATACAATAGCTTTGTGTAGCCTGGAATTTAAGAAATTATTGGCATAAATATTGTCCTGTTCAGATAATACTAAGTTATTGTATTGACACGTTTATGGTGTCATTTTGTTGCTTGACAAGCCCTGGTCCGCTTTCACTTTCATTATATGAAAAAAAAAGAAGAAAGATATTCTTTAAAAACTCCCTTTTGTGTTCCGTGAAAAAAAGAAAGTCATAAAGGTATGGAACAAAATGCAAGTGATTAAATGATGACAGCATTTTCCATATAGGTGACCTGTTTCTTTATGTCGATAAACATAAGTGGCACATTCAACATCTACTTTATCTCAAAGATAAAACATCTATTTTCAGATTTTTCCAGACACAAAGGAGCGCCACCCCAAGCTGTCCAAGCGCTTGCCCTCCATCGTAGTGGAGCCCACTGAGGGAGAGGTGGAGAGCGGAGAGTTACGTTGGCCCCCGGATGACCTGAGAACCGCAGACCCTTCCAGCCATACAGAGATCACACCGATGTCCGCTTCACAAACCCAGATATCACACAGCCAGAGTGCAGGTGTGTAAGCAAGTGGAAAAAGCAGTTTTGTTATTAACATTGATCCACATTACTAGTACAATGTTCTAAAGGGGAACAACTAAATATATGCTTATACTGTATGTGTTTCAGTTTAGAGAAGTTAATTTATAAATGACTGTGTGCATTTCCCCATCTCAGATGAAGTCAAGTGCAGCAGCCTGGAAACATCAGGGGCAGCTGAGCGTAACTGAAATTTATTAAAGACACTGTCGCAAGTCTGTCATTATCACAAGTCTCAGTTCTCATACAATTTTCACACAAACACAGCTGACAACCAACACTGGCAGGCAGGTGTGAATAAGATCAGAGCTCACAATGCTATATCTGAGCACCCTTTATAACACATGCATGGCTTTAAAAAGACTTTAAATTGCTTTCAGATTTGAAGGCCTAGTTTCAGATCTTTTCCTGATGCGGAAAGTGCTGCATCAAAGTATCTTCAACATTTTTATATATGTGACCCTGGATCACAAAACCAGTCACAAGTCGCACGGGTATATTCGTGGCAATAGCCAAAAATACATTTTATGGGTCAAAACTATCGATTTTTCTTTTATGCCAAAAATCATTAGGATATTAAGTAAAGATCATGTTCCATGAAGATATTTTGTAAATTTAAAACATTTCTTTTCGTGAGTGAATGCAGCACAATCGCGAACATAAATGGACACCTTTAAAGACGATTTTCTCAATGTTTTTGCACCCCCAGATTTTCATTAGTTGTATATCGGCCAAATATTGTCCTATCTTAACAAACCATACACCAATGGAAAGCCAATTTATTGTTTATTGATGTATAAATCTCACTCATGTGACTGGTTTTGTGGTCCAGGGTCACATATGTCTGAGAATATACTGAAATAAGTGTCAATTGGATGCCACAACAAAAAATTGATTTTATGAGCCCCGTTAAGTTGATAAATTTTGATGTACAAAATAATGTTCTATATGAACTGTTCCTGGATCTTAAGTAAACGGTATAGTCAGCTGGCCAACACTGCATTATCATTTAGCTTTAATGACCAGCTGATTGTATTATTCCACTTAATCAATGGCTATACTTACCAAATAAATGGATGTAAAATATTGATTTGAAATCATTTTATTAGATGAGATGAAAACTATCACAGAGAGATTACAAAATTATGAGAGAGATAAAATAAACACAGCGATGTACAACTGATCAATTGTTTAACAGTGAATATACAGAAATATTTGACCACAGAAATGTGCAATTTACTCATCAGAATCAATTATATAAGAGAGAGATATAATAAGCACAACATACACAATGGTTTTGGATACTTTGCGTATATCCATGTCAAATCTAGAGCAAGATATGATTTGATTTGTTGTTATGCCTTTCACTTTGATGTAAGCCCATATATATTCCAAACATTTGCAGTGACCAATGTGAATCTCATATTCATGTGAACATTATTCATTACACACTCAATGGCTGAAAACTTGATGTGAGGAGACTCCATCCTCTCTCAACAGCATCTGGCTGAGGCTTGTGAGGAATGACTGCTGCTGAACTTCAAACATGTCTGCCTGTCAATCATCCTGTGGACAAGGACATGCTTATGTCTCCAAGCCCTGTCTGACTTTCAGCAGACTTGAAATTATTAGGTTTTTGTGCACATACACAATATTTTCAAAGGACAATAGCTGGAGCTAGAGACCAACACTGGACTAAATACAGAGACATCCAACAACTTCTGACTTTAATTAGTTGTGTTTGCTAAGACAAGCGTGGCTATTACTATTTTCTTTCTTAGGGTTAGGAATTTAAACAGAAACCTGTTCTTAAGTATTATACCTTGGTATATAACTCACTCTGAACAGTTTGTACTACAGGCATGAATGACACTTCAATTCATGCTGGGAAATACTGGGAAGGCCGACTGCCAGTCACAATATTGTGACTGGCAGTTAGTAACTAGTTGTCTTTTTATGGTCTCATTTGTATGTTTTTGTACAATCTGCTTACACCCCAGTGATGTTATGTTTAGGGGTGGACCTGCAAGCTTACTTTTTCCCCCCAAAAATGATGTTTTCATAGAAAATCGCCACCTCGTAAAATAGGTTGTGAGATTGAGTTGGTATTGAACATAAAAGCACTTGCAAAACTAGATTAACAGCAATAGTTCAGATATTAATATTGTTATTTGATGTGATTCTAAACCATTCACTTCATGATATACATTGCACTCATGATATTTTCTTGATTTTTAAATCCCCATGTGAAACTGCCTTGATGTGTATCTCTGTTTATATATTGAAATCACATTTTGTCTACTGTAATATAATCATAATACCATAACAAAATGCTTATGTTTGCTTTGAAAACCCTCCATCACTATCATATATGACGTGTCTCCATCAAGATTTTTTTTAAATCTTTTTTATTGGCATGCATTGAAAGTTGTGACTTTTAATAAATAATGGAAATTACATAATTAACCAGAAAATACATATTCTGGAGAGAAAAAACCTGATCGGATTTTTATTTCAATATTTTATTTGATCTAAATTGCCTTCATTCTAGATAACATTTTGCGGTAAAAATAAACTGATATTTTGATATTACACTTGCTCTTAATATGTACTCATATTTTTGTTTGTTTGTTTGGTAAGTTAATAAAGATTAATATTAAATAACTGCTGAGTTTGTGTTCTTCATCTATTAAACTGTTCTCCTATGTTTAGACGACATAATCTGCCTTAATGTTTACATCATTTAGCTCAGATGAATATTTTCCTATAAACTACCATTAGATGTAAATTATGTGCAGTGTTTTGTGCAGTTTTTAATACACACAGCAAGTTCTCTTCTTTCTCAACATCCCCATTATTCCCAAAATGGCAAGGAATAATGGGGCTATTGTTTTGGAGGAGCATTTTCATCTGATCCTGAAGATACACAAGGACACAACAACCTCCACCACCCTAACTCCACCTCCATTGTTATAGCCTATTAATTAACTAGCATATGTAGTCTGGTGGGAACTAAGAGCTCAAGTCTTCTCCTTGAGCTCTTCTACTGCTGACAGCAAGCCAAATCTATTTACCCTTATCACTCTCAAGAAGTATATATTGTAACGGTTTTATCAAATTCTCTTCTGTTTTGACCATGTTTCATTGTGTTTTAGTTCTGTGCCTGTTTGGCTGTGTGCCTGTGTGACCCAGTTTCCTAGTGTGTGCCAGTTTGTTCCCTTGATTTGATTATCCCGTTCACCTGTTGCCCAATTAATTAGCTCTTTTGTTCCTCTGTGTATTTAAGTCCCGCCTTCATTCAGTTCTTTGTTCGGTGTTGTCTTATGTTTAACGGTTGTTATTCTGTTTCCCAGAGTGTTCCAGTAAAATTGTTGGATAAAAGACTATTTCCTAGTATTCTCCTTCATTGTACACTTCCTTTTAGCAGCCACCCGTAACAAATATGACAATGTGAACATTTAAAAAAATTATTTTATTACATGGGGTAATAAAATAAATATATTCCCAGATATTCACACACTATTTTCTATTTTCTCTCTCCCATCACTATCCTCTTGGGATTCAGCTAAGATGTATGTGAAGTTTAGTTTTTTTGTCTGTAAAAAACAGCAGGCCTTCTTGAAAAGTTATTGAAATGATTTCATATGTAACTGGTTCCCTGAGAAGAGAACGAGACGCTGTGTCAGTTGCTAAGCCACAGAGAGAGTGGGTCATATAGGGTAGACTGAGTACAGTTGAGACACTTTTTGGGTTTTAAAATTTTCACACAAAAATAGATACTGAAAAGAAGTGAATTTCCACATGACATTTCATCAGCTTGTAGACTAAGATATTATCAATCAATAATACCCACAAGTAGTTTATATTTTCCACAATTAGTTCATAAAAATAAGGTGCTTTTTGTCTCAACTTTGTCTCAACTGGTGATGTAAAGATAACTAACCATTCATTTTAAATATAAAAAATAAAGACAAATAAAGAAAATAACAATTGGGCAACATTTTTGTTTATTCATCCATTTATATTCATTCATTTTATTTAAATTAGCACTGGTTAAAATTTATAAAGCAGGAACAAGATATGAAACAATATTAATAATACACAGTTTAAATATCACAAATCAAATTTTATTTTCATTTGCGTACTATGCTGGCTAATTACGACGTTATCATAACACTGAACAACTAAACAGTGTGTGACCTAATAGAACTCTATCGGGGGTACAGTTGATACACGTGTGAAAAAAAACTTTTCCCAATATCTTCGGATCGGAGATGCGTCCGTTGTTCAAATTTCCCACGATCAAAGAGGACACTAATACGCATGTGCACAGCAAAAATCACAACTTGTGCTTGCTGCGAACGCAAGTTATTTAAGGTGTCTCAACTGTACACATGTCTCAACTATACACAGTCTACCCTAAATTAGTCCACCTTCCCACCTGTAAAGCTCTTTTAAACCTATGCTGATAGTTTCTATTTGCTGCTGGTCTGTGAAATCTCTCCCAGCTCTGTAATTCCTCAGCTGGGAAGCTAATAGTGATACAGTCCACTTATGTACTCTGTCTCCTTCCTAGCAGACCTTTAGGGAAACAGGATTATATGCTTTAACCTCCAAATGATAATGTTCTGGAGGGGGTAACAGATGAGAGAGTGGGATGCAAATGGCAATGCAGACCATCTTCAGCTCTCAACACTGTACCAACGCTTCGGTTCTCATCATCGCTCATCTCTGCTCAACTTAGCCACTACACCTCTACATAGATCTCCAGGAGTCCTGGTCCAACCCCCACTACTCCTCTGGGAAGCACCATGTAACTGTCTAACTGTCACCTCTAACTGTTAGGCAAAACAGGCAAGAGAGTGGATCGCAATCAGACCTGCAAACTAAAATGTCCTCTTTAAGGTCCTGATTAGGCCTACTCTGGACATGCTGTCTTGACCCCGACTCCTCGGAGGGGGGGGGGGGTGCAGGCTTCCACGCTCACCTTCTGACCCTCTGCCAGGAACTATTCCCAGGCCGCGGGTCAGAGGGGTTGACGGACCCTGGACATGGTGAGAGATGAACCTCTGGAATGCCCCAGACTGAACTTCACCTCTCTAAACCTCTTGACTACCAAATCAACGACAGTAACAAAGAGGCCAACATCTGGGCATCAAAGAGAAAAGTTTTATCCTTCTCCTTTATCCCCAATAAGTTCAGCCACAGATGCAACGTTAGCAGCCATTGATTAGCCGATGGCACAAAGCATCTGCTCTGTGGCACGGAGGGCAAGATCTGTGGGTTCCAAGACTACCTCAGGTGCCAATACCTCACACTGAACCGGGTGATCATTGAGAAGGTAAGCCTGGTACACCTGAAACACCGCCATGGTGTGCAGAGCCTTGCCCACCAGCATGGTGAACCGGTAACTATGCGAGCAGAATACAGTTTCTTCCACAAACTCGTTATGGAGAACGGGAAGAAATTGAAGGCTCATGAATGGGGAGTGTTGATGACCTGCTTTTTTTTTTTACAGACAGAGCACTTCTTAAAGACAAAGAAGCTGATCGCTTCTATGGTCATGCCGACATGCTGAGTGACATCACGTGACTGCCTCGGCCAATAGAATTGGCACATTTTCACACTTGCTTCAGACAAAGCTTACACGCTATAGGCATTCCCATTGTGTCAGCAACTGACGCACAGTTGAGTTCCCCCGATAACAGAATCTAAATATTCCAAGCTTTTGACCGATAGTGTATGTATGCACACTAGTATGCATCTGCAGTTAATAATATTTTGATGCAAATGTTTCTTATGCAAATGTAAATGATATATTACCTTATAAATGAATAAAAATGAATAACTAGTTTTGGACAACACATTGCAATAATAATGAAAGAATATCATGGCATGTCTTGTGCAATATTGGGGCATTGGGTCCTCTGTGGAGGAAAAAAGTGAAGTAGGCCTACACCTGAGCGTCATGTGGAGCTTTTTGTTGCTATGTGAACTGCAAATAAAATGAACAGATTTAAGTAAGTATAAACATTTAAATAAGTAAAACAGATTTAATAAAACATGGGTCGAATTATAACATAGTGCAAAATACATACAGACAACAAGGCATATGCAGGAGGAGCACTTTAGAAGGCATTGGTATTTTAAGTGAAATCACAATCATTCCAGAAATAAGATGACTATGATTGAGTGAGTTCAGAATGAGACTGATTAAATTGTCCTTGTGTTTGACAGCATTGGGATCTAAACAGAAAGAGTGCACAAAGAGATTAAGTTGTCCACAGAGCTCAATGACCTTTCTGTGATTAACGTGACCCTGATGACTCGAGTTCACTCTACAGCATGTGACGGGCATCGCTTGCCCACTGATCCAAAAATCCCCTAACAACCATGACATGCACTCTACTTTCACGGATTTTGTCTTGCATGTCAGTATTAATGTCACTGTCCAAACCAAAACATTTCACTTGCCATGCTAAGTATCTGAATGGAAACTCAACCTGTTTATTTTATGAATTTAAGTCCTGAATAAAGTGACCCTTACTGACACACGAGTACACCATTTCTAGATTTGCATTGCCTGTCCTTTGTTAATGTCATTGTTTTCCTTTTTATCTCTTTTCCACTTCAGTCAAAACCCCTCTGTGCTTACGCTGGGTAACTATGGAGATGGTTCAATGTAGGGGTTTGGTTACATCAGACATGGATAGTGGCACTTGACCTAGTTCAGCAGGAGCCTGATTAGCAACACAGCTATCGGCGGCATGCTTCTCATCATCATCATTATTATATTAGCAGCAGTCCCAATCTTACATCTTTGTTTGTTTATGCCATTTGGTGAGATATAGCCTATTCTACTCTTTTATATTATTTCAAGGATATAAATGCAACAAATCTCTGCTCAGAGGTGTGCCGCTCATTGAACAGTCTGCCGTAGTGAACGGTACTCTAGTAAAGTTTCTCTTTCTAGTTAAAAAAAAAGTCATTGCTTTTATCTTCCCCTCACTTTGTCTCTGCTGGCTCCAAACTGCTGATTTCAAATACAGCCAGGTGAGATGGCAAAGAATGAAACACCTCCATCTACACACATGCACAAACACACACACTGATTTCCATGTTTTATGGTGACTCTCCATAGACGTAAAGATTTTTATACTGTGTAAACTGTATATTCTGTCCCTCTACCCTACCCCTAAACCTACCCATCACAGGAAGCTTTCTGCATTTTTAGATGTTCAAAAAACTTTTTGTATAATTTTGTATGATTTATAAGCTGTTTTTCTCATGAGGACCAACAAGATTTCCCCACAAGGTCAAAATGTACTGGTATATTACTATCCTTCTAGGGATATTTGGTCCCCATAACCTAGGGAATACTAGAGTACACACACACACACACACACACACACACACACAGATATAATTTTTACATGCTGCAGTCAACAGAATTAAAGGAGCAAGTCACCCAAAAATAATGTCATCATTTTCTCAGTATAATGTTCATTAGGGTGTTTTGTATTTCATTTTCTGTAATTTAGTTAATGTTTATTGCATTGTTTTAGTACTGTATGCTCATTCACCATCTATTTACGAGTATTAGATGAATTCGGATTCATCATATCATTTTCTGCTTTACTTCCGGTATTCATATGGTGGTTATTAGTGGATTTTTAGGTACAAAGCGGGTTTGGGTACTTTAAATAGATCAGTAATAAAATAATATCACTTAATGACATATATGGCTATAAGTTAAGTAAAACATACAGGCACCAATATGCCATGTTTTATGGTGAATTTAGGAGCAGATTAAAATTGAATTGGTTATTCACTATACTACAATATTCACTAATATTAGAACTCTCTAGCCTGAAAACCGCTGTCATTGGATCATCGAGTCATTGTAAAAAGATCTGACTCATTTGTTCACAAATACTCATGGAAGAGATCTAGAGCAGACATCAATATTTTCGTTTTTGGGTGAACTATCCCTTTAAATACACTTTTAATAGGTCAATGTGTCACATTTATTGCTAAAAATAACACTCAGTAATGAGCATTCTTATTATCTCTTTGATTAGTTTTAATTTAACACCCTGTTATGAGAGTTGAATAGTGAGTCAATGCAGTAGGCCTATGTGCATTTTTACTTATTGTATAGTTAACCTAAAGATAATAATTATATTGTTTTCTTTTATGTTCTATTTGTGCATCTCTTTCTTTCTCAGATTAATACTAAAGGTTTTCCCACCATTAACTTGGCAGACCTGCTAAATGTCATCTCAATCAAATTCCCACTAAAGTCATCCATTAGTTGTGGACACATGCTATTAAAGATGATTGTGTGTGTTTGTACTTGTGTGTGTAGGCTATTCATGTGTGTGCATATTTTTTTCTTTATAGCATTAACAGTGATTTTCATTCAAGTATGTGTGTGCATGTACAGCAGTATGTTTAATAAGTAAATGTGTCTAAATCTACTTTATTAGACTCATACATAAAGAATTGAATAGATTTATTTATGCATTGAAAAGGAAATATTTGGAAAAAGGAGTTTTCCTTCCTCTGTATTCACAGTTTATTGTCACATGACTGCATGGCGTGGAGACCTGGAGACCAAACCATCCATAGAACTGCAGCACAGGCCTTTCAGTTAAAAATATGTTTCAAGTCATGAATATTTAGATCACCGCTTAGGTGATATCTAGAATATCTAAATATTCTGGGTTCAGCTGCTTGCCTGTGCATCTCATGTAATATTTATAACATGTATTCTGAATTTGGTGTTTTAATATTACTGTCTTAGTACTTAGTAGTACAAACCTGTTTATAGCTATAATGGGGAACGGAGGGAAGCCTTGTTTTGCCCTCCTATAAGGGTGTGACGCCACAAGAAATCTAAGAATTGATCTAACAGAACTCTGTTCGGTCTTTCTCTTTTCTGTAGATCACTGAAGAGAAAGTTTCCTAAACGTCATCCTTTTGATGATCTCTTGACCTCACTACAGCTCTATTTCCGTGTGACAGTGTGTGTGTCTGCTTATGCTTATTTGTGTAGTCTGTTACACCTACTCAGGCAGGTTTGGCTCAGGTGACAGATGGATCATGAAGAGCTTGTCACTTGTCTGTCAGTGCTTGTTTGTGAAGACAGCTTTCATGAGAACTCTATTATAAGCCCTTCAGTGAACTGAGGGTGAGGCTTAGGTCAGCTTACAATGGCAAAAAGATCAGCAGTGTTAGTCCATTTGTTGCCTCCCCTTTTTAATTTATTCTCGTTTAGAGCGCATTTAGGCATATTCAACATCCAAACAACATTCTCTAAGTTATTTATACTTCTACATGAAAGGGATCCAGCCAGACAGCACATAAAAACTCAACTTAGTATATACCGCCCCTGGGTATCTCAATATCATGAAGTGTGAATCTGCCTGGTTTGGATCAACACATCTTATCTGGTTGTTATTGATTTTTAAAACTACACCAAGATAAAACAGAATCAAATGAGACGCACTGGGATTTTAGGGCTACACTTTTGCCTTTGTTGCCGATTCTGTTTGTTCTTACCCATAATGCTGTTCAGCTCTCAGTGGTGACTCTCAGTCGCGCGCTTTCTCACTCAGAAACTGACAGCACATTGAGTGAAACAAGCTTGTTTTTGATTTCATCCCTAGACAAGAGCACATTTGAGCGAGACAGCACGCCTGTAATGGAGGGAGAAAGAAAGAGAAAAAGGTTGTTTCATGGTCAACAACTGCAGGATTACATGCAAGAAAATAATTTCATTCATCCCTGTTCATGTCAGCCTTGGTTGTTTGTGAAATTGTGCTCATTTCCCTTTAGTCCTTTGTTTTGCGTCTGGCTGTCGACCTATTATGTATGCAAAGCTGTGCATTTGCATCAACAAAATTAGCTTCTCGCAAGTTTCCCTGTGTGTCTGAGACTGAAATTTGTTGGTTAAGTTAGTCATGACATTTCTCTTTTCCGTGGCAGAGAAAGAAGCAAAATACAGTGTCTCCGCAGCCACAATGCAGACAGTGTTTAATGTTTGACAGGTCTTTACAAGGTCAACAATTAACGAACAAAACAAGTAGACGCTATAAAGACTTCAAGGTAGGAGCAACGAGAGATGGCGTTAATAACCTCATGTCTCAAAGCACATAACATTACAATAATAATGAGCGTAAACAACTTTCAGAGCTCTTACTTGTACCACCTGACTGCTGCAGATTCATTTCGGAGTTGATAATGTTTATTTAGAAATGCAAAAAAATTTGTGTGAGGATGTGAACAGCTTTGGATAGAACATCACGGGTTGCCATCTCATAAATACGGTTATGACATGGCGTGAATGCAGCATAAGCTTGTTGTTTAGGTTCAGGAGGAGCTGTAAAAGGTAGCTGCTGTTTGTTTGCGGCGGTCGAGACTGGCTGTCTACGCCATTGGCATTTATAGATGCCTCATTATTGGCAGTTTCAATAAGCCACTTTACTACGTAAGCTGTCCGCCATATTGGAACGGTCAAAGTCGGTCCGTGAACATTCAAGAGCAAGTTGGCTGAGCGTCTGCAACCGGAGTTAGACGCATGTATGAATATCTATATCTGCAATAGACTTCAGCAGATGATTTTGAATACAACAAGACAAAGCCGTCAGCTAACACAACATGAATTAGTTTCCATAGTAAAAGTAAAAACATTACAAGTACCATTGTAAAAATGTGTAATATTGAGTTAATACATATAAAAACACCTGTGTTTTTACCAACACATTCTCACCTGTGAAAAGTTAAAACCTCGGTAGTTTCACAACATTGATTCTTTGAGTGAACACTGAACGTTGCAAGATGGCGGGCGCTCCGACGTGTCTGGAGTAGTTGTGAACGTGACTCCTACGTATACATATCTATGGTCTACGCCTCATGGAACTCATTGATGACGTGTGATGTCTGCACAAGCAGGGTGCGCAGAGGTATGGAAATACATAAGTTGACAGGAAGACATATCATTGCATTCAGACCAAAAATTGCCTACCCTACCATTTTACAGAGATAATAAATACAGACTGTATATACTCAATTAGTGTCTAGATACTGCACAAATATTGTGCAAAAAATAACCCAGACAGCAACATAGTGTCGGCCCAGATTGGGCCAGCATCTGGGCCATGTGGAATCCACATGTACCAGATGTGGGCCGAATCTGGGCCGACAATATGTTGCTGTCTGGGTTGGGAAACAGGTTAAAGCAGAAGGTTGTTTGCTGAAATGAAGAAGCGTAATAGTGTAAGGCAAGAAAATAGAACCTATGTGTGTATAGACATCCCTGAGCAAAAAAAAACCCTCTAGGCCAGGGGTGTCCAAACTCAGTCCTGGAGGGCCACTGTCCTGCAGAGTTTAGCTCCAACCCCAATTAAACACACCTGAACCAGATAATCAGACCGATTAAACTCTGCAGGACAGTGGCCCTCCAGGACTGAGTTTGGACACCCCTGCTCTAGGCAATCTGAAATTCATGTTATTTTATGTGATATGCTCAGGATACAAAGCACAATCTAGTTCCAAAAGTTTCTGAAACTACGAACTGATGAACAGATGATTAGCAGTGTTACAGTAGAATATAGATTTCCTTTGAAGTGTAATGTTGCTGTTTCTAGAAGCGAGAATAGAAAACTAGGGCAGTCCTCTCTTAGTGAAGAAATAATCAGCATTTGGACCAGTACTCAGCCCTCATCGTCACCCATTAAATATTGAATAAAAAAAATGTAAGACAAAATAGATTTTTACATGCATTTGGAGAAAATCTGAGTGGTGCTTACCTGTGTAAAAGTGGTTGCTATGGTGTTCTGGGGTGGTTGCTATGGTGAATGTTATGCATGGAGCAAGTTATGCAGAAAAGTTTAGGGGATGGTTAGAGATCCCTGAAAAATCCCTGATTCTGTGCAGTTTAATAGTAATCAAAACTCTTTGTCTGAGAAGAAACTGAACCAACATACTGTATGTGTGAGAAATATGTATAAAGAGTAACTGAGAGAAGGATAGAAATGTACATGTTCCAAATATATGTCCACCTTTCACAACACTGCTCTGGCTTTAGGTCTGCATGCGGCTTTTTGGTAACACTTTATTTTAAGGTGACGTAGTTACACATTACTACATGTACTTATTACTATAGTAATAACAGTAAATAATGCATAATTGCAACTAACCCTAAACCAAACCCTAACCGTAACTCTACAGACCTTATGTAGCCCCGCCCCTTTTCAGCGCTGCGCTCGTTGTCTTTTGACTTCCGGTCTGTATTTTCACAGCGATCTTGCGTAACGGCTCGTTTTAAAATCTTCCCGGTCTACTGACATTTGTTAAGACATCTGCTTTAAACATTACAATCCTCATGATAACTTTCGTTAACTTTACATAGAAATATACAGAGCGACTGCAAAAACGGAAGTTCAAAGACAATATTCTAAAGATGGTGGTGCCCTCGTTTCTCTGGCGCATAAGGTCTATAGTAAGTACACGTAGTTAATCAATATTGCTTATTTGAATAAGTACAATGTAACTACATCACCTTAAAGCCGTTAAGCCGTTAAGCTATATGCTAGTGTGCTCCAAACAAATGACAAAATTGTTATTTATATAACCATTCAAAACTTATCTCTCACTTCAGCCAATATGGATCTGTGATTTTGATGACATCACGCTGCGCTTCAGCTTTCAGATCAGATTTTCTGTCCAATCAAATGCTCTCTAGAATCTAAAGCGTCCCGCCCTCTGCATTATAAATAGAAGCTTAAGCTGCTGCTAAAATCGGTCACTTGTTCACACATTTACTATTTTCTACGTGGTGAATGGCACATAGTGCACAATATAGGGCATAGGGAATGATTCAGACAGTGTAAATATGCTTTCCATTGGAGCGAATGAAGTCTGGTTTCACGTTAGTATCACGTGAACCGCCACAGCGCACACACTGTCTGCTCCGGTCCAGAGACACGATAGCACGATATAGGGTAAACCACAAAACATATCGAACCCATTTAAATTCTGCACAGAATGCTGTATTATAAAGTGATAATGGAGGAGATTAGGAGGAAACTGTGGCTTTACCGCTATTGGCTATTTAAAAAAAGGGGAGGAGCTGTTCGAAATGTCCCGCCCCGTCTTCCAGTTTCGGTGGAAATGACGTCAACACATTGAATAATGCTGCATGTTCCAAGGCACTTCAGTGGGCCTTTAAAATAAAGTGTAACCGTCTTTTTCCCCATCCACTCAATGTCCTCAATATCCTGCAACTTTAATGTTAGCCTCGTTAACCCTCCACTGACCAAGAGTGATATAAAGTGGGTCTGGGCAACCTCATCAGGCTTTCATTAAACCTGATAGCATTTATCATGACTGATGTGTTGATTACATGCATGTTTGCGATGTATCTTAGCATAACAACTGCTACGAACGATAAGGTAAGGCAGGGTAAGCCAGAGTGCTAGAAAACTTCTGACATAGGAAATGCTGTAATGAGCTAAATATAATACTTATTGAGCACCAGAGACCATGCAACACTGACATGTATTTTCAAACACACACACACACACACACACACACACACACACACACACACACACACACACACACACACACACACACACACACACACACACACACACACACACACACACACACACACACACACATACTTGAGTCTAACACGCATATTCACAATGACATGACACCCAGGGAGTCATCTGCTGCCTCTAGTTTCTGTATACAAATCAGCCAGAAGATATTTGAATACGCAGTATCCTCTTAAAAGAGAGGAGCAAAAAGTAAATATTCAGACCTGTGAACACGTTAATAGGGCAAGTTGAAGAAAAAGAGGGATTATGGATTTGTAGGAAGTGAAGAGATGCTTATGTGGAGGTGAGAGAATGTGAGCAAAGTGTCATTTATGATGAAAAGGACTTATGGATGAGCCAGAGACCTATGGCATTCAATCTCTGAACTACAAATATCTTCAAAAATCCCCTCCCATTTCATCACATCTAACTCTACAGACTGTAGATAAGATTGTAATCCTCAGGACATCTGGACACAAGCCAGTCTGTCCTGAAATAACACACTCTCTCATGCAAGCACACAAATATACACTATTTGCATGTGGAAAGATATATTATACTTTTGCCTGGTCATTATAAAAGTACAGACAGCAATTGAAAAAATCCTTTCAATAACACACTGTAGTTACAGAGGAAAATGATTTTTATATTTATGTTTTGTTCACTGAACAGAAATTATATTAGGCTTAAGCTAAAAATAGGTTTAAATTTGCATTAAACTAGAGAAGGGAGAATAACTAAATATGACTAACCAACCAATAGCATTTTTTTCCCCAAGAGCTGGGTCCACCTGGAGTAAATATTGTGCAGCACACAATCTGTTTTGTCCGACATTATGGTTTACACATCACATTTTCATGATTGATATCACAGTAGATAAACAGTCCATCAAGTCTCTTTTTGAACGATTACACAATATGAGATAATGCAAATTGTTTGTTTATAGTTTAATGTCTCCCTCTATTGGCAAGTATAAGGACGAACAACCAAAACATACACCAAATTCGGGCTGCACAAAAAACTGCTAATCACAATAATTTTGCTCAAATCCATTTACAAAATAATTAGTCCAGTTTGAGATTTTTCTTTATACATTTCAGCAGAGTTACTGCACTTTCCTGTAAGTACAAATCAAGAGAATGTCAACTCATACGCAGAGTTTATTTTACCTCATAGTTTCCTGATTTATTATATTTATAATTTACATGAACACACTCTCAGCATTATGAAAACTGGTAAAACCATTAAAAAGCTTCTCTCAGAAGCTAAAAATGGTAATAATACAGTTATTCCAGATTATGTTAATGTTTTTAAACATTAAACAAAAAAGCACAGAGATTGTACATTTATTCAGCAATCGCAAACCACATAGTTGAGATTCATATTTGGATTTATTACAATTCATGCAGTTTAGCATTCAGGTTTAGCATTGCCGCAAACAGCACATGCAGCCTTGTGAAGGAACACAGACTGGATGTATTACACTTTCATTTCAGCAGAATATGGTAATGGAGATCATGAGTGCTTTTTTAGCAGTTCAGAGAGCGCGCATGTGATTAATCATGCAACCCTACACCAGATAAACTAACAATACCTGCTGTATTCTAACAATAAAATGTACTGTACAGGTTTTGAACAAAATTGTCAAAAGTAATGCAACTGAAGGTCCAGAATGGCCAAAAGTAATGTCACTGTAAAAGATAAAAGTGTGTTACTTTGTGAAAATACACGCATGTCATCTTTATCAATTGTTTTGCTTTATTAATTATAATGTATTGCACATCTACAAATATTGTATTTCAGGAAAGTACCTCAATGTCAGTGAAGAAGGAGCGATCTTGATTTGTGTTCCCAGCATCCTGTTTAAGCACAGTAAACTGATTAACAGCATTGTGCCTCTCCAAGCTAAAACTGTTGTCTCGGAAGTACAGAACAGCTGACAACTGCTTCTTGCTAAAGACGAGAAGAGACAGTAAGGGAGAATTAAGTGAGTGGTTCCATGTAATCAGACAAGTGAACAAAACTTTAAAATAGTAGCATATGCAAAGTTATTATAACACTTACCTGATGTCTGGGTAATTAGTAACTAATGGGATTAACAGGTCTTTTATCTTTCTCTCATTTTCCATTCCAATAATGTCACTAAGGTAATCTCCCAACGGATAAAGCCAGTTTAAGGATGATCCCTGTGTACAGAATAATATTGTCGGTGCATGAAAAATCCATTTGTTTATTCCACATTATTTAATGCTAGACTGGATCTTACCATGTCCTCAAATAGCTTCTTGAGTTCATTCCATTGTTCTCTCAGTTTTGCAGCAGCATCTTCGCTCTTGGTTTTTTTGCATGAATACTTTTTCTTCATCAGCTGGGAGACATATTCTCTGGCTACATAATAGTGCACATCATTCACGAAAACCTGCAAATACAGACACTGTGTTAAAAGTGGTGCTCTGTAGCCATTAGAGAGAATCTCTGAGTAGATGACATGGACTCACTTGAGCTGATGGAGCTCTCATAGATTTACAGAGCCCACGATAATTCTCTATTCTAGAAGTAACTTCTTTAAAATCTTCATTTGTTTTCAGCCATTTTTTTGTCATCATACCATCCATGTAAGGCTTTGGGGAAAATTGCATTATAGTTAGTAATATTGTAATCTTCAACTATAAAAAAATATGTGTAATAATATAATTTTAGCTTATGAGGAATTTAAAACGACAAGCTGGGTATATTTTATATGTACAGTATATGCGGTAAGGCACACCTTGATATCAGTTTTGAAATGTTTTATCAGGGTCTGGCTAAGTCTTTGAATCAGTCCATCCACATCTTTCTCCAGCTGCTCCACCTGAGCTGAAAAGTTCTCCCTATAAAACTGCAGATTCTCTCTGTAACAAAAGAAAAAACGTTGACATGCATGTCTCAAAGGACTGACACAGGGACAGGAACTCACAGAAGATTGAGATTAAACAGATTTCTGTCATGACAACTCTCGGAGTGTTTGCATTGGTAATGGATATGACAACACATTCTCATCCTAGAGCGTCATATACTGACGCTTTTGACATTTCGTCTATATCGAACGCACATGGCACCCTTTAGCGTCAATATGACACGCACAGAGCTTTGTTCGGTTGTTCTGTGTGGTAGAAAATGAATGAATAAAATAATAAAACTGTATTTTAAACTAACCATGATTCTAACAGTAATAACACATAAACTTTATTTCCTCTTTCCAGGGCTAACATTCTAATACTTGGAAACACATTGTACTAAAACGTTCTGTTTTTGCCTATTATGAGTTATGGAAAATTGTCTAGTGCTGACTATAACAAAATCAATACTGTCTCTCTTGTCCCATGACATATTGAGTAATCAACAGAACTCTTAACCCTTTACTTGTGTTTTTTCTATGTTCCAAGATATTTTTGCATAGGCCACTAACAGAGGGTGAAAAGGAGGGGGCTTGCTTCATATTAATAGAAGGTGACAATATTAAAGTCATGAGTAAGGCAGGTGATTTGGTTTGTATGTGTCAAGTCTTTATCCTATAAAACCTGATGTATTATTCTATGTGGCTGAGATTTCTATGAGAACTGCTCGAGAAACTCTCCCGGCCGTAATTAAAGTATTTAAAGGACAATTGCTAGAGTCTGTCTGTCATTTATGCTGCGCAGCAAGAAAACTAGTTAGTAAGGGAAACAAGTTAGACTAGGTGACTTATTGAGTGGGGACGTCGATTTGTAGACGAGACCCAGATAGACTAAACATCAAAAGTAGACGTTAGGGGACGTCGATTTCGTAGACGAGACCCAGAAAGTTAGGTTTAGGGAAAAATCGACCACAGCTGCAACTGCTATGGCAATTGCCGACCAAGGGCCCTATGATACACCCGGCGCAATGCAGCGCCGAGCGCGCCGGAAGTGTTTTTTGCTAGTTTCAGCCTGACGCAGTTATCCTTTTCACGTCCTGCGCCACATTGTTTAAATAGCAGATGCATTTGCGCCTATTTATGCGCCCATGTGCGTGCATGTCTGAAAACGAGGTGTGCTCACAAAGAGCTTATAGTAATGTTAGCTTATAGGCGGGTCCACAACACGCGTACACTCTGCTTATTACACACACAGGGATGTGCAGCAGCACACAAACTATAGCCAAATATTACAAATAAAAGGATTACATTGTAAAAGATTAATATTGTGTACATAAAGATATGGCGGAATCCGGCTTGTCCTGTATGGTCTGCTTGCGCGCTTTAACCTAGCGCACAAGCAGATCCGTTTGCGCTCTGGAGACACGTTCAGTCTTTCTGCTTGCAAAGTCTGTCATGTAAATAGCGAATCCACCATGGCGCGAGCGCAACTGGCTTTTAAAGGGAATGGGAGATGAGACTCTGGTTGGTTTATTTCACGTTACGCCCAAAACAAGAGACCATGCGTCGCGCCGACCATTTTTCCCGTCGTTAAACTAGCAAAAGTGGATTCGGACTTAAGTGCAATTGCGCCCTGAGCTTTAGACCATCGTTAAAATAGGGCCCAAAGTCTCTGAAGGTTGAGCATGTGAGCTCATTGGCTACTGATACAGCAGGAACCAATCAGCATGAAAAAAGAGTATGTTAGGATTATGTTATGTTTTACTTTTCTAACTTTTCATTGTACATCTAACACCCCTGGACTGGACACAGCACACTTGTGAAAAAAGAAGTGTACTTGATTATACTTTTACTTTTACTATACTAATTTTCACTTGTAGTGTACTTCAAATCTTAAAAGTATATATTTTTTAAAAACATACTAGCAGATAATATATCAATAAAATAAAAGACCACTTAAGTGTACTTAAAGTGAGTACACTTTCATGATTGTTTCTTAACACACTTAAGTACACTTTGAAAAGTGCACTTTGAAATAATGAGTTTTATTTCAAAGTACATCTGAGATCATTATGTTTAATAATCATGTTTTATTTTTGCAATGCTAAGTACACTTATTTTGATATGTTGACTAACATACAATGGCACATTTAAAATACTTGACTATAATTTTAAGTCTAGTGTGTTATTCAATATTAAAATAATAATATCTGAAAATGGCATATTAAGATGTACTTAAGTCATATACTTAAGTGGGTCAAAAACACTCTAAAGTTCAAAAGTTTAATATCTATTTAAACTATGATGCATTTGCATTTAATTGCCATTAACATGCAATGAAATGTCTGAAAACATTACATTCAGTTCACACTTAAGTATATTCTTTTTCAAAAGGGCAGTGTTCCTTTTGGACTTACTTGAGTGAATTAAAGCAGTTGATGTAGCTGATGTGATATTCTATCCATAGACAGCAGTCCAGCAGGTCAGAGGTCAACAGAGAGCGGGTGTGTTGCAAAAACTCTTCTTCGAATCTAAAAGAGAAGGAAACTGTCAGAGAAGGAAAGTTGCAGAAGTGACCTCAAGATAATCTATAATAATACTGTGGACTCAAACCTTGTATGAAATGGATTTAGCTCCTCTAAGCAAAAGCGTACCACTGACTTCCCCAGATTCTCATCGATCTTCTCGAGATTCTCAGCATAACTCGCTATCAGCTAACAAGACAAATCCAGAGGTGAAAATTGAATAAATTATAATAATAATAATAAAAGTTTTGGATCTCCCACTATAGTGACAAGTTTCAGTCCTGACCTGGCAGATGGCCATGTAGGGTTTTGAAGTGAGGAATCCATCATCTGTTCTATCAGGAGATTTCTTCATTGTCCACACTTCTTTTTCAGTTATGATAATATTCTCCAGTGCAGATTTAAAGTCATCCTGATATCAAATATGGTACCACAGTAAAACAAACTGATGTAAACAAATTCTAAATAGTATGGAAGCTTGTTTCCGCCAATGAATAATAAATAAATAATAATAGCGACTTTTTATCTCACAATTCTGACTTTTTTTTCTCACAATTGCGATATATTAAGTCAGAATTGTGAGAAATAAAGTCGCAATTCTGAGAAATAAAGTCGCAATTGCGAGATATAAAGTCTGAATTGCGTGTTATAAAGTCGCAATTCTGGGAAATAAAGTCGCAATTGCGAGATATAAAGTCGCAATTCTGAGAAATAAAGTCGCAATTGGGAGATATAAAGTCAGAATTGCACGATATAAAGTCGCAATTGCGTGTTATAAAGTCGCAATTCTGGGAAATAAAGTCGCAATTGCGAGATATAAAGTCGCAATTCTGAGAAATAAAGTCGCAATTGGGAGATATAAAGTCAGAATTGCACGATATAAAGTCGCAATTGCGTGTTATAAAGTCGCAATTCTGGGAAATAAAGTCGCAATTGCGAGATATAAAGTCGCAATTCTGAGAAATAAAGTCGCAATTGGGAGATATAAAGTCAGAATTGCACGATATAAAGTCGCAATTGCGTGTTATAAAGTCAGAATTGTGAGATATAAACAATTCTGAGAAAAAAGAAAAAAAAAATCTCTTTTTTTCCCTTAGAATTGGACTTTATATCTCACAATTCTGAGTTTATATCTCACAATTCTGAGAAAAGATGTCAGAACTGCGAGATATAAACTCGCAATTGCGTGTTATAAAGTCAGAATTGCGTGATATAAAGTCGCAATTGCGAGAAAAAAAGTCAGAATTCTGACTTTATAACACGCAATTCTGGCTTTATTTCACGCAATTCTGACTTTATATCTCGCAATTCTGACTTTATATCTCGCAATTCTGACTTTATAACACGCAATTCTGACTTTATATCTCGCAATTCTGACTTTATTTCACGCAATTCTGACTTTATATCTCGCAATTCTGAGATAAAAAGTCGCAATTATCTTTTAAAATGTTTTATTTTGTGGCGGAAACAAGCTTCCATAAAATAGGCTATGTGGTGTATTTGCTAAAAGGTAGGCTACACTATGTAACTTTTTTCATTCAAAATAAAACAAAATTTTTAAGTCAATACATCATAAATTCTTCTTCCAAAACGTGTTTTTGTCTTACCCTGATTCAATATGGTAAGCCTAAAATAAGTGTTTATTTAGACCTGTCCGGAGGGTTTTCGCGGGAAATTGTGTAAATACGTCACTTGCCCATGTGTGTCTCGTCATATTTGTAAATAGAGAAAAGTTGCTTTGGCTACTTAGACGTGTGTATGGTGTGTAAGTGTTGTAGGTTAGTTGTCGCAATGAGCGAAAAAGTTTGACATGGAGCATCTAAATCTCGAACCTACGGGGAATCACCCGTTTTAAAAAAATGTTGAAGAAAGTCTTGTGGCAAAAAGAGAATGCGACAGTGCTCGTCATAAAACGAGAATCAACATTGGCTTGGCTTTTGGAGGTGGCGAGAACTGAGGGTGACGTGTGTGTTAATGGGTAAAGCTACAGTCATGTCCTCAGCTAGTGAGATCCTTTCCATCTGGTTCTCTTAAGCCTAATAGTGAATGTTTTTTGAGTAGTAAGATAATCTCCTTCTTTTTTTTGTTATGAGCAAGAAACATATTCATCAGCACAGTCACGCAGAGCCGAAGCACAACCAAAACAATGTTGTTCCGCTACTTGCATTAGTCCATGCTTGCATTTTTTTTAACTGGCCCATAGGTTACATAGTGTACCTTTAACCTACAATGCCAAAACTCTTTCCTTGCAGTAGCTCACCTTTTGGCAATGAGAGTAAGAGGTCTTTATATTATTTAGCAAGTCTTCTTCCGCTATAAGAATTCTCTGCTTGTCTCTCAGATCACTGTGGAACACCAATGAGATACCATTTCATTTAAACTGAATTATACAATGAAGTGCCATTTAGACATTTGTGTGATGTTTTTTTTTAAGAAGCTCACCTGGGGTAGTGATGAATAATAAAATCTAGAAGAGCGTTGTAATCTTTCAGCTCTGTCACCTTTTCCAAAAGTGTCTTTAAATGCTCTCCTACAGCCTCATGATGGCAGGACACATAGGTTTCAAACACTTTAAAGTCTTCTGGATATAAGCTCTGAAGTTCAGTCTTCACTCTCTCCAAATCCTCGACCACAGCTTTACCCAGAAGCCCCAGATGCACTGCCAACCAGGAAGCGTTCTGCTCGCGGCTGTCCAGGTGAACTTTCTTCAGAGCGTCTCGAACCCCGTCTCGTACCGCATCCTTCCATGCTTCCCTCCATCCCGGCATCGCTCCTGGCTCTCCCAGTCTCTTCTCTTCCTCCAGGATAATTTGTGCAACATACACCAGCAGCTCTTTATTGGATGAGGGTAGAGCACTGGAGTTGCGTACAATGACAGACATTTTGTTCCTTAGAGTCACAAATAGATTATTGACATCTCTCTCTTTATTAACTTGATTTGTGGGAGGAGCTCCTTCGCCCACAGCTTTCAATTCTTTCTGGAGCTCCAGGCGCATGGAGAGCAGGTTCAGATAGGCCTCCTTCAGCATATCTGTTTGTATATAATCTGTGATCTGCAAAACTGTTGTGAAAACAAAGCGGCAATGAGAAAGAGTGTTGCTATGAATAATATCATATAGAGCACTATGCATTATGTGCCTTCATTTCCACCACAACAAATGGACTAGATATTTACCTGTGCATGGCTTTCGAGGAATCTTTGTGTTGTTGATTTCAAATGTCTTCTTTTTGCTTTTTCTGATCGAGGGAAACCTGCGAAAGATGTCTTTCACTGTGCAAACATAGAAAATATTATAAAATCTACTGCACAAAATCAACAATAATTTTTTTTCTTCTAAAAATGAGATATTGTACAATATTACAATTACACAGCATTATTCTCCTCCCTTCTCAACCATTCAATATCAAAAGGAAACTTAAAAGTGTAACAAATTACTATCAGCAAACAATAAATAACACCAAAAGCTCAGATGAATCATTTAGCAGGAATATTATGGATGTGTTAATAGGCTACTGTATAATATATGTAAGTATGTAACATCATTGATGGTGATTGATATTTCAAAGTGCTTTCCCTTATTTTGACATGAATGTTGTATTTCTCAGCTTTAGACGTATTCCAGTAAACACAGCTGATAGGGATTAGAAATGAAAAAGGAGATAAATCAAAAAGCATTAATGTGAATGTTTTAAAGTATTATGTGAGGATATGGGGAGGAAAAACTGGAAAGCAGACCACAATTGTGCAGTGTCTATTGTCTTTATCCCTGCAGGTTTTGTGTTTCATGTGTTTTGTTAATTGGATTTTTAGTTTGCATTTTCCCTGTTTCTGTTTCCTGTCTTGTGTGCCATTTTTGTAGTCCTTTGTAGTTTTTCTGGCTGATTCTGTGATCATTCCCAGGTGTGTCTTGTTTGCGTATTACCCCCTCTAGTATTTAAACCCCAGTGTTTCTTATGTTTCTTGTTGAGTCTTGTCCTACCTACACAGATGTACGTTTAGTGCTGCTCATTCTGTTCCCTTGTTCTCAGGTCTCTGTTGTGGTTTTGTTATTGTATTTTGTTACTATTTGCGTATGGATTCAGCTTTCTTTCGTTTTTTGTTTTTTTATGTTAACCCATCAAGACAATTATCAATTATCCGTAAAATGATTTGCAATATGTACAATATTGTACAATCACCTGCACTTTTACAAATTGTTCCTTGTATTTTGCATAATACATACAACAATGGCCCAGCTGTGTGCCAATAAAACATTTGCTACTTGATTATTTATTCAATTCTATTTAATTTCACGCAACTGACATTGATATACATACCAGAAGTGGGAGATTTTGCCATTGTTTATCCAAATGGCTATTAAACAATCCTGTATAATACAAAGAAAAGTTAGAATATCTCATGAAAGAAATATATTATGCAACATCAGCCGTTCAAGGCATTTTAATACGGTGCTTTATCTTATAAGATTATCAGAGATTTTATAATGTCATTCACTCATAGGAAAACAACATGAAATTTTCCACCTGCAAAAAAACAAACACTCTTCCTAGTTACTAACCCAGTGATTAACAAAACTTTCAAAAGACGAATTATGAAAAATATGGTAGGCGACACAGTGAATAGAAGAATTATGATAGCCAGTAAACATGAAAACCATGAATGAAAAATAAGGGTTGTCAGCTTTTTTTAAATGCTAACCTATTACCTTAATTACACCGACAAATGATCAAAATCATTTTAGTGTCGTCTCTAAAGAAAGCACAAAACATGACAAGTAAATAATGTGTAGCTCTTACCTGAAACCTTTTCAGGGAATATCCGTCCCTTTCTTCTCAGAGGAGCTTTACAAGCCAGGGAACTTACTTTCACTTTCATGTATACTTGAAAGGACACGCATACACCTATGAAAAGCAGTATAGCCTACAGCTTTTATCAGTGGAAGAATGTTTTTTTGGAATGATGATAAATGTATCTAACATGAAAATCTGCATTTGATCTCATTGAGAGGGAGTAAAAGGCAACGGATCAAGCAAAAACATGCAGCCAAAAATAAATCTAACATTAATGTTTACATATCCATTTAGTTACAAATTAACAGAAAGAGTCATAAACATAGGTTCCATGAATAGATGCAATATATTCGCTTCTGACTGATCAATACAACTTCCCAGTTTGCTAAAACTCAAGACGAAGCAGATAGCAACTTGAATATAGGCTATAACCATTTATAAAAAGCAAAATGGCACATGCCTTGCTGTATTGTGATTATGCTATATTTTGCTCATAAAGGAAACAGACGATGCTTTGCATAACCACTGTATTATTTTCCCTCAGTATTAGGCACAATTGTATTTCCATAGATTATGGGAATCTGAGAGTGATGTGTAATCATTTTTCAAAAACTCTCAAGTCAGTGAATACAGTGATTCCTCAGGCAAAATCGTTTTATCTAGGCTCTTTTGAATCTGACGCTAGTTCCTGTATCAGCTCACGCGGGCTCTCAATTATTAACAATGCACCTATTCAGTGACGTTTCAAGGTGAATCCCAGCTAGAAATCTGTTGTGAGTAGGCTACCTGGGTTTTTCGCAGCTCTACTCGTGTCCTATTTACGGGAAATGTATTAGTTAAGTCTTGTTGTTGAACCTGTCGGTGCAGTGCGTTTGCCAACTGTTTGTTTGTTTTAGGCAACACTATTTACCAGAAAAGATCATTGGAAGTGGCAGTGGCACACTTTGATAAGAAACTCGGATCTACCCAGATAGCAAAAAATATCGGCACGGCTTCTTTTTGCCGCTGGCCCCAAGCTGTCGGCTATAGGTGCGCCCCGCTGGCGGCGATGAAGCGTTTGCCGCCGAATACGTCACTCCCATTTCTTGCGAGATGCCGCCGGCGAACAGCCGCCGGGCCGCCGACTTCATTCTCTCTGGCGGTTGCCGCCGTCTAAATGAACCGCGGCCGGCTGGCGGCAAGCCGCTTTGAAATCGACCAGCCATGAGTGAAACTGACAGCATCTTAACTACTTTTCACATTTAAAGCGATTATAATTATTATGTGAATTATATCAATTTTTGTTGTTGCTCCAAAGCCATTAGGGGTTATAACAGATTTGACTCTGATTCCATGATAAGGTTTAGGAAATTACATTTAAATTACTTTGAAACTCTGAAGCGATAATATGTAAAATATATAGAATTATTTTATTCACTTAAGGTGACAATTCTTTACATTTCTTTGATTTATGCACAATTTGAGATGCACCAATAGACCAAACAGAATTCCTTTTGTAAAACTTACTTGGCAATAAATATCTTTCTGATTCTGATTCGTTTTTAAAATAAATATTTCATTCATGGTATGAACAATTTAGCAGAATACATGGATGAAGTTAGATTTTTCACCAATGCTTGAAATCAGTGAACAGTGAAAGACATCTGCAACTTGGCCAAAATCTTGGGTTTGCTTTATATTTTTTTTTATTAATTTGCAACCATGGTAATGTCTATGAGAAACATGAAAATCCCTGTTTTGACCTGAAGGATAAAGTGAAATATTTATAAATATTTTGTCTCTCTGTTACTCCAGGAAATTGTGGTTATGTCTTTCATTGTTTTACAAGCTCAATTTTTAATTTATTTTACCTTTTACATGTATAAGGGATTACTTTGCAGTTTGCAATTGCGAGTTTTGCGACCTGTACAAATGTTTAAGAAAGTGTTAAAGCACAAACAGAGAAGTACCTCCACCGGTCGAGAGGGGCAGCACCTAAAAAACTGAAGCAGATTTACTCGTCTCGTCACACGGTTTCAGTATTTGGAGAGAGGAAATATACGATCTTTTAAGTAAGTACATTTTTCCTTTTTGTGTAACGCAATATTACTATGTTCATTTTTGACATTGTTTTTAGTTCTTCTTCTTAAGATCTGTTCTTGCCTAACTAGTCAAGCTAAAGTAAGTTAGCCTTGTTTGCAAAGTTTCCGCCATGTTTCCGCCATAGCTAGGCTAACGTTACTTCGTTTCTTCCTGGCGTTGAGTTTTTTTTCTTCTTCTAAGTATGTTTAACTGTTATGTATGTTTATACAAGTGTGAGTACATGTGGTTTAAGATAGTATTGGTCAGTCGAATTAACTAACGTTACAGTTCCTGAACTACGGACAATTATTCTGCCGCCTACGTGGGAATGGTAACGTTAGCAAAATCTTCACGACAAGAAAGACTGATCAGTATAACTTGTGTTGTTTTCTAACTAAACATAATTATGCTGCTAGTCTAGATTAGTGTTCGCTACCACATGCTGTTTCACCTTTTTTACACTGAGTTCAAGCATGTTCTAACGTTACATGTTAAATGTATCTAGCCACAGTAGGTAGCCAAACTTTACATCTAGAAAGACTAGTTTAACTTTTGGTGTTTTCTTACAAAAATAACGATGTAGGTTGTTTATATGATTTTGTTTGTCTGAACATGGTTTTCTGTTGATCCACTTGTGAAAATTACTGCTTTTTCGAAGGGGTGAGCATTTTAATGTTGTTGATTTTGCCTGAAAAAAAATAATCAAAAAGTATACTTTATGCTAATGTGTCTTCTATTTTAGATGCTTCACATTGTTCAGTTTATCAACAAGGAGGATCTGCCATTTGCAGTGGTTCAGCAAGAGTGGCTCAGCGAAGGGCATGTGCCATTGGCAAAAAAGACAAAGGAACAATTTAGCCATCCGCTGCACACCTCCACACAGCACCTGGGAGAAACATCATTTTAAGTTCATGAAGGGAGCAGGTAAATGGGTCTGACTTGTACATTTGATTTTCCTTTATTTCATCTGTGTAATTTATTTGTCTGTTTATTGTGGATAACGGAATCTTTCATTCATTATTATTATTATCATCATCAAATTTCTGTTTCCCCTTTCTTAGAACCAGGTTTCTCCCCAGTAATCCAGAATCCGCCAAGAGTTTGAGTACAAGTAAGTGATGTTATTTGTGAAGTTTTTTTGTCTTGGAAACTATTGCTTCTATTTAAAGTTGGCATGAACTGGAAGTTACAAACGACTTTTCTCCAATGTTGTGACGTATTTCCAAGTGAAAGGGAATATTGAATAGAGGAGCAGGGTTTTACTCTAGCGCTCCTCCTCTCCATCTCTGCTTATAGCAGACTAATGGTTTGAGGGGAGTTGCCACGCCATTGCACATGACCGGAAGATAAGTCGTTTCGAGGGGGGAGGGAAGGGTAATGTATTTGATTAAATATTATAAGGGTACATGAATAAAAAAATAAAAAAAGAAGTGCACAGATGAATCATTTACATAAACACTACAATATTACATATAAAAATACAAATTGTAACATTTGATTTCATGCTGACTTTAAGATGATGAATCCTTTAATCATAATCTGTTTTTCACTAGGACACTTGATGGAATTCGCTGCAGCAGTTTCTGGATGAAAGGTGTTGAGGTGTGTTGTACATTCCATTAGCTTTGCACAGTTCAATTATTGTTTCATTACTGAATATGCAATACTCTGCATTGAAATGAAAGCTGTTATGTTTGCTCCCCCAGCTCATCAAGTACTAAGCTTTACTCCCCCGGCAGCAAATTTACCCTGGCAGCATATGGGTGAAAACTCTGGAGGTATGTAATACGTTGCGCTTAACTAAGTGTTACATTTAAGTCCAATTAATGAAATGTATGCAATAACTTCAAACATATTTTTACATGTCAATGATTATCAATAGGAGGGAGAAAGTCATTGCTCTATTGTTGGCCCTTGTACTCCAATGGCATCTCGTGTCAAGCATGAAGTTTTCAGCTGTGAAGGTATATTCTAGCCCTATGTCTTAATGTCCAGTGTTTTAACAGTATTGCAAATAGTGCCTTTAGTTGTTTGTTTTATTTTATTTTTTAAATGTAGAACCAAGCCCTGAGGGAAAGCAATGCACGAGCAGGTGAGAACTTGCACTGTTTCTTAAATTGTACTTCTTTGTGTGTGATGTAAGTCCAAAATTACCATATGCCTTTCATTTTGTAGCTTCGGATGACAGCGGCTTACTTCAAGAGCAGGTGAAGCAAGTTCAACAAACAATGTTGAAGACGTTTGCTTGCACTGGGCAATCAGGTACAACTTGCAAACAGCACCTGTGGTTGTTGGTTTAATTCCCACTGGGGCTACCTGTACATGTAGTAGACCTAGATATAAATGTCATAGTTTAGTAGTTGAGGGACCAGGACTGACTATTTTATTCTGGGAAACCCTGTAGGTGCAGATCAGACCCTTATGCTGTGACGTCTTGCAGAGTTTGGCGATGTTGTGTCTGTTGGAGTTATCCCTGTCAGGGGATCTGTTACTCCCCTACACACCCAGGAAGATTTGCCGTGTCTTGACAACAGTTTGAAGCAGGATAAAAAGCTCCAGGAACAATTTGTAAGTTTGCTGATTATAACGCCATATCTAAAAAGTAAAATTTAAGATTGTATACTGCATATATTACAGTCTGAATCCTTAGCCTTTCACAAGCTTCAGAGAAATGTAATTTGTAACACTTTTTTGGATTTTCAGCTTTGTGTAGGGGATAAAGCAAGTTTTAGAGACATGTTCCTTTAGACCATTGTTCAAAGTAAGTTGGATATTTTTTTAATTATATTTAAGTAGATGTGTATGGCGTCATGCAATTCAAATGAAATGACAGATCTGTATTTTCTAAATTAGCCATCCGGAAGAACCTGGCAACCCAGGATGCCACTGATGAAGCGGTCTAGGTTAATGTTTCGCGTTACCTGAAAGGAGCATCTGACCGTAAAGGCAGAAAAAGGCACCGCACAGCTGAGAGGGACCCACAGCCGACCACTTAGGCTGACTACTGACACCCTAGAATCACTGACAACTGGAATCCTTTCTTTATCTTGCAGTCAGTAACATCAAGACCCCTAAAGAAGTCAGAAGTGTCACACTATACTCACTAACTGTGGAAATTACTTTCTTTTTTTTCTTTTTTCAAATAATGCTTGTAAGTCCTTGTGCCACAGGTCAGCATTGCAGCTATAATGGTCTATTCTACTCCAGAGCTTTACTATAAATTACTACCACTTAACCTATTGTTAGAAATGGCTTGTAAATGTGATGTCATACTTTGATTTATTTGGTATCCTGCACATTATTTCGTATCAAGTATTCTCTTTACTTGTCATAATGTTTACAGGTAATTTTTTTCACCCTAGAGCTGTCCTCTTTATATGAACAATTATTGTAAGAGTTGTAATTTGCTTGTAAGGCTGTTTTTTGTTTGTTTGTTTTTTTACCAAAATTTAATAAGAAACCTGCATGTTAGTATATTGATTTATTTATTTTTCTGTTATGTTTCAGTGATCTGACACATCTTGTTTAAATGACAGTTAATGTACTTTGAAATGTGGAATAAAAATGCCAAATGGATATTTGTCTGGTTTGAGCAATCATTATTCTTGATAAACTGCATGCTATAAATATTAAATATTATATATAAATATATAGCCAGAATAAGCGGCGGCAGGTCGCTCGAAAATAGCGCTTGCCTCCAGCGGGCCGCGGAAGGGCCGCCTTAAATATAACGGCGGCGGGACGGCGGTTGGCCGGCGGGCCGGCCGCGGAACGAAGGCGGTAGGAAGGCGGCTGCCGCTTTTAAAAAGCGGCTGCCGCCGGCGGTGCGCCGTCCAACGTGTTTGCGATGTCGACATTCTGCCGCTTCTACTGCCGCCGGAGCGCCGACGGTGGTCCGCCGACTCATTGCTATCTGGGTAAGGTGAGTTCGTTTCACAGTGCAATGTTTACGAACATACTTATACATTAATATAAAGTGATAGCCTAACGGTCACGTTTGTATTAAGCGTGTTTTTAGTAGGCTACTGATCTTTAACATAGCCTACATCTATCTTCCGCGACCTTTAATCGCTGACATCTTGTAGGTAGCCTACCTGTAGCTGTGCCAATAACAGGTATAAGTGTCATAAAAGATTAAAGCACGATGTTACATTAATGTAATGAATAATTTTAACGAGATTCCATTGAGATAATGCCGAGCTGTGGTCCGTGAAACAAACTGAAAGGGTCGATACGTTTAGAAAGAAAGCGCGGTCTGTATTTTCGCTCTCTAAAGCACCAATCACTGACAGTGGTGTTGCTTTTGGTATTATAGCCTAAAGGAGACATTTCTTCCTAACTCAGAGATGATTTCTAAGAACCTGTCATCTTTTGGTGTAAGAAACATACGACATGCGCCCATTAAGCTACACTGAGAATTGTTAACCTACTTATAGCCTAATAATTTAAAGTTGGACAGGGTGATACTGTTAATTTGGGGAGCATATCAAATAATTTAAAGTTATCAGTTTATTATTAACTTCTACACCAATAATTTTTTTTAAATGGCAATGGAGTGCATTGTATAATACAGTGTTTACAGTAGTGCAGTGAAATGAAATTTAGCCTACTTCAGAATCTAATGTCGAAAATGAAGTCAGGAATGAAGATGAAAGACATTTTAAATATTGTTTAGGACTATTTAAAAATAAATTAAAAAACACTAGTTTAGTGACGTTTTATTTTAGTCACAATTTTATGTTTTAAAAAATGATCATGGACAGGAAAATTAGACAATACATGTTACGCACTTAACCAGCATTGCCTTAAAAAAATCTGGGCTTTGAATGTTCTTCCCAATATTTGTGCATTGCTTGTTTTTGCTTTTAACTAAGGTATAAGAGACATCCTAAGCTTTCCATAAAAGTGTAATGTCAGGTTAAGAGTGTCCTATTATTCACCCTATGTGTGGTTAATCTTTTAACTTTGGGACCTGTATTGTGATTATTTGAAATGAGTTTATATATGAGCTCATGTCTTTCTGTTGTTATGACAACATGTACGCCTTCTACATGATTCCAATCCAGAGAAAAAAAAAGTCATGTTGTCAGTAAACAAAAAAAAAATCATGATGTACCTGCTGATAGATTCAACTGTTCATTCTCACACTCGGCTCCAGTGGTCAACACTATCAAGCCTTGTATTGTTTTTTGGCACACTATTTAAACATTTCTTTAAAGTTCTTGATATATTTTCTTCAAGCTTGATCCGACTGACGCATGGTAAAATGGCAGAAACTGGAAAAGAAGAAGTAGATGGGGGAAATGAGGTTAATGACCCACCAGAATGGGGTGAGGACACAACAAAGGGTATGAAAAATGATGGAAAACAGATGGAAAGTCCGGTCAAGGAGAAGAGTCTTGGACTTATGAAGACGTTCAGAGCGAGTTTGAAAGCAGTCAGTCCTATGACATTGAAAAACAAAAGGTCGGAGAACACAGACAGCGACCAAAGCCAAATCTCAAATTCTCCGTTACGACCGCCGTCCTCTCCAAGTAAGTGTATCCATAATGTGATGAAAAAGTGTTGTTGTTTTTAAGTGACAATGTCTTCCCAAGGTCAAAGTTATAAGAGGAAAAGCAGAATATATATAGCACTGTAAACAGTGCTGGCTTAACTTGACTACTGGTAGGCAAAAGCAGCATTGTCTAGTAGTAGATCCTAATCATAAGGAACCATGTTAGCCTGTTAACTTGTATAACAGATAGTTGCAAATAAGGCTTTTTTATTTACTTTGGATTTGCTAAAACTCCTTGCATATTTCTCTTTTTCAGGCTTGAGCAGAGGATCTACCTTCCAATCTTCATTTCAGAGTCCCAAGGCAAAAAAAGCTTCTCTTTCCAGAACTAAGTCAGGTGACTTGTCTTTGCATGTCACTAGATTCACCTCTAGACAAGTGAAATATGTCATTACAGGATGTGTTGATAGTAAATGTAACAAACAATGCAGAAAGGCTTATTACATTATACCTTTTGGGAGATCTAGCCTTTACAATTATGTTTATTCCTAAAATTAATAGAACAGTCACAAGAACAAAAAATATGTCCTCCTGATCTTTATATCCTGTTTGTTCTATCATTAAGTTTTTTTTAAGATACATAAGGTACACAAAGACATTGTAAGTGTACATTTGAGATAGTAGATGATCAGATGTTTTCTTTGAACTATACATTTTTATTCATTAAAAGGGTCAAATTTAGGGTAAAATCATCTTTCATATTACATGGTCATGGTTTTTTTTTTTAAATTTTTTTGAACATTTGCTCAATTGAATGTTACACATAATGACATGAATCATCTCCAGTAACTGTTCATTTTATTCTCAGATTCTGCAATTGGAATAACAGGTACATTGGCAAAGAAGGGCGCATCGTTCAGGCAGAGTTTTAGTCTGAGTTCTAAAAAACAGAAACAGGAATCACTTCAACCTGTCACAGAGGCCATTTTATCTGAAGAGCAGAGATCGGATAGTGTGAAGAGCATAGACAGAGTGTTAGAGCTCAGAGACACCTATACTCTGCCTGAGATACCACATGTGCCTCTGTCAGGTGAGTGTTTATCACACAAGTATTGTGTGTCCCATCTAAATGTTTTACTAAATGTATATTTCATTTGCTAAAATATAGTAGGTCAAAAAAAACAAGTTGTTCATTACACTGTATGGGGGCTGGGGGCTACCCTTATGTTGTCTGGGTTCCTGTGAATTCAAGCAATGAATCTTCATTGATAAAAGTTCAGTTCATGTTCAGTCATGAATCTTGAATTGATAAGAGGTCAAAAACAACAACAAAAAAGATATTCACCATATCGTATATGGTGAATAGCCTGTCACACTGCACAACGCCCACCTAAGTTCAAAAGTTCTTTTGAACTTTCTATTCATCATAGCATCATGAAATAAAAATGTAAATAACTGTTTTCAACATTGATAATAATCATAAATGTTTCTTGAGCATCAAATCAGCATATTAGAATGATTTCTGAAGGATCATGTGACACTGAAGACTGCAGTAATGATGCTGAAAATTCAGCTTTGATCACAGGAATAAATTACACTTTACTGTATATTCACATAGAAAACAGTTGTTTTAAATTTGAATAATATTTCACAATATTACTGTTTTTGTTTGTATTTTTAATCAAATAAATGCAGCCTTGGTGAGCAGAAGATACTTCTTTTAAAAACATAAAAAAATCGTACTGACCCCAAACTTTTGAACGTTAGTGTATATATATATATATATATATATATATATATATATTTATCTGTAAAGTACTTCACATATGGCAACATTCCCCTGACCACATCATAAGATTATAATCAGAATCCCTTCAATTGCTAATCTATGGTAAACAGAGCATGATTGGGACATTTTTGGAAAGCATGAGCTAATCATGTTTAGATCTAGACAGAGGATCATTCCTGATTGAAATATAATAGCTGTTGATGCAAGTGTGTTAGCTCCTGTATTATGACACAACTCATGCAGTCATCCGTTTACTAATATTTAGCTTTTTCCCTCCTCTATTCTCCCTCTGTACTGTGATATTTGCTGCAGTAATGGAGATTAACAAACTGATAGAGACGGACGCTTTAGAGGATGCCTATGTGAATCTATTGTCTCTAAGTTTGGAGCTACAGCATGATCATCAAACTCTAGATCAAGAAGACTGTCCCATCGATCTAGTCCATAAAGAGAAAGACCTCAGTTTGCTCTATGGCACACTAAGAAAAAAAATGTCTATCATTGTACGCAACTCCAGTACTCTGCCCTTGCGCAATAAAGAGCAGCTGGTGTATGTTGCACAAATTATCCTGGAGGAAGAGAAGAGACAGGGAGAACCAGGAGCGATGCCGGGATGGAGGGAAGCATGGAGGGATGCGGTACGAGACGGGGTTCGAGACGCTCTGAAGAAAGTTCACCTGGACAGCCGCGAGCAGAACGCTTCCTGGTTGGCAGTGCATCTGGGGCTTCTGGGTAAAGCTATGGTGGAGGATTTGGAGAGAGTGAAGACTGAACTTTTGAGCTCATATCCAGAAGACTTTAAAGTGTTTGAAACCTATGTGTCCTGCCATCATGAGGCTGTTGGAGAGCATTTAAAGAGACTTCTGGAAAAGGTGACAGAGCTGAAAGATTACTACGCTCTTCTAGATTTCATTATTCATCGCTACCCAAGGTAGGTATTTCTACCATTAGATTTTGTTTTGGTAAATACAGCTGGCCAATATCACTTACAATTTTTTAGTTTTTTTTTGCTGTTGTTATTATTATTATTTAAGTCATGCTGTTCCAATCCTGTATTAATTACTCTTTTGATACACACAAGTAATTTTTTTTTAAAGAATATCCTGGCCTTTTGTTCCATATAATGAAAATGAATGGGGAACTCAAGTCTGGAAAGGACAAAAATGCACCATATATGTATCATAGAAGTACACCCAGTTCAGTAGCATTTATTTATGTTTTTGAAAGAAGTCTCTTAAGCTCAACAAGGCTGCATTTATGTAATATTATGAAATATTACAATTTAAAAGAACTGTTTTTTTATTCTAATATATTTTAAAATGTAATTTTTCCTTGTGATGAAAAAGATGCTTTTTAATCATCCTTACTCCAGTCTTCAGGAGATGGTCCTCACTGCAGAACACGAAATCCAGGGGGAGGAGTTGGATCCAGATCCAACTCCTCCCACCTTACATATACCTAAACCTACCCATCTCCACCCCCTGATCCCTAAACCCACCCCTAAACCTTCCAATCTCCACCCCTTAGATCTGGATCCAACTCCGCCCCCTGGATCTCGTGTTCTGCAGTGAGGTGCTACTGAAAGAATGGCATTTATTTGAAATAGATATCTTTTGTAACATTATAAATGCTTTTACTGTCACATTGCTGATGGGTCCTTGTTGATGATTAATTTCTTTCAGAAAAAAGAAAAAAAACAATCTTACTGATAATAAAACCTTTGAACAGTAGTGTATATTAAAGGTCTGTAGGTCAAACGTCAATTTCTGAAGCTGTGCAATACATTTTTATGACAATCTTTAGTCATTGTTCACTGGAACACCATATCCGAATTGACATCAGTGGCATTTAATCAAAGAATCATGATGTCGTTGATGTCAAACCTGATGTGGATTCACATAAGCCAATCAAAAGACTGATATACTGCGTCAACCAGAGGCTCTTCATATGATCTTTCAGAGCTTCAAACATCCACTTCACAAATCGCTAAAGGTCTAGTGGTCTCAATGTGTTTATAATGACCCAAAACTTCAGTTTGATAAATAGCTCATCGTGATTTATTCCAGTCCTCTTCAGACCTTATATGGATTCTCATGTGTGTACCAGTTGCTGAGATTCATTGTAAAGTTGGTTTCACAACCATACATTTAAAGGATGCGCCTTTAGAGTTGAGAGTCACGTGCACTATGACAGATTATGAGATGTAATGTAGACAGATTATAATCTATGATTATAGATGTGACTGTACTATTACTTCACGGATTATGATATGACTGTAACTAAAACTGTATTTAACTGCTGTTTCCATAGTGAGAAGATAATGGGAAGCTGCTCTCTGCAGCCAGAGCTGAAGGAAGATCAGAGAGTGCTTCCGCTGGACAAAGACTTCCTTAACCTGATTAAAGTTAAATACTGCAGTCGTTTACAGGTAGCATACAAGCACATCTGTCATCTGAGATAATGCTAGTAGCTAACAGTCTGAATTCAGTGTCCACTCATGTCCTTTTAACAGGTTGACATAAGAACATCACTTGACAGAATTATTCAGTTGGAGAATGAGGAAATGTGGACAGAAAAGAGGAAACCAAACATTGATGAGGGAATCTACAGCTCACACATTGACATGGACATCTGGACGGTGAGCCTGCACTTTCATAAGTAGCTCGCCTTCCCTCAGATTTAAATGGAAGTCAAATTATGGCAGTAATAATTATTAATAGGAAGTCCTTTGATTTCCCATTTAAATGGCCACAGTCACAGTGGGAATGTGTTTACCAATAGAGGGCAGTATAGGACCTTTTTCTTAACTTATAGTGGCCCCAAAACTAATTCAAACAGTTGAGCTACACTTAAAAATGTATTAGTGATATTACACACCAAGTGGCATTTATTTTAAAGAAAGATAACACAATCTATTAATTTGCTAGTAAATAATTTCACACAAAGAACTTTGTTCAGTTTTAAGTGATAAAAAAATAGGTATAGTTATGAAACAAAACAAAACAGTTTGACACTTAAATGTTAAATGTTAGTGAAACAAGTTCATAGGTAAAGGGATAAATCCTAATTTTTATCCAAAAATTAAAATTCTGTTAATTTAAATAAAATCTGTTCATGTATTGAGCAAGCGAATATCTTCACATGCCTTGGATTAAACTGCTCAATTCATATGGGTTCATTTTACAGTGCCTTTTTAACCGTTTTGGATCTTCTAAGTTTTGGTTACCTGTAGGACTACTTTCAGTGGAGGGACAGAAAAACATTAAACTTATAAGGTCTTGTATGTTTGGAACAACATGAGGGTGATTCAATAATGTCAGCATTTTGCATTTTGAGTAATGTGCTACATGTTATATGTTATAATATATATTGTTCTATAATTATAAATTCTATCATAATTTGTTTGCAAATGCCACTTGGATTAAAAAAATGTGTTCCTAGTTCGGTGACATTCAGACATTTTTAAGTGGTTTAAGTGTCCAAATGTTTTTGGTCTCACTGTTATTATAAAACAGCACAAAAAAAAAAAAAAAAAAATACATTTATGTTTTCTTTCCCAGAATTTTCAAGGGCATGTACAAGGATCCAGAAGAATTGATGTGAACCTTGAGCAGAAGGTTGTCCGATCCTGTTTGGAGGAACTGAAGACCTTTCCTAAAAGGTTTGTGATAAAGAACTAACATGCTGACTGAAAGTATGTTTTGAAAGTAAGCTCTGAAAGCTTCTGTAGTATGTATTTTATGTGCAGAGAAACTGATTTTTTTTTTTAATTCACTTAACAGATGTTATATCTTTATTTGCTGATTTGACAGTTATTATTGGATTAAAAAAGGTGACCATAGTGTCATTCTGTGTCAACTCACCCAGAAGTCCCTGACTGAAATGTAGATTTAAAAAAAAATTGAGCCAGAATACAGGGGGTTAAAATGACTAGAAAGATTGCAGCATCAGTAGGTCTATTAGTTAAATTGGGAAACAGCACTTTTTGTGTTGTGTTGTATTTTTTTGCCTGAAGTTTACATGCAAACTTTGGGCAAAAATCACAAAAAGTGTTTTTTTCCTATTTTTGAACTGTCACCATTGGCATATAAAGAAACAAAGATTGCTAAAGTCAACATATTTAACTAATGGACCTACCAATCTCTGTGTAAAAATAAAAATGATGCTGTCACCTTTGTATAGTCATTTTTACCCCCCTGTAATCTGGCTCCAAATCTCCAAATTCTCTTTCTATTCATGTGGCTTTCTCATAGACTTGATTAAAACCACATCCCATTAAATACATTCCCATATTTAACCCATTCCCTCAATGATAACTGACAAATCATGTTATCTTAGATAAACATTTTTATTTTTATTTCTCGGGATCACTGACTTTCGTTATTTGTCTCTGAAGGTTTGAGTCAGCGTTTGTTGAGTGGAGCAGTCCTCTGTCTAACTCATCTCTCTGGGCAGAGTATCACATCAGCTACATCAACAGCTTTAGTGCCCTAAAGTAGGTCATTTACACAACATACAACCCAAAAGTAAATTGTAATTTTCATTGAAACAATTTTGTTGTTGTTTGTTTGAGAGGAGTAGAAATAATATATAACTTTATAAGTCTAGTTTCAAATTTAATAGTATCTCTTCAGAAAGATTATGTGAATACAAAGCCAAGGGTTGGAGAAAGCTATTTGTTTACTTTCACATTCATCTCAATGGCAGAATGTTCATTCCAGCTTTTGTTTGCCTGTCATCACTCAGTTCAGAAACCAACTGTTTTTAAGCTAAAGAAGAAGTCTTAAATGCCATTAAGCCATGAAAAAAAATTATAATAACACATAACAGAATCACGTGATTTCCAGGAATTCATGTTGCATCAGGGAGCTGGCAGGGGAAGTCCTTGACACTGGGGAATGTTAATTGCGATGGAAACCCCTAGATGTGTGTGGCTAAAACTTAAACCACTAAAAGTCATTTTAGTTCTAACTAAAAAAGGATCTAAAATTAAGAGATTTTAGATAGAAATGAGTTATTGATGATTTCTTAAATATTATAAAGCAGAAAATACTGTATCAAGGTGTTCATTATTATGACCTAAATTCATCCTCTTGTGTGCTTTGTTGTTAGCTGAAAAGGCAACCAGAATCCCTTAAGCTTATAAACTGTCAAGTCAAGTCAAGTCAAGTATATTTGTATAGCGCTTTTCACAATACAGATTGTATCAAAGCAGCTTCACAGTATTAAATTAAAATAATACAACAAGGTTTGTTTCTAGTGGAATTTATTGATTGATAAAATTAAATTAAATATCCCCAGAATATCCCCAACTGAGCAAGCCAAAGGCAACAGTGGCAAGGAACCGAAAAACTCCATCAAGTGACCTAATGGTGTCCTAAAACTCCATCAGGTGACCCAATGGAGAAAAAAAAAACCTTGGGAGAACCCAGGCTCAGTCGGGGGCCAGTTCTCCTCTGGCATTTATTAACTAGAGGCCGGATTGTAATTTGAACTGTAAGATTAAAAATATTATATGAATGCCTGGCTGAAGAGATGCGACTTTAATCTAGTTTTAAACTGGGAGAGCGAGTCTGAGCAACGAACACTATCAGGAAGGCTATTCCAGAGTTTAGGAGCTAAATGTGAAAATGCTCTCCCTCCTTTGGTGGTTCTGGATATCCTAGGTATGACCAAAAGCCTTGAATTTAGTGATCTTAAAGAGCGCGATGGATTATAGGGCGATAGAAGATCCGTTAAATAGACTGGAGCTAAGCCGTTTAGGGCTTTATAAGTCAGTAGCAATACCTTGTAATTAATACGGAACTTTATAGGTAACCAATGCAGTGATGATAAAATCGGTGTTATATGATCATATTTTCTTGATCTAGTAAGAACTCTAGCGGCTGCATTTTGGACTAACTGTAGCTTGTTTATTGAGGATGCAGGACAACCAGCTAATAAAGCATTACAGTAATCTAGTCTCGAGGTCATGAATGCATGAACTAACTTTTCTGCATCAGAAACTGATAGCATATTACGTAGCTTAGCAATGTTTCTAAGGTGGAAAAAGGCAGTTTTTGTAACATATGAAATATGATTTTCGAAAGACAGGTTGCAGTCGAGTATAACACCCAGGTCTTTTACTGTAGAGGATAAAGTAACAGGACATCCTACGATGTTAAAGTTGTATTGCGAGAGGTTTTGTGGGCGGTTTTTTGAACCGATGATTAGTAGGCCTACCTCTGTTTTGTCTGGATTTGTAACCCAATCCGTTTGTCAAATGTTCAAAAGTTTGGGGTCAGTACGTTTTTTTTTATAAATAAATACTTGTATTTAGCAAGGATGCATGAAATTGATCAAAAGTGACAGAAAAGACTTTTTACCAAAAAAAAAAAATTTTGTTGAACACTTGAACACAAAAAATACATGTTGTTCTATTGAACTTTGTATCTAGCAGAGAATCCTGAAAAAAAAGCATAATAGAAGGATTTCTGAAGGATCATGTGACATAGGGCTGGGCGATATGACCAAAAAAAAAAAAATCACGATAATTTTTTTTATATCAGTCGATATCGATAATTATCACGATAAAAGTCAAATCTTTATTTCTTTCAAGTTTAAAGGCAGATTTTTGCTCCTAAGTGAAAGTTGTAGAAACCAGAGCGTTAATTGTGGTTTTAAACTACTCTTTATTGTCAGAACATATCATGACAAACACTTGCCACACAGGTGAACATTTCACAAATCTGAGGTAGAACATTCAAACATTTGTCATTTTTCCTTAACAAAATAAATATCTTTATTGGACAATTCATTTCTTAGTTTCTGCATGTGCTCATTTTTATTTGGTAAAATGTAATATTCTGACTGTTGAGTTTTATTAAACTTAACCATTGGTCATCCAGTATCATGCATCATGGTAACCTCACTATCATGGCAAAATGTAACTTTATGGTTTCTATGGTATTTGTATGAAATACATTATTAAATACTGTAATTACATTCCATCAGTCCTTTAATACATCGTATACATTAATAATATAATACAATTCAATATGTATATCCCACATTTCATGGTGCAGTTAATATTACTAGGCTAACGTTACAGTAAATCCATGGTAAATGATGGGAATTTGTAGACGGAAAAGCCTTCTGCGCACAGTGTTTCTCCTGTTTGTCAGATGCATTTAAACTGGTTTAAATCACTGAGACATTGTGTTCTTCGCTGAATTCAAGCGCTTCTCACTGGATCTCGTGACCTTGACCGAGACCGATCAGAGTAAACGCATCTGCTCTAGTGAGCTCGCGCTGCGCTGCCGTTTGGACTTTGAGCTGAGCGGATAAATGGTCCGTGTGGCGCGCGGTTCAAATGAGTTTCGTTCCGCTTTTGGCGCATAAACATTATCGAACATTTATCAAACTCTTGATATCGTTTTATCGAGAAAAATTATATCGCGATAATAATTATCGTTATCGTTTTATCGCCCAGCCCGTGACATCATGTGACTGGAGTAATGATGCTGAAAATTCAGCTGTGCCATCACAGGAATAAATTACAATTTATTCCATAAATTATTATTGGAAACAGTTATTTGAAGTTCTAATAAAATTTCACAATATTAATGTATTTTAAATGTATCCTTGATGAGCACAAGAGACTTCAAAAACTACAAAATCTCAGACCTTTAATGACCTCCCAGAACGCAGGATAAAAGAGCCACAGTGGCTTCCCCGATTTCAGCAGCTTCGATTTTTATTACAGATATTTTGCGGCAATTCCCCAGGAAGTCACGATTTTGTTCTCTTGAACACATGTGATGGAATGCTTTATTCACAAGTGTTTTATGTAATATTCCAGTTTTGTGCACAAGATAAATTCACAACTTTGGATGGAAACATAGCTAATGTAGCAAGATAGATTAGAAAATGTTCTTATGTGGGTGTAAAGAGCAAAATACAAACTGCATACAGACAAAACCCACATTTTATAAACGTTTTAGATTGTTCTCTTTTGGACAGCTGACATTACAAGTGCTGAAAAGCAATTATAATTTCAATATTTTTTCTCCAGGGAGCACATGGAGAGCTTTAAGGACAGCTGCCCGATTCCGCTAGAGCTGGTTCGAAAGGAAATAGATGGACTGACCACCAAATTGAGTCAATCTGTGCTGGAGCACTTCAAAACGGATGTCAAGGTGTGAGCTTCTGAAGCACACATCGTTAACAATACTTGTCAAACAATGGCAATTGTTTGAGATACACACCAGATATATTTAAGAACCATTCAGACAACAGGCAAACTGACTTGATGTTGACCTTCTATGAACTACTTGTTTATTTCAATACAAACATTAATATAAAACACTATATTGTGCAGAATTCTAAAAGTCGGTAAATAAATCCCTGAATTCAGTCATAGTGTCTGTGAATATGCATCTGGATCTATTTTTGCTAGTAGAGTGAGTGAATATTAAGAGCTTCTGTTTGTAGCCTTTCCTCAGGAGACAAATGACAGGAAAATGGTTTTCATTTGATGAGGACTTTTCACAGCTGATCGAAAGAACCAAGAATCTTTCTGAACAGACCAAGTACATGAGCCCAAAACCTAAACAGGTGAGACTTCGACCAGTTTTTTTCAAGTACACAAACAATACACTCTTGACCGCGTGCAACTGTTTACACTGCCCGTCAATTTAATACACATCTTCATGTATCTATTGTGAAATCTTTTCTCTGCTTTCTCCTGTTTATGCATCTTTTTATGCAACTTTAAGGTCTTTGTGAATGAAGCTCACATTTTTGTGGTGAAAGAATATGTTTCTCAGCTGATGAAGAATAACTACTCGTGCAAAAACAGGAAGAATGAGACGGCTGCCATTAAGATTGCAAATCAGTGGGAGGAACTGAAGGAGATTTTCCAAGAAATGGTACAATCCCCATAATGCAACTTATATATAACAATAAATAATAATTTCTTCATGCTTTAAAATAGCTAGAATATAACTCTACACCCTTGCTTCATTTAATGTATGCGGACCCATGAATATGCAAATTATCCCCGCCTCCACTCAATCTCAGCTCGGACTACCTGATCCACTCGGTCAACTTTACTGTAGTAAACGCTTCATGGTGGCAAGTGTAAATACTGGTTTAATTCAGCCATATACTGTATATTTGAACCAGAAACTGATTCAGAAGAAGTGGAAGGGTGAATTATACAGGGTTGTCTGAAGTCGATGTATCAGAATGGTAATGCATTTTATGTATTGCTCTCTTCGTCGGACATAACGGTAATTGATATGATTAGCTTTTGGCTTGACTACGTTTTCGAACAGCTAATAATGTGTTGCTAATGTTACACAAACCATGTTTCAGACAGCTGCCTTCTAAACATCAGTATCATTAGAAACGCTTTGAACAACTCAGAATGACAAGTTCATCATAACATCGTAATATACATCATATACATAATTCACCCGCTATAAATGTACCAGATTTTTCATATCATCAGAAAAATATACTCAGCAATGGTTTTGACTGATAAATTTGCGCATGGTTTGTCTTAAAAAATAAATAAAAACACCACATAGACATATAAAAACAACATTAAAAACTAGATTTTCGCTACAAAAGGTTTTTTAAACATGCTAACATATTCCTTCCTGCATCATTCTCTGTATAGAATTCGACCTCAGAATGGCTCCATCCAGTCGGGGACCAGCTGAGCAAGATCATTGGGTGCAAAAAAAGTGATGTAAAACATAACCTACAGCCACTGGTTGAAAACTATCCAGACATCAGGTGCGAGTCATATTAAGTGCTGCAGATAACGTTTACAATTTAACAAACAATAATTTTACTTTGATTCAACGAATGTTTCGCCCATTCCAGAAGGAGCCATCTCTCAGCTGTGCTGTACTTCCGAGGAATTATAAGAGGCAGGGAAAGGCATATTATACTACAGCGACTGGCAGAGCTGAAAGAGAGCATTGGGAATGCTGGGAATAAAGAGCATGCTCTCTTTAATCAGATTGAAGCAGCAGTTAACACAGACTGCCTGCCTGGTACAACCTTCTCCTGTCTGTCCTTCATCATGCCAAACAGCTAATCCAAAGACACTTCATTTTATTTTAAGTGGGAATAATGGTTGCACTGTTTGATAGCGACAGTATGCCTTAAAATATGAGCGATAAGGAATGTTTTCCTGCCTTTGTGAATAATTTATAGTCTTGTATTCTAACAAGATGATTTGGTAAATGTGTTTCACTATTATCATGTGGAATTTTGTGGAATCATTGTGGATGACACTTTAAATCTAATCAGACCATATTATATGCTTTGTAAAAAAAAAAAAAGTAAAAAGTAAAAAAAAAAAGCCATTGGCGATGATAATGTGATATTTGTATATTCCACATCTTAGTTGAGAAACTTTCTCATAAGTGCATGCCGGTAGTGTTTTTAATAGTCCTACACAAACAATTAAAAGCTCAAACTCAGATCAGGTAAAACTGTTTTTTTGTATTTCTTCTTAAACATGCTTCTCCATTTTTAAAGGGGCTATGTGTAGTTTTTCTACTAAAATGAATCCTTTTTTTTTATTGCCTGTGTGTTTTTTTATTTTTTATTTTTTTATTTAAGCTTAAGCAGATACAGGCATTAACCATTAATGTTCCGAGAGCCTATCGTGATCTGCAGCTGCTCAGGACTAGATATATAGGATAAGTGGCATTAAGCGTCAGGAGGTTACAGTTTTTTTGCTAAGGAGGTGTTTGTTTAGTCTCTTCTTGAAGGCCTGAACATTCTTTGAGGTGATTTCACCTACTACAGTACAGGGGAGGCAGTTCCAAGTTGTTACAGCCGAATGAAGAAAGCTCCTCCCCAAGCATTTGGTGTTGGACTTGGGGAGTTTTAGGGCGTGACTTGGTCGTGCTCTCCGGGTGGTTCGGCAAAGGAGATCAGGTGGGGGTAGCAGAGCTTTGAGATCCTCTGGACAGTTTTCAGTGTGCATTTTGAAAAGCACAGTTGTTGCTGCAACAGTTCTACGATGGCTGAGCTGGCTGATTGCATATTTCCTTAGGGCAGTGTCCTCATCCTCCCCAGTGATTTTCAGTGCCTTTTTCTGGATGTTGTCAAGCTGCCCAAGGGTGGTCTGTGATGCGTTCATCCAGGCAAGGCATGAGTACTCCATGGTACTCCTGACTTGTGCCTTGTAGACATTGGCCCTACCTTTGACATCAAGCTTGTTGGCCAACCTACGCAGAGCTCCAAGACGCTGTCCAGCACGCTTGCAGATGTTTGACAGGTGATTAGTCCATAGCAACTTCTTATCGATACATAGTCCCAGAATATTCAACTGCTCAAAAAGGTCAATTCTGGTTGCCCCCCAAAAAAGGTCCGGGCAGGATGGAGGCCTCTTTCTCAACAGAACCGTAGCCTTGCATTTGCTAGGCTCGAACGTGACCTTCCAGGTATCAGCCCACCTGCAAATATTCTCCAGATCTTTATTTAGGGATGCTGCCACATTGGGACCATTAAGTGTCATTACCGGGGCATAAATGGTGGAATCATCCGCATATAGAAAAATGCTATTATCGCACTGTTCTACAACATCGTCTATGAAGATGGAGAATAATAGCGGGCCGAGAATGGATCCCTGGGGCACCGAGGTTGTTGATTGATTGAGGTGATGAGGACTGACCAGAGAGCACGACCTGGATGGACCTTCCTTCCAGGTAGTTCTGTAGCCAAGAATGTAATGGCCCAGTTATGCCTTTAGCAGAAAGCTTATCCAGAAGGCCGTTGTGCCAAACCTGGTCGAACGCTCCTTTAATGTCTAGTGCAACAATGTACACCTCACCTCCTTTGTCTAAGATGTTGTTCCACGTCTGCGACGAAACTGTAAGGAGGTCTGCTGTGCCGTGGTTCGGTTTAAATCCATACTGTTTATTAGAAATTTGTTTATGGCGGAAGAGGTAGCCCTGGAGCTGTTTATGAACTGAGGATTCCATCACTTTGCTAAGGACTGAGAGGAGGGATATGGGACGATAATTTGTTGGGTCTGATTTTGAGTCTCTTTTATGTATTAGTATCACTCTGGCGTTTTTCCATTGTTTGGGGAACACGCCATGTGAGAAGAGAAGTTGAAAGAGACGACTGAGGGGGCTGGCCAATTCTGCTGCACATTCTCTAAGGACTTTTGTTGGTATTTCATCAGGTCCCGTTGCCTTTGCTGGGTCAAGGTTGCGAAGAATGTTTCTAATTTGCGAAGAATGTTTCTAATCAGCTTGTGTGAAGGGGTTGTAATCTCACATTAAAATGATCCACTTGGCGGGTTTTGCTATTACCTCTGAAAGCAAGTATTCCTATTTCTATGTGAAGGCTCCGGTTCAGATTTACAGCGAAATCCAGTGACGTGACTGAGACCTGCATGCGCGCTCCCGAGCCTCTCGCCTCGTCTACTGACTTTGCACTCAACAGCGACGACACTGCAACTTATGACATGGAGTCTGCTAACACTAAGAAACGACCTGCTCCCAGCACAACACAGACTCAACACAAACTCCACAATGATAAAAATCAGTTTTATCTGCTGAAGCTCGTCAGGCCAAACGTGTATTGGATCAACTTCGGACGAAAAACATGGATCAACATCGGCAGGGCTTTTGAATCATGGAGAAACCTCCGCTTTGTTTTGTCCCTGAGTTTCCAGCATGTTGTGTGATGCTTTTTCCGGTGTGTTGCGTCTCAGTCTGGCCGGTACCCAGAGTCCTCGCTCATGAGTTCGAACACGCGCACAAGCACTCGCTTGTAAACGTATTGGTTGCAATCTGAAACATCACCGCTAGAGGCCGCTGAAAACTACATATAGCCCCTTTAACCACTGTTATTAGAAAATTAACTTTTGAATTTCAAACTTTGACGTGTAACTTTTGGCCCTCTAGCGGTTGAAGCATACAACTGCATGTCTCTTTGAGACATGACACTAACGACATCAAACTCCCAAATCCAAATTTAATATATATATATATATATATATATATATATATGAAAAATACGTCTCATGACGTATAACAAGTAGCTAATATCACTTTTGTTTGATTTGTTGAAAAGTCGCTTTAAATAACATTACAAAAGTGTGGCAATGAACGATTGCTCTTTATATAGGCTAAGATAAGGTAAACAAACAGAACACTATTATAACTTGGTTAGAGGGCTATTTAGGCCTTTATGGCAAATATAGCAAAGTGGTGACTGGTTTACAGTGATTGGTATTGTTACCAATATAAACATTATTTTGTGAAACGAATCAATGTGCAGTAAATGTGATGTTGTGTTAAATAAACGTATTTATGAAAAGCTACTAAATCCAGACAGCTCTAGAATATAAATAGGCCTAACTCCACTGATTACCATAGTTATTAAGGGTAAGGGGAAAAAAAAGTTTTGGAAGATCACTCGCTCCTTAATTGGTTAATTTCTATCTAAAATGTCACTAGGCTGCTAAAGCATAAATTCCCCTATTAGTCCGTGTGGCAGACCCCCAAATTTCAGAAATTAGTATCATAAGAGGGCACCAATTTAGCTCTTTTTTATTCAACAGAGGGAAGTCCCTGGACCACAAAAATGCATGATAGCAATTCTTAGTGGGTAGCTTAAGGTACAAAAATCACCAATTTTATGTATGACCCTCCCAAAATTTGGCGAATTCCATGTAAGGTCAGTTATCTCTTTAATTCATTATTTTTGGTACCAAAACATTTATACTTGGTGATATCTAGGTTGGAATATTGTCAAAACTTTAACTTGTTTCAATAATATAGTTATTATGATTATTTTTCTGCATAAAACATAGTGGTGTACAGCTTTCACTCATTGTTTTAAACTGAAGACCAGTCTGTATATGCTTCCATGCAACAGGCAAGAATGGATTTTGCAATGTTATATATTATACAATTATTGGTTAATCTATCAAGTCAATTCATTGTATGCTAATTACCATGGATAACTAAACAACAAGTGAAGTTAATGCTAATTGCCCAAATTGTACATTTGTTGACTGTCCGTGTACTGGTGCTTGAGATATCTTTATAATAGATGCACACTATATGCAGAAACACACATAAGCAGACATTTACTATATTACACTCCTGAAGGCAGACAATAAACATCAAATTAATTTACTGCTTGCAGAAATATGTATAAGGCTCAGGAAGAGAGATCTCCTCAAAATAAAATTGAAAACAAGTGTTTTATACATTGCACTGAAGAGGACCCAGAGAAGAATTTAACAACACCAAAATAATTGGAATTCGTGGACAACATTGGTTAAGGCACAGAAATAAGAAATCATAAAGACATTAAATTTGACTGAGAGTTGTTCTGAAGGAGAGGTTCCACAAATATGGTCTCACAGGAGGTGCTGGAGTCTCTTTACAATGAAAAGGGATTTGGAAGCAAGCCATTAGACACTACAACAGAAACAATGGCTAAGGTCCATACGAACTCAGAGCTCTAGTTCATTGGTGTATGAAAAAATCTGCATCTTTTGTGAGAAGTCTTCAAAGTTCAGACCAGGAACAAAAAGTAGAGAGCCGTTAATGCAGTCTGTGTCTTGGCAGTCTGATGCTGCAGTTAGAAATGCAGCTCTAGTCAACCAGGATAAAAGAATGATTGCAGTTACTAGCAGAGAGCTGATAGCAGCAGAAGCTCACTACCACAAGAGTTGTTACAGGAACAATACTAGAGTCCTTACATCTCGTGATGCCCCTTCAGAGAGGTCAGAAGTGTCTGATGAAGAAAACAGGTATAAAGCCACAAAAGCAGCTGCATTTGACGAGTTGTTTGAATACATACGGGAAGAACTGATGGAACATCCTTGTGTTATTGTTATTAATTACAATTCTCACATGTAGAATCAGAGAGTATATGCACAAACGTGGCGTTGATACTCTGATGGAATCAACGATCAAGAACCTCAGAAGAAGACTAGAGGCAGAGTTTGGTGATTCCCTATATTTTTCCAAGTCTAACAATGGCAGGATACTGATGTATCCTCTTTGTCTATGGAGCATCTTGTTGTGGAGAACAGTGAAATACGTGACAAGCTTAGTCAAGAAACAACCTATACAGACCGCATAGAGGAAACCGCTTTGATTCTACGCACGGCCATCAAGAAAGAGCGGCCGTCAGTATCGTGGCCACCTAATCCTTCAGAACTTGATCAGAAATCAGTAAAGCTGGCTGGTGAAATCAAAGAGTTTTTGGCTGTTTTGCTGAGTGGCGACCATCATAAAATGATAAAAATCCATCCAGTGTTTTTTTTTTATCTTCTTATATGTTTTCCCCTCTCTCAAATCAAGCCGTTCGACCTAGTGACACGGTCGAACGCCCCTCCCACGATTGTTGAGTGACAGCAGCGTTTCAACACAGACCCACCCTCGCTCGTGAGCGAGCTGTCAATCATAGTCCGCGCAGACCGGCGCGGTCATTGTTGATACGCTGGAGCACTGTCTATGAGCAGAATGGCGTCTAAGCGATTGTGGTGTTCTGTTCTTGGGTGTAATAAGGAACACAGCAGTCTTTTTGATGTTCCTAAATCTGAACCGCTGAAGACGCAGTGGCTGAGTTTGGTTTCGAAGGGAATTGTTAGGGGTTAACAGTTTAGGACCCATGGACCAGATGTTTGAAAAGAAGACCCGGAGTCAGAATTATAAAAAATTGAAGAAAAGTTTTACTGAAGATAGTTTGCAGTTTCACACTCGGACCCTGAAGTTAGGCACGTCATGACCTTCCAGGTCGCAAATTTGGGTTGCTGGGTGCCAGCATGTCTCGAACAAAAACTCAGTCAATCTCCAACAATGCCAGTGGTTCCTTAACCTGTAAGCAAGAAGACCAACACACACACCCGACACACATCTTTTCCAAGGTTGGATTTGGCCAGGCTCTAACTATAAACAGGAGAGTCCTCTCAAAACATCAAGATAACAAGTTCTTTCTCTCAGGATAGGACACTTTATCCTAAATGGAAACTATAGGCTTTAACTGACAAATGGTACCTGAAACTATAGACTTAAATGACCCCTATGTGTTTTAACATGTTGAAGACCTTTCTCAAACACAAAACCAGTTCCTATTTAATTTCTGGAAGCTGGAATAAATAGGCAAGCAACGTTACTGCATTCAAATATCAAATACTGACATTAATGAATACATGAAAAGAACATTTCAGTAATCACACTGGTAACTTCTATAACAAAGTAAAATCTCCAGAGAAGTCATTCAACTCATTTGATATTTAGAAGGAAAAGTATTGATTAATACCTTGATTATAATCACTCATTACATATACATTGAAGCAGCAGTGGATTTCAATCCACTCCCTTCAGAATATTCCCCACGATCAACGTCAATGCTTTCATGTTTGCGCGAATCATTTCACACACCAGACTGCTTTGCAAACGAGGTCAATATAAAGCTGGTTTTGCTAAGAAGCTGCTCCTGAAAAAAGGATCGGTACCAACTATTCGTGTTCCTGCTGCACCTCCAGAAGAAGAAGTGAGTTTAACGTTTTATTAACCTTTATATTAATCTTCATATTAATCTTTGCAAATCGTTTGCTGCACGCTTCAGGATGAATGCGGCTATTTTTACACTCAGGGTACATTACGGAAAGCTCATTATCATTTAAAGACACATGCACTTAAACGGCGTGCTGAAAACAGAGCTGTTTTTGACCAGGTAAAATGAGTGTTTTCTTACAATACTTTAATTAAAGTATATTACAAACTTTTAATTTAGACCCTAAAGAATCATATTAGCTTGTACAAAAATGGCATTATATGACCCCTTTAATAAAATTTCTAAATTGTGTTATATTTTCCTTAGTTTTTTGTATATTTTCTGTACTAAAGAGTGATTATCATATGTATCAATGGTATCATATGATTTTATTTTACTTTATTTCATTTCACAGTGATATATCATCATAAAAGAGAAGATCTAAAGCAATAGATATGCCAATATAACACAGTTTATCAATGTTGAGATTTATTTTGCATAATTCGATTTTTTCAGCACGTTTAAATGTAAAATTAGTCATTTTCATACCTTAAGCTACCTACATGGCACTGCTATCATACATTTTTGTGGTCAGGGGGCATGCCTGTTTTGAAAAATAAACATTAGAATTGGTGCCCTTTTTTATACCAATTTTCTGCCCGCCTCACGGACTATATGCTCATGTCTGGCAAACTGAAGGTTGTTTATCGAATCCTCACAAGTAGACGGTCATGTGTTAACGCCATCAAATATTGAAGACAGTTTCCTTTTAAATTGGAAGTAGGTGGATTTTTGGAAGCATCTCTTATCTGTTGATTGATATGTTTTTTTTTTTTTCATTTATTAAAGCAGCTCCACACCCCCATCCGTTGGTGACTGAAATCTAGCAGGGCTTAATATTACTTCAGTTTTATCATCTGTTTCAGCAGTTTCTTCAACTGCTCACCCACAGTCTCTCTGCTCTCTTAGAGTAAAAAGACCAAGTCGGATATCATGTCAACTCAAAGAAAATAACCCACATGCTAATGCTGATCTATACAAACAAAAATAACATCATCAACTTTTTAAACTCAACAGAGACATGACCCCAAGAACAGTATACAGCATAAAATGATATGTGTAAATTCTGCTATGCTGAAATAATGGAAATAACCAAATTATGAAACATATAAAAACACCAGGAGGTCAGGATGTGGCTTTGTGGTAACATGGTTCCCCGTACTACTAGTACTAGAGGGCTCTTGGAGCGGGGTAAAGTTAGTTTTCCTTGCCATTGTTCTATAGCACAGGTGTCAAACAGCCCTACATAGTTTGGTTCCAACCCTTCTTCAACACACACACACACACACACACACCTGCAGTTTTCAAATAAGCCTGAGGGACTTGATTAGCTGATCAGGTGTGTTTAATAAGGGTTGAAGGCTGAAGCTAAACTCTGCAGGGCTGTGGCCTTCATATCACGACAATATTAATATCAATATCACGACACTATTAATATCAATATCACGACAATAAATATCAATGCCACGATTAGTTTTAACAGAATGTAACCATTGTATATCGACATAAAATATTACTTCAAAATCACCTACATGAATTATAGCTGCGTATTTAAACTCTAGAATGCTTTGACGCGCTACCACCTATGGCTACCGCAGTGCATGATCCCTAAGGGAACGTCTGGCAGTTCCACCAAGTGGTTCAAACGTAAAATTTATTATAATATAATTTGATAAATAAAAATAAAAACCATTTGGTGAATTGCAGAATTACAGGACGGTATTGGCACAATTTCACCCGTAATAAGTCAGTCTGGTCACTAGGAACCTACCACAAGCTTTGGGACATAAAAAAAAAAAAACCTTTAGGTGAATTACAGTAGGCCTAATGTTTTTATAAAAAATAAATTGTGTACTGTGCATACAGGGAGCTATTGGCAAAATGTCACTTGTTGTAAGTCAGTCTGATTAATAGGAATTACAACCTTTGAAATATGATAAAATAATTTTTTTTTTAAATTATATTACAGAAATTTCCTAAAAAAATAAATGTTCACTGTAAATGCATGAGGGGAGGTTTTGGAAAAAAGTCACCTGTAGTAAGTCAGTCTACTACCAATACAATCAAGCTTTGGATTTTGAACATATCTGTTTTTGAATGTTAAAAGTATTTTTAAAGAGGCTATATGCAACTTTTTCCCCAAAATAAACGTAACAATAGCCTTTTTTTTTTTGACCATTTATGACTCAAACATCTCCTGATGAGCATACTGACACCTTGTCAGCTCACAGTTGGGTGCATCTATAAGCCTGGATCCTATTTTTCCTATTTTCTGTCGGGTCGGATTTTTCGCGCGCTGTCTGCGGATGTGACGTCAAGCGCGTTCATGTTAAACGTTTCAGATCACTCTGCCACCACCACTAGTCAGCAAACAAACTTAGTTTCTCAAACAATATATGTATTTGACTGTTCTTACCTCTGTAAACATAATGTTGACTTCTTTGCAGCGGATGACTTGTGAAGTGTGCACGTAGGAGAGCAAGCAGAAAGGAAGAGCAGTTCCGTTTTTTGGCCACAGGTGTCAGTCGCGAGTTTAAATTTCAGAAAATCGCATGTAGCCTCTTTAATTAATACAAATTATACGTTTTAATAACTTGGAGGAATTGGCAGACATTCCCTTAGTGATCGTCCGGGATGCGATTTTGATTTTGAATTAATAAATGTCGATATACAATGGTTAGCTACATACTGTTAAAACTAATCGTGGTGTTGCTATATTTTTTAGACTGCTGACTCTATAGAACAGTGGCATGGAAAACTAACTTTATCGCGCTCCGAGAGCCCTCTAGTGGTCAGGAGCATTTCCGTTGTGCTGCGGCTTTATTTCGTTGTTGTACATTTTCCGTTGTGTTGTGGCTCATTTACGCTGGCAGAGAGAGCTCAACGCGCAGCAACTGAAGAAAACACATGCAAATAGACAAACACCAGCAAATTAAGAAAACATCTTCATCAGTTTCACAACACATGTGCGCTCCAAATACTCACAACACAACCAAATACAGACACGCGCTGCAAATAACACAGACCACAACGGAAATGTTTCCAGGGGACCCCAATAAGTGACGAACCCGGCTGGGACATGCCAGAGGCTGTTTCTCAATTCCAAGAACGCAGAGAACGGACTTGTGTTCTCGTGGAGACCGGTCTTGCCAAGCTTCCTTGGAAGAACGAACTCGGAACCGGCCGCAATGACTTCTGGGACACCAGGCGAGTACTAGCTCAAGTCTGCATTCGATGCATCCTCGGTATCAAGAACACATCCGGGTTCTTTCATGCGTCCTCTGTACTTGCGTTCTTGATAATTGGGTCTGAACTTCGACGGTTAATGATGACGTAAAACGAGAACACAAGGACGCAAGATCGCTGAAGAACGCATATTGAGAAACACCCTAATAAGGCGAGAAGTTTCACTCTCAGTACACTTCCGGCTTCTGAACTGGTTGCAGTTCCACTCTTGTTCCATATGAGGGCGCTCACAGGACGAGTGCAGAATGAATGGAGGTCTATGGCAGTATACCCATCAAAATCCACTTTTCTCAGGATATAATTTTTTGTCTAGTAATTTGAATATTGTATGCGAAAGGAGATGCAAAGAAATTACACATTGCTGGGTGTTAGATTTTTTAGAGTCACTTATTTGCTTTAAAAAGTCTTTTAAAGTGTCAATGACGTCATACACATCGTACGACCAGAGATACTGCTTTACAGCAATCCTTCAGTCACTTTGGTGCTTTCGCGCTCTGCACTTTCTTTTCTCTCGAGGCATCGACAACACCGCTGACACAGGTAAATACACGTGCTAGACGAGTTTTTGTTTTGTTTGTTTCTGGTCCCACTTCGGATGCCACGATGCCATCAAGTGTCTTGATACGGTCTCTGGCCGTAATCAGTCCTTCACTGACCAATCAGCGTTCATTAGCAGAATGCTAGCGTGTAATGGGCAACAACAACTCAACCTGTAAGAAATCGAAAGGACATAAGTACTCGTTCATTCAACTTTCGACCTATAACCCATGTTGAACTTGCAAAACCTACTATCGAATCTGAGATTTCTCAACGGCAATCAGGTGAAAGAGACAAATTTAGCCGTCTAGCCCCATAGACTCCCATTCATTCTACACTCATGGGCGATCGCCCCCAGTGGAACTCTGGTGGAACTACAACCAAAATTCGGTACAATAGGACTTAATAGGGAGTGGGCAGGCTCTCCGTAGACGGGCTCTGGACATGCTTATTGCTTGTGAGCATCCCTATGCCCTACTCCCTTCGAAGGGCAGACAGCAGAGCCCTTGAAGCTAATCGGAAGGGAGAATGTTTTCTTTCTCCCTTCAGCAAGTGCATTCCAAACAGTTTGGAATGCACTTGCTGAAGGGAGAAAGAAAAACGTAATTTCCTCATTATTTTCACCTGGGATGTTCCCATGACAAAGCAGCACGGTGTTCATCAGCTGAATAGCTGTTATTACCAGAAATGTCTTATTATTGCTGTTAATATAACTGTTGCAAATATACATTTTATGCGAAAAAGTTTTTAAAATTTGCGTTATATATCTGTGTGAGTGTCTTAACTTTAAAACTTGCCTTTTCATCTTTGGACCCTGTATTACCTAACATTTCTTATGAAACTTATTTAAACATAGCATGACAATGTGTACAATGTAACTGATGTATAGATTAATATCTCACTCTCATGTTCTTTTTCTCCCCCCCCAAAAAAAACTTTTGTAGTTTTCAGCTCATTGTTAACTCTTATTTTCTCATTTGTATTTTGTATTCTCATTTTCTCTTTTGCAGCGCGTTTCTGTATTTGGTTGTGTTGTGAGTATTTGGAGCACACATGTGTTGTAAAAGTGTGTCCAGCAAACTGGATGACCGCTTTCTGACACCAAACACAGTACCTCCACCACAGGGCCTTCCAATTTTTCCCGACCTCCACAAAGTATTATCTAGGTCGTGGAATAAACCATACTCGTCACATGTGTTTGGTTCTCAAGTTTATGTCTACATAAAAGGATTAAAAGAGTATGGTAATAGGGCGATGGCGAAGGTGGAACCAACGCTTGCGAGTTATCCGTCCCCTAGCTTGGCATCGTCCCTGAAGGCCCCGACGTTAACCCTAAAGGCATCATCTGTGTTAGTGGGAATGGCAGCAGGTCAGCCATGTCTATACTACAGGCATACCAAGCCGACCTGCTGAGGCACCTGGATGATAGTGAGGAGCTGGGGCCTGATGCGGTTCGAGAACTGTGTCGGGCAACCGCTCGTGCTATTCGCAATCACGCAGGGGCGTTCCCAAAGCGTCATTGCTCTCAGGGAACTATGGTTACAGTCGTAACTTGAGACGTTTGTCTCACAAGCATGACCTTGAGAAAAAGAAACCTGTGTGGTTATATCACGGATTTCCATAATTCACTTTCTCAGACATTTCCTTGAATGTATTATAATTTAAATAAGCAACACTGTATACATTAAGACAAGGGTCAACTATATAATGAAGCTGGAGGTGTGTTCTCAGAACATATGTCAGGTTGATATGCCACATTTACTGTATACTGGGGCAAGTTGTCACTTCCATTTTAATATGTAAATTTAGACAGTTTATTAATGACTATTTCCTTTGGCCTAAACAGTCATTTGATATTTTTTGCTTTTTATTGAAGGGTTTTGTGTTTTTTAATATTTACTTTTTGCTGAAAGTATAGGTGGTTTATGGTCGAAAATTGAAATACACTACAAAGCAAATGAAAGTGAAAGTATTTTACCTGGCTCAGGTGAAAGAAGCAGGATGATTGATCAAGGCTTTGAAGACACTCAGAATATATTTCAGGTAAGAGCTTCACTATACCTTCACTACTTTTCTGCTTTATTTTCTTTAAATGAATTCATTTTTGAGAGCTTTGCATAGGAAATCCTAAATTAGGTTATTAATGGATCATGACATTGATTTCAGCAGTTACAAGTGTTTGTGATACTCTTAGAACTTTTTACAAACCCTTGTTTTGAATAGAGTGTACAGTATTTAATTTTTTATTAGTTTTTGGGGAAATCCAGAATAAAGTGTAATGGAACAAGAAATTTAACAAGGCACAATCAACTTAAGCTGAATTTGTTAGTTGATTTTATTTTTTTATTTTTTTCATTGTAAAATGTGCTTTTGATTTAACAAACAACATATGTGTGTGTGTGTATATATATATATACATCCTCTTTAAAAACTATGTGTCAGAAAGATTATGGTTGCATTCTCCAAAAACTTCAGGTAACATACATAGCTCTCTTATTGAGTTTCAAAATTGAAAAATTGCACATTAATCAAGAGCCTGAGGCACCTGGTATATTAGAACATTATAAATGCCTTAGAATTACTGTACATTAGAAATACTGTTTCATTGTGGCTCTCTGGAGTTATTGACATTATTTCAGTTTCCCGTAAGTCTTATGCAATGGGAGCTGCAGAGGTTTGCTGTGGTTTTTGCTTACTGAGAAAATGTAAAAAATGAAAGCTTGAAAAATGAAATGAATCCTTTAAAAAAAAAAGAAGATTGTTGTGATATATATATATATATATATATATATATATATATATATATATATATATATATATTGTTGAAACGTTTTATATGACCGTAGTTGAAATTACGGTTATGATAACTCTTGAGACATTTTTATTTAAAAGATAGGAAGATAGCAGGAAACCTCTAGAGATGAAGATCAGAGAGCTCTTCCTCCTGAGGGGGATTTCCTAGATCAGAGTACAATAAGAGCACATCCTGGAGTCACTTACAGGCAGAAGAACAGAGATCAGAGTTTACCCAGAAGCAAGTGACCAATACAAGGTTTTTTGGGCAAAAAATATCCATATAGTCTACAATCCCTGAAACAACGCATGGGCTTGGTCTTCCTTCCTGTCTTTGGCATACTGCCTTTTTTCCTGGATAGCTGACTCATGATTTGGTGACTGAGGCAAGGGTTTCCTGTAAACCATTAGTATGTAACCACCAGCATTTTAAATTGCATCACTTTTATTTCAGCATTGAATCAAAGACCAAAACAGCTTCTCAAACAAGAAAAAATGTAGTGCGGAACTTGATTTTGTCCATCGGAATTGATTGGATGGTTGTGGTTTGATATTGCTGTGATGTCATGTGAGTGACAGGTTGCCCCGCCCTCGTGCCAGTAAACATGTCATCAGCTGCAAGAGGAAGGGGAAGTTATTTTGAACATCAAGCTCCACCCATTGGCTTTGCAATGAGCAGTCTCTCATCCTTTTTTCTCTGAAACATGCCATGGTCACACTAGACTTCGAGCTCACAAAACTTCGATATGATGAATTTAATTTGATCATGATATGATGTCACACTCTACGGGGTTTACTTTTATAAACACGAATTCAACATATAACAAATAGTTATACACTGAAAATGTAAATGTTAATTCAGCCAAGAGGTCATGCCGTGCACATATCGATCTTGTACAGGTCACACGTCTTCACGTGATGCGAATTCGCAGGTCAGAGATCACCAAACTTGAACTTTGGAACACCGCAAAATACGAAACTCTTCGCATGAGCTTGCGTTTCCAGTCTGATGTATTCGCATGCGTATGAATGGAAGTCATTGGAACAAAAAGTGTAGTGCGAGGCCCCTTTAGGCAGAGGTTGAAATCCCCTCCGATAATTCAATAGCTAGAATGGAGGTTTGGTAAAGCAGAGAAACTTTATCGTCATCAAAATTCTTTGATGCATAGATATTGACCAATACCACTGGGGTGTTAAACAATAACCGGTAACACTTTAAAATACGGATCCTTCGTTAATGAATAACTACACAGGAACAAATGAGTAACACAATATTAACAATCTAGTAACTACAATTAACTAACAAGTAACTCTGATTAACGAATTAGTAAGTAATAGCACACAGATTTAAGTGGTAGTTCACTATTAACTAATCAATAACTACTATTTTTCAATACTTCCCAGAGAAATAATGAAAAAAATTCACAATTCATGCAAAACTAATTAATAACTAATGCAGGACAAATTACTAGCACTAGATTAACATTACTGCTAGATACTGTACACTAATTATAAATATGTAATAGCGTAGCAGACTTATGATTTGGGAAAGCTGTCAATAATTAGCCTATGCACTGCTGTCTTTTAGAGAACTATTCATAAACTAAATAATTTTTAAGAATTGTTTTTATAAATGCACTTGTCTGGAACACTTACCCTGTGGCCGATTTTCCGGCATTCCTCTGGACTGGCTTTGAATAACTAGACTCATCATGGTGAGTACTGGAACATACTGAGTCATCAGCCATCCAAATACCAGTTATTTTAATATAGCTTGAGTCATTTGAGACACTTGAGTCATTACTAGTTAGTTAACATGTCTTCACTTTAGAATACGGATCCAAATAATTAGTAGTTCCTATAGGGTAGTAACACTTGAGTCATTACTAGTTAGTTAACATGATCTTCACTTTAGAATACGGATCCAAATAATTTGTAAGTCCTATAAAAGTATGCATTAACACTTGAGTCATTACTAGTTATCATGATTCCATGCTGTAGTTACTAATGAAGAGCCAACCCGAAAGGGTAGAATCATCTAATCATTCACAGGATATATATACACACACATATTTATATATATATATATATATATATATATATATATATATATATATATATATATATATATATATATATATATACATATGAACAAAGAGACATACATAAAAACAATTTTGAGAGGTAGGTTAAATAATAAAATAACTGGTATTTGGATGGCTGATGACTCAGTATGTTCCAGTACTCACCGACGGAAAATCGGCCACAAGTGCCAGACAAGTGCATTTATAAAAACAATTCTTAAAAATTATTTAGTTTATGAATAGTTCTCTAAAAGACAGCAGTGCATAGGCTAATTATTGACAGCTTTCCCAAATCATAAGTCTGCTACGCTACTACATATTGATAATTAGTGTACAGTATCTAGCAGTAATGTTAATCTAGTGCTAGTAATTTTTCCTGCATTAGTTATTAAGTTTTGCATGAATTGTGAATTTTTTTCATTATTTCTCTGGGAAGTATTAAAAAATTGTAGTTATTGATTAGTTATTAGTGACCTACCACTTAAATCTGTAAAAACTTCAGTAGTTCTCTGGGAAGTATTAAAAAAATAGTAGTTATTGATTAGTTAATAGTGAACTACCACTTAAATCTGTGTGCTATTACTTACTAATTCGTTAATCAGAGTTACTTGTTAGTTAACTGTAGTTACTAGATTGTTAACATTGTGTTACTCATTTGTTCCTGTGTAGTTATTCATTAACGAAGGATCCGTATTTTAAAGTGTTACCCAATAACCTAGATACTAGGTATCTACCATTATGGACAGCCCGTTCTGAAATTGTATGCTCAATTTAATGTGATACGAGATGTGTGACAATTTTAGAGTGTAAGCTATCCAGATGAGATGGACTATGGCTTTAAACCAGTAATCTAACAACGTTGGTTAATGTATGAATCATGACAGTTAATTATTTTTTTTTTTTAAATGTCTGCTCGGTGGTGCAAAATGATAAAAGGCCCTGATATACTTTTTAAATACTGATTTGAAAAATGAGGAAATGTTACTAGAAAGGAAAATAACCAGACGTCAGGGAATCTAGAGTTCACATACTGACATAGACCACTGGACGGAGAGATCAGTTTCTCCAGTCAGTAATATGGTAAACCCTTTTTATTTGAAAAGGGAAGTCCCTTTTTCTTGTGGCTTCGGTCTCTAAAGGCTTCTGTCTGCCAACTGAGTCCATAAATATAATGGACAGAAGATAATAAGGCACTTCAGAGTAGTTCTATTTTCAGCAAATTAGTTTCTTAGCTTACTGTTTATTGTCTTATCTGTAGATAAGTTTCACAGACATTTAAAACAACAACAACAAAAATCTGTTTAGAAACTTTAATTGCCCTTGGCGTCTCGCAGCATGGTTAATGAATCAAGAGGCCTTTCAATTCAATGACCGAGTTTTATTTTAATTTCACTGAAATTTCAAAATGTTGATGCATCAACACTTATGTTTTTTTATATATACCAAAACCTAACCAACAGAAGTCATATTTGAGGAATTATTCATTTTTAACTTTCTCTTCCTCAGTTTTTTCCAGTAGAGAAGTGCTCTCCGATTTATCAACACCCATTAACATAAAACACCAGTCATTGTGTAACACCATGCTCTCTAGTGCTGTTTTATGTGAGTTTGGAGTGAGTACAATAATTTACAGTGCACTCATGTGCCCATTGATGTGCAAATTAAACCCAGCAGCTCACTGATGCAAATACTTACAGTGATAAGATCTTGATGGTTACATGGACTAAATTATTTGATGGATTTTAAGGTTATTTAGCTTAAAGTTTAATTGTATTTCATTCTCTCTATGGACACTACAACAGAAAAATCATGTGATTTAAAGGAATACCATAAGGACCATGTATGACATGGAAAGCCCCTGAATCTAGGTCACATGAGAGGAATCTAAATGGAACATTGATTTGATGTAGCCTCTCTTGAGCAACACAGATCCAGAGAGCTTGGCATGCACTTCTTGAGGCAGTATACCAACAAATGAAGAAATAAACCACATGTGGGTTTCCTCAGTAGTGAAAGCTTTGGTTTGTAAGAGCATGTACTGAGCCACTGCTCTAACTGTTCAAATAATGCAGAATTAAATGTTTGCATGTATCATGAAAAATAATGTAAAAGCATGTAACAAAACAAAATTGGTTTTATTAACATCTTTTAATTTGATATGCAAAATCCACAAACATTATTTTATTTACTTCCATATTAGCATCAAATGCATGTACACTCTGTGTATACTTTCCATTCATTTACACAGTTTAGAGATAAGTCCGATTTCGATGGAGAAAGTTCAAGTTCGATGGAGAAAGCAGATGCAGATAGGGATGAACTCATAGTTGAGGTAATGGGTGAATCACAGATAATGCAGATAAGTGAACAACAATGTGAGAGAGACAGACTAGTAATGGGAAGTTCGGATCATTTTACTGACTCGGATCTTTTAATCTCGTTCATCAAAATTAACTAATCTTTTTCAAGTCATTTCGTTCATTTCAGCAGAATGTAATTAAAATGTTACATTTTAATAATCAAATTAACACATCAAATGTTGATCACATTTAGAATAAGAAAAAAATTGCAATGCAAGGACAAGGCCAAATTATGAGATACAGAAACGATTAATTTGTTGCTTATCTGGGTTCTTTTCCATAATATTGAATGTGGTAATAAAGAGTTAGTAATGCTTTAAACTTTATATCACTTTGATAAAGCAAAGATACATAACAACAACATACAGTTACGTGACAAAACAAGACTGAACAGCTCGAACCCGAAGACTCGAGAGGTGAACTAATCAATTCTATATCCGGTACAAACTGCATTGCCTTATAGCCTATGGGGCTGTCGCGTGAAGAACGAACGAATTGAACCCGAAGACTCGAGAGATGAACTAATCAATTATGTATCCGGTACCGACTGCATACAGTAGCTTCAGCTTATGTGGCTGTCATTGTGATGAACGAACGAACGAATCAAACCCCAAGATCGAGACGTGAACTAACCAAAACTAAACTTTTGTTTCCGGTACTACAGACTGCAAAGCTCAGTTTATGAGAATGTCACAGGATGAACTACAGCTTAGATCGGGAGGTGAGGTAAACTAACAAAGTGTATAGCCTGAAAACCATCATTCAAAAAAAAAAAAAAAAAAAAAAAACGGACTATGTGCTTGTTTGTATATTAAGGAAGTTTGGGAATTATTGACAAATTTCTGTGTCCAATACGCTGTAATGTAACGTGACAAATAATAAAGTAAACAAGTAATAATTTATCTTTCCGGTACAGACAGCATTGCCTTGGGATGAACGAACGACTCGGAACCAAGCCCGAAGACTCGAGAGGTGAACTAATCATTTCTCTTTCCAATAAGCTATATTTTTTTTTCCCAGGATGGTAGGGGAAGACTCATGAATATTCATTAGGGAAGTCATCCCTGATTGGTCTTAACCCCAGTGACGGGTATGTTTAGGGGCGGGGTTAGGGGTAGGTCATCAGACCCCCAGTGACGGTTAGGTTTAGGGGTGGGGTTAGGGGTAGGTCATCAGACCAATCAGGGATGACTTCCCTAATGAATATTCATGAGTCTTCCCCTACCATCCTGGGGAAAAAAATATCGCTTCCGGTACAGACAGCATAGCCTCGGGATGAACGAACGACTCGGACCCGAGCCCGAAGACTCGAGAGGTGAACTAATCATTTCTCTTTCCGGTACAGACAGCATAGCCTCGGGATAAACGAACGACTCGGACCTGAGCCCGAAGACTCGAGAGGTGAACTAATCATTTATGTTTCCTGTACATAATCTATGGGATGTTGCACATGTGCGGTCAACACAAAATGAACGAATCACTCTCTGAGACAACTCGGTATTCCCGAGTCATATATAAGATTTGTTCAAAATGAACAAATCATTCATGACAGACCCATCACTAATTCAGATGATAATTGAAGATACTTAAAAGTTCTTTGTTCTTTCAGAAGTACAAAGGAGGTAACCAGGAATATACATCAAGGAGTATAACAGGGAGATTAAGGAGAGCCATGGAAAACACTGAGGAAAACAACAAGGCAACATAGACGAGATCAGATCTTGAGTGAGAGAGTATGCTGGGTTTTTATACAGTCCCAGATGGTGGACCATGGTGAAGCTGGAGGAATCGCTGGAGACCTAGGTAGAGCTTGGAAAGGTGGAGACCAAGGCAAAGCAGGAGGGATGAAGAAACATTGCAACACTGGACCAAAGGACCATGGTTGATCCGAATGATCTGAGGTGGAGCTGGGGACTGATCCTGAGCCAGTAAGAGCGAGGACAGCAGTGGAGCCTGAGGGATGTGGAACCCTATAGAGAGCTGATGGGGTGGAGAGACCAGGCGCTGGCAAAGGCCTAGAACTCTGTGGTGGACCCAAGATGACAACAGACCAAAGTGGAGCTCGAGGGATGACAAACCCACGGTGGATGTATTGGGCTAACGTGGTGCTGTCCCTTCTTGGGACACCTGATGGCAGGGGTGCAAAAATCAGTTCCTGTAGGGCCTCAACCCTGTTAAAGTTAAATTTCAACCCTGCTCCAACACACATACCTGTAGTTTTCAAATAAGTCAATTCAATGTTGATTCAATTCAGTTCAATAACATTGTCGATGTTGCAAAATTAATCAATTATTAAATGATACTATAAAACAGCTCTGCAGAAAACAGAGAATCATCATCTAGCTCAGTGACAGGCAACTCAGTCCTGGAAAGCCACTGTCCTGGAGAGTTTAGCTCCAACCCTGATAAAAACTCACCTGCCCTGTAGCTTTCTAGTGATCCTGAAGACCTAATTTAGCTTGTTCAGATGTGTTAAATTAGGGATGGAGCTAAACTTTGCAGGACAGTGACCCTACAGGACCAAAGTTACACATTCCTGATCTAGCTCAATTCATTCAAGTTTTGTTCTCATTCAGTGGTGTCAGTCCAGTCAAATTAATAATATTACAGCAGATTAAGTGTCCTTTAAACCCCAACTAAGCAAGCAAAATGTGACAGTACAGTACAGTAAATTTTTTACATAGACAGTTAAAGAAATGGACACAGCGACCCCATAGACTTCAACGGAGAAAAGTGAAGTCAATTAGAAGCACTCACTTCCTGATGGCTGAGCGTACTGCGCAGACTCAAACTGAGCTTGACGAAGTAGATGTGACGTGAGCAACCCGTCTGTCTTCTAGTAGCTGTGCCAAGAGAAATCTGAATCATTCCCTTCCGAAACTTGCAGAGACGGAGAGTGTGAGTAGGAGGTGTCCATGAGCTCGGAGCAGGAGCAACTTTTGCTAAGTATCCTGATTAATAATTTTGTCATTTTGCCTCCACGTCCCCCCGATTGCCTGCTTGCTTCTCCTCCTGTCTATACAGTAATCTCTCTACTGTGACAGAGAGTCGCGTGGTTATGACGCAATCGTTAGCCTATTTTTACAAAAACTGCTTCTACGGGGCCATAACGTAAGATACAAGGTAATGGAGCCTTTTTTACATTTTCGTGTTTCTTTAGAAATAAATAATAGACAAATGGAGTCTTTAAACGCCTCAGATGTAAAGTTAGAGTGAAAGTGTCAAAGTGACGCCAAAATGAATGGGAGTCAATGGAATGCTAACTGCAGGTGATGGTCTGCTAATCAATGGCGGCCCCCGGGGAAGCTTCGGTTTCCGGCTGATGGATTACGGCATCTTGGCAGCGCATCACCGTGCGTAACTCCCGGATAACAGAAAATGGGCAAAGAGGCAGGAGCTGGTTGGAGCTGAGGTGCTGGTTGCTGAAACCATGCCCGCCTAGAAATCCACGCTCATTCAAGGTTGTGCATTTATTGCATGGACGGAGAGAAAGCATTGACACCTGCTGGATTTCATCTGATGTTACTTTTTATTTAACACTAAAAAGTTTAATAAACATATATATAGTCTATCTGTTCCATGAGAGCAACGGTACCGCAGAACAAATGTAGCCTCTATATCTATAGACGGTTTTATATTTGAACTCCGAAAAGTAACGAAATTGTCAGACATCCATGAGTGCATGTTCACAGAGGAAAACAACTGAAAAACAGCGCTGGTTGTTCTCTTCGACAACGACTGAATCCAATGGTGTGGGCGAAGGTATAATGCCGATGCGTGTATTAAATTGTATGAAATAATCCCCAAAAAAGCACAAACATGGCAGAGATGGCAAGTTCAGCAGCTGGAATTAGCTGAGGTGACTGACGGCTGACAGACAGCAGACAAACAGCTAGTAGTGACAGCAGCGGCAATCCACCTGTCACTCAAGTGGCCACGCCCTTAATTATGCAGAATTTTAAGGCTTAATATAATTTAAATGGATGAGTTATAAAAATCCATCCCCCTCACAGTTGTCATAAAGGGCAAAATTAGCCATATAGACCAAAACCACTTTTTGCACCAGGCTGTAAACATATTTTTTTCTGCTGCAAAGTTGGACATTTTAATATAGGGGAGATACAGATTCGACTCCCTTTTGCATCCAGCGTCAAGCGACCAGTCGATGAATTGCAGTTTAAGTCACAAGTTCCGTGTTGGTTTCAAGAGAGAGACAGGGAGGTTGCCGCTCGTAAGCAACATTTCAGACCTCAAGTGAATGAGTGTGGTGGGTTTTTATACAGTCCAGATTGGCATGTAATTGGGAGCAGGTGCTGGTGATTTGAATCCAGGAAAAGCGAGTAGAAAGAAGATGGTGAGGAAGAGCATGGTGAAACCATGACAACTACTTGATTTTGTAGCCAATAACCTTTGAAAATTATTGAAGCTTGACTAGTCAAATACAGACACAGACGTTGAATGCTTATGCTTGACCAGTCTTGTGAAACTTGTACATTTACATTTTTTCCAGGCAGTTGCATAGACCATGACATTGTATTTTTTCCACCCCCAAAGAAAAAGAGAGAGGGTGTTTTTATACAGTCCATATCACTTAGGAGATATCATTAGGAAGCATGGAATTAGTTTTCACTGTTATGCTGATGATACTCAGCTCTATATTTCTTCACGCCCTGACGAAACTTACCAATTCACAAAATTAACGGAATGCATAGCTGATATAAAAAATTGGATGACTAGTAATTTCCTACTACTTAATTCTGAAAAAACAGAGATTCTAATTATTGGACAAAAAACTTCCTCACGTAATAACTTAAATTGTCTAACACTTGATGGCTAACTCGTCGTCGGTTAGGAACCTGGGTGTGCTCTTTGATACCAATCTTTCATTTCAAGTGTCTAGTATCTGTAAAACCGCATTTTTCCATCTTAAAAATGTATCTAAATTACGTCATATGCTCTCATTGACAAATGCTGAACAATTAGTTAATGCGTTCATGACAGTTCAAAGCTAGACTAAAAACACATCTCTTTGACCTAGCATACACATAACAAATTATAGACTTCTATAATTCAATGTTAGGCTCCATAGATTAGGTCAGTCGGAACCGGGAACACTTCCCATAAATCCTGATGTACATGTTACATCATAAGAAGAATGGTGTCTATGCTAATATTAGTCTCTCTGTTTATCCCGAGGTTTACCGCAGCCCGCCGGATCCAGGCCGTATCCAGATCTGATGAAGGACCTGCGCCTGGACACGACGACAACGCAGTCCTGAAGTGTGAACTAGTCTCTCCCCTGTGAAGGCCTTCCTCCCCTCCCTTTACCTCTCTACAGATAAAGCGTTGTCGCGATAATTCCGGTTAAAACTTCCGGTTAAAAATTCTGTATTGTAAATTTTAAGGCCAAACCAGTAGTTTATTGAGGGTTGGTTTGTAGGGAAGGACTACACGCCTGCGCACATATATTCAAACGCACATACCTATAGACTGAACTCGTAATACGCATGTGCACGCCATCAGCGTTCTCACAGCTTCGCGTTTTTGAAGTTTGCGCAGAAAGAACTTAAGAGTTTTCTGTTAAAACGGTGTCGTGTTAGCGGCCCCTAAGTTAATAACTAATGATCGTTGCGACGGAAGTGAATCAATCAAAACTAACTTTAGCTGGACAATAACTTTATTCTAGAGCTGCTATAAAGCCAAAACAATCTCTGTAACCTTAATTTCCTATTATCACTGTAAAGCCGCTTTGGAACAATCTACATTGTTAAAAGCGCTATATAAATGAAGATGACTTGACTTGACTTGACTTGACTTGACTTGACTTGACTTGATTTGAAAAATGCTTCAAGCTGCCATAAATCATACAGAAGTATATCCAAGATTATTTGTTTCATACAGTGAAATTGAATGAAGACCAAATCTGTACCCGATCCCCATCCACTTTCATTGTACAGAAAAACAGCGTTGTGAATCCCCAAATGTCTCCACAGAAGAAAGGATGTCATATCGGTTTGGAACAACACAAAGGCGAGTAAATGGTCAAATATTGAATGAATTTAAATGAATTCTTCTTTTAACAAGTCATTGTTTCTGGTCAGGTTTGTGTTTATAGTAACAGCTAGAGTAACACTAATGTCAAATGACAGCTTTCACAAGACATGTTTCACATGTCTATCTTAAAATGTTGTGGCTTTACTAAATTTTGAGGTATCATGTTCCTTATTTCACTTCCCTTTTTTCTACATCATCTGCAGATGTGCCATACTGAATGCATGCGAACAATACATTTATTTGTAAAATGTATATACACTATTAATAACTAAATTTTTCATATTTCATAAAAAAGGCATACATATACACATATATCAAGTATATTCCCTAGTGTTTATGTTTTTATTATGATTACATTTATGATTCATACATCATCATGAGTGCTTTTTTTGTGTGTTCATCAATATTGTCAATTGGTCAGTTGTGGTTGGGGACCACAATCCAGTACACATTTAGAAAACTATTAGAAAACTAACATGACCACGTCCAGGCAAACCTTTGTTTTGCTCTCTCTTTCACAATACAAACACATTTAAAAGCGGTATTTTGCAAAGATAATGCCAAAGTATCATGTCCACAAATAGAGGTTGGATAGTAGCCTTCTGTGTGCAGCACTGGGTTTATTGAGAGACAAGACAAACAGAAGCAATAACAAACATTATATTACCAGTACTACTGTTTCACTATGGGGAATGCACTGAGCAACCATATTGGATTCTGAAGTCGTGGGGTGTTGCACGACTCTGACTTGAGGGGGTATTCCAGTTCAAATTTCCTACTGATAGGAACTAGGACTTTCCCACTTCTGAAGACAACCATAAGCTCAAGTAAATGCTAGTGGGTTTAGTAGTTCACATTATGCTGTGTGTTTACAGGTATGCTGCCAGGGCAGGTATGCAGCCAGCCAGAATAGCTGTTATTACCAGAAATGTCTTATTATTGCTGTTAACAGAACTGTTGCAAATAAATATACATTTTATAAAAAAATAAATTAAAAAAAAGCATTATACATCTATGTGTGAGTGTCCCAACTTTAAAACTTGCCATCTCATCTTTGGACCCTGCATTACTTAACATTTCTTACCTATGAAACTTATTTAAACATAACATGACAAAAATTGTACAGTAACTGATGTATACATAAATATACCCTCATGTTCTTTTTCTCTATCTTAAAAAATAAAATAAAATTGTTGTATACAAAGTTGTATGTCATAAACATGTCATCTCTGTATATTTTGCAAGAAAAAAAAAGAAAAAAGTAGACTGAGCAATAGGCATGTCCCAGCCGGGTTCGTCACTTATTGGGGTCCCCTGGAAACATTTCCGTTGTGGTCTGTGCTTTGCATCGCCTTTCTGTATTTGGTTGAGTTGTGAGTATTTGGAGCACATGTGTGTTGTAAAACTGATGAAGATGTTTTTTCTGTTTGCATGTGTTTTTCTTCAGTTGAGCTCTCTCGGCCACCGTAGCTTTCACTAATAGTTACAGAAAAGACATGTTTCATGCAATGCATAAAAGTCATTCCTAAGGTTTTGCGACACACATGTATTGTCTGATGCATGTGAGAATGAAAATCTCATCTCTAGTAGCTGTAGGATTACAAATTTAAGAATATGTTTAAGATCTGTTGATCCTACTTCTTTATATAACATCACATGAAAAACTAAGGTGAACTACACTGTATTGGGCATTCAAGGTGAACATGATGGTATCCATTTACTGATTAGATTCAATATAGTTTCCATTGAAGGGGTTTTGTTAGTCTTTGATCTTTCTATTGAGAGTTGAACTACGTGTGAATGTTTATAGTCGTAAGTTCTTGTGACCATGTGTTGTTTATACAATTTGGGGGGTACCATTATCTCCAGTTGGGGTAATTGCCTCTATTGTCTTTTTGGACTTTTGAAATATAATGGCAAATATCTTTACTCAATATCAGCCCACTATATGTCCTCCCTAACACCATTTCACAATTGTGGTTGATAGATTGTTGTTGTTTTTAGCTGTCCGAGCCAGGTCAAAGTCATGCCATAAGAGATAACACTGGGTCAAGAATTTAATTAATATTTTTTTCCAGTCCAAAATTACTCATTGTTTTGGCTTAGGTAAGCGAACAGTGTCAGAAGTGGAGTGTACTTTCCCTTCATTGGGATTTTCCTATAAAGCAGTGCTCCAGACTTCCAGTAGCCTACCAATTCCCGATTACCATCAGGAAAGGGCAGGGTTGGTCATAGAAAGGGAAATGTGTGGATGTGTTGTGTTATGAGGCTCGCTGATCCTAAAAGTTCTTGCAAAAATATACTAATATCATAATGTTTTGGGCTATAAGACAGATGACAGGAAACCTGCCCACCATCAAAACACTGTTACATTTATAAAAGAAGAAGAGTTTCACATTTACATTAGCAGGCACTTTTATCCTTACAAATGAAGCAATACTTTCAGTACTGCAATTACACAGTGGCGTAGGTTTGATTTTGAAATTGGTAGGGACGGGGACATCAATATAAATATATTTTAAGTTTTGATCGAAATTATTGCTAAGGATATATCAGTGTCACTGGATATTGGTAGGGACACGTCCCTAGCGTCCCTACTAAATTCTACGCCCCTGCTGCAATATCATAAACTAAAATTAGAAGAGAAAAGTATAAGAAATATTTGAATTTAGCTATGGAAATGTGGTTGAGGCATAGACTAAAAAAAAATTGGTTGTTGGTGGCAGTATTTTAATTATTTATCAATTATTTTATTTTCATTCATTCATTTCAGTAAATATCAGTAAAGACTTTGACACAGTCTAATTGGTGAAAAATGAAACATTCTATGGTTAAAATCTCATGATGATGTTTTGTCCCTGTCCACCGTTTATACACGTGCTGTTATTAGCGTGAATTCTGATTTATCATATTATTATGGTGATTATCAGTACATTTTAGTTCGAGTAGCCTGGGATAGCCTATAGCCTAACTTCATTTAAATTAAATATACAGTAACTTCATTTAAATTAAATATACAGTTAAAAGTTGTATAATAATCAGGTACCAATATAACATTCCGTTGCCAACCTGAAACAATGTCACAGTATTTTTACGGTGATTCTCTGGCAAAAGAAAAAGAAAAAAACTGCTGGATTTTTGGCGTCAATATTAACAGTATATTTTTACAGCATGATATCGTGTATAGGCTAGTCCTAAAGTAGCAGAATATCCATGTTACTTTATTTATAGTTATAAATAATTATAAACTATTTGAAATCACGATTTAACCTAAATCAAGAAGAAAAACGGACATTCACTCAGGAATTAAGGTAGCCTAGACTATACAAATATTGGGATTTTTTTCACCGAGCTCCCTATTGTCTTTGTTTATTTCTATCTTGCTGATTGTATGTTTATTTTTCTTAATGTAAATAGGCTACACTTGTCTTGCCCGCTACAGATCAGTGAAACGCTCCATTGGGGATAACTGTGATGTTGTAAGATGCTCCGCCCACCCGAGGATGAAGACTATATAGCCTAAAACTGGGTCCGTTATATCCACAAACAGTTCTGGATGAATGAAAAAAGATAGAATTGAAATTCTGTTTTTTTTTTTTCTGGTACACCTGATATCACGATATTTGTTTTTTCTTCATCAGAAGAGATGGCAAAAAAGCTCGTAAAGCTACCATTTTTAAAACGGAATAACAAAAAGAAAGATACTCCAGGTAGGAAGAGTTATAGATGCTCATTACGTCTCCTGTAAACTATGTTCAGTTAACAATCATATTTTAGCATTTTGTAATTGGATATAGCTATTCGCAGAGTCATTTAGTTTATAAAGATCTGCATTGACATTCTACATTTTACGGAAAGAAAAAAATATATAACATTAAAGATTTTGTTATGAATTTTTGTCCTATATTTTATTATGGATTCAGCAGTAGGGAATCATTTAAAACCACTAAAACGAAAAACTTAAGTGTAATTATAGGCTATTTTAAATTTATGTTATTGGTAAAAAAAAAAAAATATATAAGTAAAATCAATGTGCTGTTATAGTTAGGTTACTAGTTTAATTAAATTATGTTTACACTTTATTTTAAGGTGTCCGTGTTACAGTGTAATTATACATTTAATAATAATGATAATGAGTAATAATATATTTACTATAGGTTTAGCGTGTGGTTTAGGCTAGTTGCATGAAAAGCACAATTTATTGTAATTACTGTAGTACCTACATGTAACATGTGACAAGGACACTGTAAAAAAAGTTAAGCTAAATTACCAATTAAGAAAATCACACTTGTGATATCATTTATTGTGATGAAATTATTGTGTAAAGTTCAAAAGATGGAAACAAAGATTATATATAACAATTACGTTTTTTTCAGTATTAAAGTGCATCACAAATAAGATCATATCTCAAAATGGCTATACATGGTGTTCTGCTTAGATATTTACAGAAATCGTGCATGTTTTTCTATACATCATGCATTTGAACGCTTTTTAAAAGGATAAAACGCATCATTGCTTGAAAGAACAGTCCTTTTTAAGCATCCTTTTTTCTGTGCTCTACAGAGGTCCCCACTTTTAAGCAGAATCTACAAGCATGTCGCTTTGTGGACGCAGGGAAACAACTGATCATCCGAGAAGACCGTCTGTTTGCGTTGAAGCAGGAAGGGATCGGATCCAAGAGGAAGCTGGTGGAGGAAGAGGAAGATTCAGAGGCTAGACTAGAAAAAGACTATGAGGACCTGCTTGAGTTGGTAATGCGGACACTGGAAAACTCCCTCGACCTCCAGAGTGCTGGGGAGCAGGAGGTACTGAAAGATGCAGTCCGAGCTGTTCTGCAGGAGGAGGAGCAAGACACACGCTGGGAAGGGCTTCAAAAAAATGAACGCCCACCATGGAGGCCGAGGCGATGTAAACAGAACCACGAGGCTCTGCTTGAGCGACTTGTTCACAGGCGGATGGAAGAAGCAGAGTTAGACTCCAGCGTTGAGATACATTCCTCCATGCAGCGATCGATCACTAGCAAAGCAAAACAATTGAAAGAAGACCTGCTGAAAGTTGTGACTTGGGTGCACAGCTGCTACCCAGAACACGAGAATGTGTGCCAGTTTTATGCCACACTGTACCATAACATCTTCAGTGCCAAGCTGAGAGAAGTCGCGGAGTACACACTGTGTGATGAGGACTGTGTTCTGTTATTGCAGTGGGTGAACCAGGAGTACCCCAAGTAAGACAAGCAAATGACACTAGACTGTGTTTTTTTTCTCATAATATGAACATTTTCTCATCTATCTATCTATCTATCTATCTATCTATCTATCTATCTATCTATCTATCTATCTATCTATCTATCTATCTATCTCATTTCATTCTATTCTATTGGACTCCCTGAGAAAAATAATTCCTTGCTCAGAAGTTGCTCTTTTAAAGCTCAGGAGACTTTTTGCAGATCTCAGTTCATTTATGTATTTAGTTTATGTCAGATACTAAGATTCTAACTTAGATAGAAATAGAAATGGAGACAAATTAGACCATTATTAAAATACAGATAATTTGGTCTATAGTCATTTGATATTAAAGAGATTTAAAGGGATAGTTCACCCATATGGGGCGCCGTTTGTAAAGCGGCTCATGCTGAAAATAACAGCAACATTTTGTCACATTTAGCTTCAAAAAATGTTTAAAAAACTGGTATGAATTTTTGACGGTCACTTTTTTTAGCACATTTACAACAATATTTGTCAACTTAGAGATATTTTAAATAGTTAAATCGAAATATTAAATGTTACACCTAAATGGTAAATCTAAATGGTAAATCTAAATGGTAAATCTAAATCTAAAACAGTTGAAAGAAAGTCATACAGGTTTGGAACGACAGGTAAGTCAGATGAGTAAATGATGACAGAATGTTCATTTTTGTGGTGAACTATCCCTTTAATTTTTTTTTTTTTTCTCTGGGTTTTGAGGCAAACTTATATTTGGTCTTTCTTTGTTCGCAGAATTTTAAATGTCATAAAGATAAAAGAGGTGATCGATCACACAAAGCTTGATCCACTGCTTCCTGAAGACATGATTACACCACTGGAACAGCAGTTTTTGACCAAGGAGAAGGTTTGATACTTTATGATACATTTAATGTTTTTAAACACATCTGTTTTCTAGGCAAGACACCACAAGTGAACAAGGCACAATTTTTAACTAATAGATATTGTCTTACTTCCCCAATTTTGTATTAAGTTTTCTATAATATTATCCTCAAACAAGGCATTCTCTAATTAAAAATGCACACATTTGCACACAATTCCATTGGATAAAGCCAGGTTCAAAATACTTGTTCTTGTTTCACAGTCAAATGTGTTTAAAGAGGGGATTTTTCGGAAATCTCTTTTTATCAGTCCATAAATTAGAAAAATCACCAAATTTTCCGGAATAAGATGTTATATTAATTAGGCGTATGTCATATGAACAAACCCCTCATTCAAATATATAATAATGCACAAAGATTACGTTTTAATTTGATCCATTATTGTTCACTAGAGGGATATGAGCACACACCTCTGCAAAATTCTGGAGAGAGAAGAAACAGCCTGGAAGGAGGGAGCACTTCCACAACTGAGGGACCAGGTGTATTGCTGTCTTCAGGCCATTGATGTGATCCAGGTAATGAAAAAGAGGAAAAGTAACTGGCAATTCTTTCACTTCATCAAATAATAGATTTTTGGAGGAACGTATTTTTTTTTCAATTCCCCTTCCCTTTTTCCTAGTGCTTTCATGGACATGTTGAGAATACTCAAAAGATGCTAGGCGATGAAACAAAAGCGAGGAATATCACATGCCAGATGAGCGATTTTCTGAAAGAGTGAGTAATTATAAGCTGAATCATTTGTTTTATATTTATTTCTGAAAATGCCAACAACATTCTTTTTGAGCCTTCCTGCTCTTGTATTTGTGTACTTCTATATATTTTACACAGATGATTCATTAACTCAATTTCCATTCCTACAGTTATGAAACGTTTCATGCAAAGGTCATCAAAAGCAGGCAGACCAACACTGAGGCTGTTTTGATGGTCAACCTATCATTTCTCATACAGTGCAGGTGGGTTTCGCTTATATTCAGTTGAAATATCATTTTACTTTTTTGAATTTGTATTGATAGTTTCTTTTTTCCCCCGCAGGGACTATATTACAAAGAATGCACATTTGTTCCCTGAAGAAGTCAAAACAGATTGTCTGTCTTTATTGACTACCATGACAGAAAGAAGCCAACATTACTTTACTTCTAATATGCATAAGGAACTGAAGGTAAAAGCAAAATTTTGTTTCTTTCACTTTTATGTAATGAAAAAAAAGCCCTGTTTTTGCCAATGCTCTGTCAAACTTTTTAACATTAATGCAGTAAATCGTACAACAACAAAGCAGGCACAAATAAATACATTATTGCTTATAATCTACAGTATTTGAAACAATAATGTGGACAAACTAAATGAATCCTTCACATGATCCTTCAGAAATCATTCTAATATGCTTCTAATCATTTGCTGCTCAAGAATCTTATTATTAATGTTGAAAAGAGTTTTTTTCAGGATTCTTTGATTAAAAGAAAGTTCAAAAGATTTATTTATTTGTAATAGAAATATTTTATAACATTATAAATGTAAATAGATTTACTGCCAATTTTTATCAATTTAATACATACAGACTCCAAACATTTTAACCAAAAATGTAACTGCTGAACTTCATATTTTCACACTTCTGGCTCTATGTACATGTTTTAAAGTACTAAACTGAATAATGGCTTTTAAATTAACTAGACCTTAGACTACTAGACCAACACAATAAACTTTCATTGTTTTCAAAACTCATTGAGGTGGTTTATCTTGGCAGTGAATACATTCATGTGAGCAGTTGGCTGTCGGGGTCCTCATTCTTCAGTTTCTTCGATTTCCTTTTATTAACTGCTCGTCTAGTTCATATACTAGGAATACATACTAATTGATCAAGCAAGCCCACATCATGACCAGATTCTGCATGTTTGTTTCTATATGCATTAAAATAAATATGTGTCAATATATCTGTTCCTGCAGGATTTGTACAGGAAGGTGGGTTCCTACGAGTGGCTCAAGGACAGTCACGGCGTATGTGAAGAGCTGCTTGCAAAGCTGGACAGACATATTCAGAAATTCAACAACTTGGACAAAATGTGTTGCCAGGTATAAACATACAGACCAACCAAAAGATTGACTTCTTTATTTGCTTTATATTTAATTGGTCCATGATTGGTTGATTGATTTATTGATTGATTTGATGACTAGGAGCTACTGGGTGGGATGCATAAGGAGTTTCTTGCTGAATATGTACGGAAAATGATGAAGCACAAGATCACATTTTCAAATAAAGATCAGCAACAGATGGCAGCATCAGAACTGTGCTTAAACAGTGAACGCATACATACATGCCTGACTGCAGCTGTAAGTACACATACAGAAAAAAAACATCCTAAATAAAGGTTAAGTTTGTATTTTTTTTTTTTGTTAAAATACAAGTTTAATATGAAGAAACCACAGAACCTATTTCCTAATAAACAAATATAATGATCCCTTTTGTAACATGGCATTGTCTAATTTTCCTCGTCCTCATTAATTCATTTTTTCCAGGGATCAAACATGGATTGGTTGAAAGACATTCTTCCCAAATTAGCGGAACTGCTGAAATTACAGGATCCAGACAGTATAAAGTTAGAGCTGGTCAATCTGATGAGCGTTTACCCTGATCTCAGGTATAGTGGATTCTGCTGTGGAGTTATTCTGGCAAGAACGACTGTTGCACTTTCCTCATGTCTCTTTGTTTTTACAGTGACCGTCATATTTCTGCTTGGCTGAAACTCAAGGGAAATCTTTCTACATTAGACCGCAGGACGATCCGGGAGAGCGTCACTTGCAGCCAAGATCAGATCAAAGAAAAGAGCGACTCGCTCCAGTTTAGCAGGAGCTTCTTTTCCATAGTGAGGATTAAATAAATTTTGCTTCATAACATTTGAACAATGCTTATGTAGATTTGCTTGCTTTTGTAGAATTGCTCAGGCAGCGTGCAAACATTTTGTACATACTGAAATTCTTTGTGAAATAAAGTGGTAAATCACCTGTAGACTTGAAATTAAGCCTTTTCCCCGTTATTATTTTGTGACACTGTCACACATGACACATGTTTTAACCACTCTATATATTATAATGATTTTATGTATATTAGAGTTTTAATAGGTTTACATGTTGTCTTAGTCATTTTAGTCCATTTTATTCCTCTTATCTGTTTTATGTGTGTATGTCTTTAAATGATTATGGGGCTGCCTGTCATGTGAGCAATCACATGACAGGAAACAGGAAATAGCCAGCATAAAGGAAGCAGCATGGCAAACAAATGGGGTCTCTGTCAAGAGGATTCATGGGACCGGATACCGGTTATCTTGCCAAGAAAAATCGATTTATTATTTGTATACATGTCAGACAGAGAGAAACAGGCATAGCCGAATAAGGCTATAGGTGATGAGGTCTTCATTCCAGATTTCTCTGTTCCCCATTTCTCTATCATGCCAACTGTAAATGGTTTCTCTGGGTTTCTCCTCCTTTACCCCCTCATGCCTCTATTTCTCCTTCCTCTCACCCCATCACGCCTTTATGTTTCTCTGGTGTGGTACAGTAAGATTGAGCTTATATACATCACAGAGAGACTTTACAACTTCCTTGTAAGGTAGAAAAACATGTTGCTTATGTTTAAAAATGGAATGTATACCTCATGCTTACACATGGTACAATCCACTATCCCTCTGTGTATACATTAGTGGTACATTTGCATCAGTTGAAACATTCCTTTCCTTGTAAAGAACATGCCAACTGAAGTATCATCATCAGTGGAACATCTCTGCTCAGTGAACATGTACACATACCTCCAAGCAAAATATAGCTCATCCCAGATCTCTCATAAGCACACATGTACAACATACTCTGACTTCACAAAATACATTATGAAATTATTATGAAAATGAACAAAAAAAAAAAAAAACATTAAACAAATTTTTTTTAGTCTTCATCACCATTTATATATTTTGTGTTATTCCTTTAATAATAATAATACATTTTATTTATAGGCTACTTTAAACTGCGTGGATAGAAAAAATATGGACTGGTCAATAGTCACAGAGAAGCTCTCCGATTTTGGCAGAGTAGATTTTGTACCTACCAGGATATACCAGAATTTCAGTTTTACCACTATTAAGTTTAAAGAAATTTGATGAAAACCAGATTTTAATTTCAGCTAAGCAGCTAGACAGAGAAAGTGGAGAAAAAACAGAAGTAGGCATGGAAGACATGCAATGCTGGGTGTTGTCAGAATAGCAGTGGAAATGAATACCGCACTTCCTAAAAATATGTCCAAGGGGCAGTAAATAAATAATAAATAAAAGAGGGCCCAAGACTGAGCCTTGGGGGACACCAGGTCGCACTCAGATCGAGCAAAATAAGTAAAGTCAGCTGCAGATAGTTAGTAACGTTGACAAGTACGGTTTCTGTGCTATGAAATGGATGGAATCCAGATTGAAATTTTTCAAACAAATTATTGAGAGACCTGTGCTGCTACACTCTTTTCTACTATTTAAAAAAATAAACAGGTAGTTAGAAATAGGATGAAAATTGTCAAAATTAGTTGGATCTAATTTTAAACTTTAATATTCATCTTTGTTCTTAACAATACCCTCCCTTTCCAGTTTCTCATTGTAATGTGGTTTGTGAAAAATAAACCTAAGAGAATTTATGGTAATTGTCTCTATCAGTATCAAATAATTCCAGTACACACATCCTAATTGTTTCTTTGCCGCTATGTGTGATAATTATGGATTATGAGAATGTCCGTAACAGACGTCTACAAACAGGATATGGTGTGAAAGTGTCAAGTAGTAAACTATTCCAAGTTACCGGTGCAGTTAGGAAACACATCTGCTGTCACAATGGATGTGTAGTTCCTGAAAGATTTCCCGACAAGCCGTATCTTCTACAGGAACACAGGATGTGGTTTTAGTGTACTTATTTTTACCTCCTGCTTCCTATCCTTGGAAATGAACTGTCAATCAGCCATACACACACAATGCAAATAAACCATGCAGTTATGAGACAACCAAACATCAATACTCCGTAAAAATTTTGTCCGAAAAAAAAGACATTAAAGAATCAAAAAAGGGTCATTTATGTCTTTATTGAGGTACCAAAGGCATTCATTGTATACTTGTTATACAGTACTGCTGACTCTTGTATGATCAATTTCTTATGATGTACCACATTTATAAGTCACTTTGGATAAAAACATCTCCCAAATGAATAAAAAAAAATGCATTGCATCCTATTTTGAAATGTCATTTATATTAGAATAAATACCAACATTTAACCAATATAAATAATTTTACAATAACATTTTTAAATATATATTTCTTTAATTAACAAAAATGTATCATATAAAAGACACTGAGTATCAAAAAAAGCATTTTTTCCCCCAGTGTTCCAAAAGACCACTTGGTCGCAGGCATTAGTTACGTCACCTGCAGTTGCGTACACTTTGTGTTGACAGAATAACAGTGGTAACAAGTGGAGGGAAACGGGCAAAATCCACAGAAAAATGTCTTGTGCTTTTGGATTTTGGATGAACCGGAATGCAAAAAATATCATTGTCAAAAGATGCAAAAAGTCTTTTGGTTACAAACCACAAACTGGACTGATGAAACCTGCAATGATTAGTCTACTATTAAAGCACGAATTTGATGTAAACAATAGCTCTACATATATATGCAGTTTACATAGATAACATTCAAACTTATATTAATTTTATCTCCAAATTTGACTTTAAACATGACTTTATAACTCACATTCGTGAGTTTATATCACAATTCTGAGGAAAAAAGACAGAATGACAAATATCTCACAATTCTGAATTTTCTTCTCAGAATTGTAAGATATTATAAACTCAAAACGGCAAGAAAAAAAAGGCAGAATTATAGAAGTCAGAATTTACATAAACTCAAAATTTCCTTTTTTGTTATTTTATTCCATGGCTTCCAGACTGCTACAGCAGAATTGTCCCTTTCTGCCAACAAAACACGCCATCGCTGTTTGCAAACACCCAAATGCTCTTTAAACGAAGTTTTATGTAACAAAGTTCGGGAGGAGCATGTTCAGGTAATCATCCAATCAGCACAAGAAGAAGCCAGGATAAATAAAGCCTTCCCTTACCTCCTGTCTCATGACAAATTTCTCAGCATCCCACCACCACCCCATCACCTCACACTAGGCAGGGTCTGCTCATAGATACCTATGATCTATACATTCATAGGGGGGAGTGCTCTGGGGTCGGGACGAATTCCGAGCTCGGAGCCCTCCCCCCGGACAGCAAGCCAAATACGCATTATAATATTACATCAGATTTCATTAACATGTGAACTCGTGAAATACATTATTTCAAGTAAAAAACAAAAGGTCATTTAGACACAAAAAGAGTGCATTTTTGAAGAATTATTTTTTTTTTAACAAATAATACTTACATTTTTATATAATATATAAATAATACTTTACATTTAATATTTAAATAAATGTGTCAAACTGAATGTCAAGAAAGAAAGTCATGCCATGTAAACACTTGTAAACAAAGGTTTTATGAGTCTGACTCATGGTGTTATTCATATCAAAGACAACAGCAAAGGCCCTTCAGGAAATGACTGGTGGCACATCTAGGATTTGGATCCTGGCGAAAGTCCCGGATCACATCCAGTACTTCCCTCACCTGTCGTTCTGATACCCTCTTCCAGCGCAGCAGACCAGGTACATAATGCTCACTGCAAAACATTCAGAAGACTTCACTGCACTTTCTGATGGAAACAAAAGTACTCATTTACACACAAATACTCTTACAAATAGTTGAGTGTTATTGGCTCAGTTTACCTGTCCTTTGGGAATATTTTGGAAAATTCACAACAGATAACCTTCAGTGCATTTACATCATTGCAAAGCACAACTTCACTCAGTCTCTGAAGGAGCTGGTTCCCGTGGTCATCACTGTCTCTCTGCGGGAAATCGATACATTGTCTATGAAAATACTGCATTGTGTTGATGCTGTGGCTAATGTGCACATGAGTCATACTCTTGGGGATTATCTGATCGTCACTGTCAAAGTTCTTTTTAATTCAGTTTCTTAAAGACATTAAAGTAGACAATTTCAGAGAATAGCTCCAAGTAGAACGTCACACGGGTTGTCACGACATGGCGTGAGCGCAGCATAAGCTCGTTGTTTTAGATCTGAAATCTCTGCATAGCCTCATGATACACACGTGGAGATATTTCTGTCATGACAACTCTCGAAGTGTTTCGCACGTAATGGATATGACACTGTTAATATGTTTGGTCTTGGCAGAATAGATCTGCTATGCTGCTGCTGCTGGTTATTGCTGCTGATGCTGCTGCTACAGAGCAAGTACAGGACTTGCTACTGCCAATAAATACATGACACGCTGCTGTGAGCAAGTATACACTATAGCAGTGGTTCCCAGCCTTTTTCCTTGCTGGGGAAGTTGGAGGGTTTCTTAAAGCACGCAACAACTGCTCCAGCAAATGCTGACCAAGTCTTTGAAGGTTGAGAAGCGAGCTCATTGGCTACTGATACAGCAGTAGCCAATATAATTTAGGCATCTTGCTACCATCATCCAAGCATTAGTCCTACTGGGGGATATATCTAAGCTTGAGTTGAAGCTGCTTCCTCCAGCCCCTCCACTGCGGACAGCAAGCCAAATACGCTTAACCTTATTAGCTTAAAGATTATATGGGCAAAGGAACTCGTGAAGTACTGGATAATTTATTTTGAATTGCATCATTTGCTTCAATAAGCAGTGGTTGATATTAGGTCCCTCAAACTATGTTGTTTTTATTCATGTACCAATTGTAACTTGAACATACAATAACTGGGCCTTTGGACCACCACTATGAGTATAATTACATTTCTGATGAGATATGAACTTTTAAAAACTTAATGTAACAGGAAAGTAAAAAATTATTATCCCTAAAAAATGTAAAAAGTTTTTTTTTTTTTTTTTACCAGTTCAGTGAATGTGTTGTGAAAATTGAGAGCGTCCTCTCTCATCCTTTCTCCGACATTTCCCCATCTCTTTTCAAGCCGCTTGATCTTGCTCTTCATCAGGCAATTCAGATACACGCGTGAAACACAGTCGTAGGCGACAGTCACAAAGATCTATCAGAAAGAAAGTGGGGCAGAGGAGCAGAAAATAAGTGTGAAAGAGTTATGTAAAGTTAAAGTTCTGTTGTTGAAGAATTAAGTTTGAGTGAGTTTATGAGTACAGAACCAACCTCTCGAATCTCCTTTCCCACGTCATTCTGAGGCAGAGATGCACACTGCTTTTGGATCGCCTCTGTCAGGGTATGAATTTGCTCACAATCCTTTTTGAAATAACGTCTTAAACTGTCCTGGAAATGTATATTTACAAAGAAACTATAGTAATTTCCAAAGTATTTCCATAATTATTACTCTAGGTTAACGTCAATTTATAAATGTACACTATTGTTTAATGTAAAATCATGATTGAAATGCTTGAAAAGCATTGTTCATTGTTAGTTCATGATGTCTAATGCATACTAAGTAAACAAATGTAACATTATTATAAAGTGTTACTGCTTCATTGTTGAAAAAATTATTTCAGAATTTCTGGGACATTCCATTTTAGGAATTCTGTTCATCTGGGAAATCCCCCAACTTTCCTTCCATAAACTGTTGATGATGAAATAATGACATACCTGTGCCAAGTGTTCCATCATCTTTTGTACAATAGACAAAACGTGATCTTCCAGCTCCGTTAATATGCAGCAGATGTGTAAGAGATCCTTGTTGTAGTTGTTGTTTATATCTGTATTGTTGAGTTGGGGAGCAAAAAATCTATACAGCAAAATAAACATAAGCATAAAACTGGTTTTACGACAGAACTAGTTCTGTGGTTGCCTGTGTATGAACATAATGCAGGTATAAAGGATGAATCAGAACATTATGCATATAAAGCCAGTTAAACACTGGACAGGTTTTGAGTCATATATGAAGTTATCATTGTATTTATCATTAAAAATAAAACTCACCTGAGTTGCCTACAGGTGCTGATGACCCGAAACAGGTACACAGAGTTTGTGTTCAAGGGTTGCCAATTTTTTAGGTGTTTTTTCTCTGCATCCACATACCTAGAAAACATATGAACAAGTAAAAGATCATATTAATGTTCATATTATTTCGGTATGTTGGTATGAAGAAATCAATAAACAAACATTTATAAAAAAATAAAAAAAAACTTTTTTAGACACTTACCTTTGAACAAAACGATGAAGCTCTTCGAGACAGAGCTTTTGTGCCGTACACATAAGGGTCTTACTAAATGCTTCAGAATTTGTAAGAACAGCATTCAGATACTGAAAAGACATAACAACATAGAATAAGTGTGCAATGCATATTTAGAAACCATTAAAAATCCCTTTTTGCAGGATTGTGCATTGTTTTCTCTACCTGAGTGACATCTATGTGCACTCTGATGAAACTTTCTTCGTCCATCGATTCCTCATTATGTCCATGTTGTTTATCGTAGAGCAGGATGTTCTGTAGAGTCTTAGAGATGTCATTCTGTAGCATTTAAAATGGGACAGAGACAAATGTTTTATGTCCTTCCTAAATATGTTGCTTCCTCCTTGTTAGCCTTGTTAATGCTTTTAACAATTAAAGGTAGAGCTTATTATGACCTTTAATATTGGCAGAAGTTTCTTTATTGCTTTCTCAAACCATCCCGTCAACAGCAGAGGGTCATCATACACTCTGAAGACATGCTGCGAATCCGGACTGTAACATAAATTAGCAACAGCTCATGCTTAATTTTTTTATTACAAGCAGATGTATGGAAAAGTAAACAACAATCAACTTCATACCTGAAGAAAACGTCTTTTCCCCACTGTAAAAGGCAGAAGGTCTCATTCACAGACAGATCTCTGTTTAGGAGCAGGTCCAACTTGGGAAAGAGGTGACGGCTGTAACTGTCAGTCAGATGATCTAGCAGCCCAGTATCTTCCAGTACAGGTGTTAATCGAAGCACCTCATGGCATATCATACTCTGTGTGCTCTTTAGAAAGTCCTGTAACTGCTCTAACTGAGATCCTTGTGGTCCCTCTGCTGGCAGCGTGGGAATGTGGTTTTCCACAAACTGATCTATTTCTTGAAGACACTCACAGAGCCAGTTTTGAGGGAAGCTGCCTTCTTTCTTGTCTATGGTAACACCGTTCATTTTGCTCCATCTTTTCAACACCTCAGCTGCCTTGTCAAGGTCCTCAGGGTTTGATTGTTCACTCAGAATCTTTCTGAGAATATCAAGCACTTTCTTGCCACACACTTCAACATCTGGACCGATTAGATCAAGAAACACTCGTCCAGACTGATCTAAAATTTCCATGTATTCAAACGTCTGTTCCCCTGTTGAAAGCAGTGACAAATAAGACTGTGCACGATAAAGAAAAATGTAAAGCTGTGTAAGATATAAAGATGTTCCAAGATCTTAGAAATGTAATCTTTGCATTCATTTTGGTTTCATATGTTTTGAAAACATTTATATTATTTTCAAGAAAAGTGTAAATTGATGTCATGTGGTGCAACCATCAAATAAAACGTCTTCCTTACACTCTTGAATGTACACATCTTGAACATTATTTCAAAGATCATGAATTAATCAGTAATAATTATCATTTAGTATTTGGGGAGTCACACCACATGACATTTTACAAGCTAAACTAACCTTGTCTTATCATAAAAGGTTAAATTCTGATATTTTAAGAGACTTGTTGACCCTGCCTGACACATGAGGGTCTGCAGGGGTCCTCTCTGTGATGTAATTTCCTGTTTGTTATCTTGCATATTGGTTGCACCACATGGCTTTATTTGAGTAATGAATTTATTTAATGCCTTTTATGACAGCTGACTCACCCTGATATTTAAATGTTATAACCCCTCAAACAAAATCCAAATAAATGTACAATTTTTAAAATTCATTAAAAAGAATTCTCAGCATCGTCATTGTATGAGGAAATCACTTTTTAATGTATATTTTTATAACAAAACATGAGTGCCATCTGATCCAAAAGCAAGTGGAAATGTAATCCCTTTGAAATATTGATTAACCCTAAACTTAAATGTGATTCATCAAACCATGCAAACATACAAAACATGAAACAATATGCTTGCATAGTATTCCCATGGAAGCATGGCTTTTCTGACAAGTGCAAAGATGCAAAGATTATGTTTCAAATCAATGGCTATTATGAACAAGAGAGTGTCTTACCATCTGTCTGCTCTTTGTTTTTCAGTAAAGGTTTCTCTTCTTTTCCATCCTGTTTTTTCCACTTCAACTTGTAAAAAAGGCCAGATTTTGTTTGCTTCAATGCCATACTTGACTGAGACAAATAAAGAGCTTGCTAGTTCTGCAGTATACAGTACATCTGAGTAAATGGTGAGATTACAGTGCTTAAAACAGGTACCACTTATGGGAGTTTCCCTCCAATGCCAGCCAATGGATTTACAGCTTAGGCATTGGTTGTTTGGTACTTTCCTCACACCTCTCAGATTCCTCGTCCTTGGACTACCAGCACATTCTGACACAATGTAAGAGGAAATGAAAGTGAAACCCAGTCTCGTACTGTCCTCACACATTACAGATTCCTCAGCCTTGGGTCAACTGGAGGCTCTGACACTAAGAGTAAATTAAAGTGATCCCAGCTCTTTGGTTGTACCATCCTAATTTAAACCAGGACACAAAAACAGCACATTTTACTACACTGTGATACAAACTACAATAGTAATATTGCTATAGCGTACAATTACAATTTTAAATGTATAGTGGCAAGAAGTCATATCTTATAACAGGGAAAGTGAAAATGAAAGTGAAAATGAAAGTGAAAAACATGCAGTCCTTAGAAGTGCCTGGCAGTATTGAGCCAACACACAAACATGGAAGATCATGTGACTAATGGTAATTATTTCCCATTAAATGGGGTTATGATGTCATGGTGACAAACAAACAGACATTAGAGTCTTAAATTTGATTAGTGCTTTAATGCTGCCTCAAACCTACTGTATCATATTTGATTCTAAGGCCTCTAAATATCAAAATGATCAAAACTTTTCAGAAAAACCTGTTATACACAATCTTCTACATGCCTTCTGTAATGTTATTGATAGTTTATACTTTTTTTAACAAGTAAAAGTCCTTTTATTATTATTCTAAATTCATCCACCTTCAGGTTGTTTTACATGTGTCTTTTTACTGTGAAATATTTACAGATTTTTATAAAGTAAACATAAGAATAACTTTTATATTTTCAGTAATATTTCAAAATGCACACGACTGAAGCAACTTAGGTAATTAAGGTTGATTATCCATTCATCATTTTTTTATAGAAAAATTGTGTTAATGTCAGGGGATGGCTGTAATGAATAGAACAAAGCAGTCTTTAATAAAATAAAGAAGGAACGCTCAGGAGATCGCAGGAGAATAAATCAAATACAACCACATTAACGAAACAAAGGCCTAAATATATACTGGGATAATTAATGTAACTAGAAACATGTGACAACTCAATCAAAAACCATGGAGAAAACTAGCAAAGGGAACACAGGCAAACAGAAACACAACACGGAGAAAACCCCAAAAAAACTGAGCATAATCGTTACAGTTAAAATGCAAGTATCAAATATGATGCATCTCTGAAATCTGATGAGGTATAGTTACAGCATATGGATACATCTGAAAATAGGCTCTGTGCCCCTCTTCCTTCACTTTTCCCCCTGGAATCCTCGACTTCAGTTGCAGTCTGTCAGACAATTTTTCATAAAATGACATTGTTTTCTCTAAAGACATGAAAGTGTCTTCATTCTTCACAGCATCACACCAGTAATTTACTGGTAATGTTTCAACTTCTCATACCGGGAAATTGACATTTTTGAAAAGGTCCTGTTCACACATGATCTCTTAACGGTAATTTACCAGTAAAGACTATATGTGTGAAATGGGCTAATGTTAAAGTCTTTACTGTCATTTCTTGATAATTTTATTATCTTCTTGAATAAAAATACGAATTTCTTTCAGAAAAAAAAAAAAAAATCTTTCTGACATCAACTTTTTAACACCTTATTGAGTCTATTATTGTGGTATTGTGGTATCGAACATTCCTGTATCACTGAATTTGGTTCACAAACAAAAAATAAGAACTAATGAGACCTAGGGTTGGAAATGTGTTTAATGTAAATAATGTCACAAATTGGAAAATTACCCGAAACCGATTCACCTACATGCAGGCACCACTCTATTGTCAAGTCAAGTCACATTTATTTATATAGCGCTTTTTACAATACAGATTGTGTCAAAGCAGCTTTACAGAGATAACAGAAAAATAATGCAACACAGTTTGTTTCCAGAAGAAAATGACGTCACAGCCCAGCTTAAGTAAGTTCAGTGATGTTTCATTTTTGCTGTAAAAAAGTTATTAATTTAGTTCATTTATATATAGCCGCTCTGGAGAAAACCGTGATGTCCTCGTCCAGCTCAGTTCAGTTCTCATATAATGGTGTCAATGCAATTGCATGTCATATGTTTTGAGTGAAATTTATATCCATTTTATGTAGTCTGCTATGTATATATATTGCTATTCTATATCTCATTGATTTACATTACAACCTATCAGAATTTGATCTTACTTTTTGGCCATGTAAATATCAGCAACTGCACCAAATTGCATTCATTTCACTCAGTTAGGAAAAACAAATAATTTGTTTACCTAATTGAGTATGAGCTCTATATTCTCTTATATATTGTATTATTCTCCTATGTATCATACTATAATAAAAGCCTGATGTATAAAATATGATACTCAATCAAATGTTCCATTTCAAAAACATATACCTTATAGTTATTATGACTATATATTATGACATTGTGACTATTAGACTTTACAGGGTTAATTAACCTCATTTCCATTTGTATTAAGCTTTGGACACTTCAGATCAGATTATCAAAAACACATACCAGGAGGAAACAGTGCCAGTGTGTGGACAGTTTGCACATAATAAGTAGGCCTATATTATATCAATTAATTGTAGGCTACCTTTTTTGTATTTTATTATTTCAGACAGACTGGGAGATAAAGTTCACTGGAGTAGCTCTGATGCCTGCATTATGTGTAGGTGTGAAAGAAAAGAACTAGGACCTTGTTAAAAAATTAAGATCGGATCAGATCAGAATCTGCTAGAAGGCATAAATAACACACTCTTTGGAGAACATTCTACATATCTTACTTTTACCTACTGTAAAAGGTTTACTGAATAAGGTGACATGCATTTGCAAAGTTACTTAAAGGGGTGGTTGATTATGATTTCACTTTTTTGACTTTAGATATTGTGTAATGTTTCTGTTTGAGCATAAACAACATCTGCAAAGTTACAATGCTCAAAGTTCAAAGCAAAGGGAGATATTTGCTTTTAAAGAAATCGCTTTTTAAGGACTACAACAAACGGCTGGTAGGGACTTCACAACATTCCTCCCGGGTAAGTGACATCACCAACCCTAAAATTTACATAAACCTGCCCCCAGAACACGGTTTATAGATTATCAAGACAGAATATGCTAATCAATGACTAGAAGATAACTACACATAAGCAACATAAATTCATCAACTAACCATTCAGAAACGTCCTGTTGCATTCTACATGTTGTCACTTCTTCTTGAGTCTCTCCATCATTGTCTGAATCCGGTTTGAACATAAAAGGCTAAACGTTTTTGAAATTTTCAGTGCATGCCTGTGTGAGTGCAAGCTGTTGAAGCTCTGACCTCTGTGGGAGCAGTGGCTCATTTGCATTTAAAGGAACAGACACAAATCGGTGCATTTTTGCTCACCCTCAAAAATAACAATTTTAACATGCTGCATAAAAATATCTGTGGGGTATTTAGAGCTAAACCTTACCATACACACTCTGGGGACATCAAAGACTTATTTTACATCTAGTGAAAAGGGCATTATACCACCCCTTTAAAGTCAATTGAATGTATTTTAGGGGACCATCAATGTAAAGTGTTACCAAATATCTTTGCTTGAAAATATTAACCTTCGTTTTCAGCATCCTTGAGCAGCGATAACGTTTCAGATCTGCAAATTGGCTTGGGGGAATTTTGATGTTGATAGGTTCAGAGGCACCTATTTTGAAGCAAGCTATTTCCCACAAAATAAAGAAAAGCCAAAAGAGTAGGTGACACTGTGACTTCTATGATTTGGATACAGGTCCCAGATCACATCCAGTATTTCCCTCACCTGTCGATCTGATAACACCCCTTTCCAGCGCAGCAGACCAGGTACATACTGCTCACTGCAAAACATTCAGAAGACTTCACTGTTTGAATACTCTCACACAATGAAAAGAGATACATTTAAAGACCTGCAAATACATGTTTGAAACTGTAGTGAAGTGTTGATGACTGGTCTGGGTTTACCTCTCATGTGGAAAATCTCTGAACAAAACACCACAGGTAATCTTCAGTGCATTTACATCACTGCAAAACAAAACTTCACTCATTTTCTGAAGGAGCTGGTTTTGCTGGGCAACACTGCCATTCTGCAAGTGGAAAACTCAAACCATGAGCTTTTTATTAATATAATGAATGTAAAAACAAACTGTTATAATAAGGGGCGTGACATCTCCTAAACAAGCTCAAAGCGGCTGACCAATTGGTGCATTCAAGTCCTCCTGGGAAGTTAGTATTACGAGATGTCAGGTGCGTTCAAATCGCTTTCGTTAAAGCAAGCTGGTGTAACGGAGGCCAGCTAGTAAGAGCTGTGCAGGTAAACCTCCCTCCTCTGATCTCAAGAGGCACATAAGCAGCTGATGCTATAGAGACTGAGGTCTTTAGAGTCCTTGTTAGCGCACCTGCCTCCCATGACGGTGACCCGGGTTTGAGGCCCGTAGAGAGCAGGACCTGAGGGGTTACAATGGTGTACCTTCTCTTATTTAACTACGCAAAAATTCAGCAAGGTTTTTCAACTCTACTTCTGGAAAATGAAGAACTAAGAATTTGCATCAGGTGTATTTTGCTTTTTTATGTTTTTAATTCATTTATGAAGCCACTGTAAACTTGACATATTATATTGTTATATTACAGTGCTATTATATTTTGTGCAGGCAATTAGCTTATTTAAAAAAATCCCGAGCTTCCCACTCTTATTTTATGACACTGTTTATGTGCGTTCAGCTTGTAAATCTTTCTGGCATGACTTCAATGCACCAAATCAAAACACACTGATCCAGCTGACCAATCAGAGCACATTGCATTTTTCAGAAGGAGGGGCTTTATAGAGCATTACAGACAGACTGGGAGGAGAGGTGCTGCAACAATGTAAAATAATGTTTTGTGGACATCCAAGCATATTCAGTCTATTCTAGTAGACTCCAAAACCAAAATCAAGAAAAAGGTCATAATAGGTCCCCTTTAAATATTATTTGACCCTGATTTCCAATGGTCAAGTGCATCAGGAAATCAGCCCATAAAATAAAAAAATTAAAGTGTAATTTTTTTCACCAGTTCAGGGAATGTTTCATGAAAACGTTGAATATCCTCTTTTATCTTGTCCTCAGCATTTCCCCAAAGCTTCTCTAGCTTTCTGAACTTTGTCTTCATCAGGCGTTCCAGGTACACTTTGGAAACACAGTTGTAAGCTATTTTCACAATGATCTGTCAGAAATAAAGGAAGTATTGGAGAGAATGAGGGTGAGGTGGAACTTGAATCTTTTTGAATGGTTTTAAGGTCATATACAGTGCATACCATTTTGATCTCTAAGGCGGTCGGAGGCAAAGATGCACACTGCCCGTGGATTGCCTCCATCAGGATATCAATATGCAAATTCTTTTTCTTGAAATAACTTTTTAAATTGGCCTACAAATTAACATTTAAAGACAAACAGGATTGCAAGATTGATATAAAATGTGTTAGAAAAGGTATCAGTTTCCTTGGATAAATCTGATATGAATGCAGCTGAAATAATCCCAATGAGATGAATAGAGTTAATTTCAAGTGTATGATAGTAATCTTTTCTTCTGATGATCATTAACTGTTGTTGTATGTTGAAAAAATCGAGACATACCTGTGCTAAGCATGTCATGATCTTTTGAACAATGGATGAAGCCTTATCTTCCAGTTTCTGTAGCATGCTTATAGTGCTTGAGACGTCATCTCTGCTGTTTTTATCTGGACTGATTTGTGTAGCGCAACATCTGTAGTAAAACAACACTGATTTTATGAAAAAACTGCAGAAAATTCTCTGAATTAAAGATTGTAGGTTTAAGCATGTGAATCAATACATTTTAGATAGGAAAAAAGCCTATTAAAAGTGCACTAAAAAGTTAACTTGATACAAAGAAATTAATATTTGCACTAATATCTTTTAAAATGATACACTCACAGGATATAATGACTCTAGTCATAACCTAGCCATTTTATTTTACACAAGGACTGTCCCTAATAGTTGACACAATGTTTTAGACAAATATGGCAGTCAAATATTAGTCACGATCTGTGTGCTTAGTTTAGTTTTCATGGACTTTATAGCAGCAGGTCAGGCCAGTGCATGCCTGCACACAATGGGTATACTGCAGGCATTCTAGGCCAACCTGCAAAGTCTGTTCGGAAGAGTCTGTCAGAAGAGATGCCTGAGGTCCCGTCTGATCAGGTGTGTGAACCGGCCATTAGATCCATGCCTGTGGGAGTTTTAGTGGAGCTGGAAGAGGAAGAACAGCTAGACTGGAATCCGGAGGTAGTGCTTCCCACCCTGTCCACCCACAAACCTTCTCTGTCACTGGTCCCCTCCTGCACTATTGTCTCTTCATCACCACTGGTCCCATCCAACACAGAGTTGTCTTCTTCATCGCTGCTGGTCCTGACCAGCACAGAGTTATCTTCGTCACGACTGGTTCTGTCCAACACAGTATTGTCTTCGTCACCATCATCCTTGTCTATCACCAAGTCTGTCTCTGTCACCAACTTTCCTCTCCTGTTTGCTCCACCGAAGCCAGCCATTCCCTTGGCCCAGCCTCCACTGGAGTCTTTCAGCCCTTCGGCTCCACCATGCAACCCAGATCCGCCTTGGGACTCTCAGTCACCAGCTCCGCAGAGGCATGGGGATTCCCTGGCTCCACCTCAGACCGTCGACCAGTTGGCTCTATCCTGGCTCCTCGTCCCCTCGGCTCCAACTGGGACCGACGTCCCTTCAATTCCACCGGGCTCCCTCGTCCACCGGCTTTGTCCTGGTCAGTCGTTGCTCCACCATCGCCTGGGACTTCCAGGCTGTCGGCTGCGCACCATCTCTCAGGCTCCAGGGTCCTCACTCACACCATCTCAGTCCTCAGGTCCACTGGCCCCACCTCAGCTGCTCGTAGCCGGGACTCTGCCATTCCTCCCTGGATCCTACAACCATCCACTCTTCCATGGGTCCTTCTACCGTTATCTCCTCCACATGTCATCTTTGGGCCACCTGCTCTGCCCAGGTTCCTCCCATGTGCCCCCCTATGGAAGCAGATTTCCTCAATCTAACCATCACTGTGCGAGGCCGCACCTTCATGGGAGGGGGCGTTCTGTCACGATCTGTGTGTTTAGTTTAGTTTACATGGACTTTTAGTTTGCATTCATCAGTTACGTGTCTCCAGTGTTTCCTTTGTACCTAGTTTCCCGCCAGTCATCAGTTGTCATGGACACTCATTTAATCATCACACCTGTTCATTATGTTAATATTATTATGTTAATGTGTATTTAAGTTCCTCTTTGTGCTCCTTTCAGTTGTCCGGTATTGTTTGTGTGTTCACTGTTATTGACTTCTACACACTGTCACGTAGCTTTTCTTCATGTGGATTACTTTAATTTGTTTGATTTCATATATCTTAGTTTTATCGAAACTTCTGAACTTTTCATCATGATCCTCTGGACCAAATCGTTACAAATATTCCCACAATTATAATTAAACACTTTGAATAAATCAGTCAAGAGGAACAAATATGACTTGACATTTTCATAATGCAGAATTAATTATACAATGTTACAGTTTCTCAGCCATTTATACTTAATGATCATAAGTAAATACCTGAGTTGCATACAAGTGTTGATAATCCGAAACAGATGCACAGAGTTCTTCTCAGTGAACTTGAGTTTTTTTAGACGTTTATTCTCAGTATCCACATACCTAAGAAAACACATATTTATGTTAAGTACAGGTTCACAAACCTCCCCTCTCCTGCACAAAATAGATAATCACTGGATACTCATTAAATGAGAGTTTTAATCTGTAAACCTTGGGCAAAGGGTAATATAAGATGAGGAGAAACCTACTTCTGAGCAAAACCATGCAGCTCTTCACTACAGAGTATTTGTACTGCATGCATCAAGGTTAGACCAACCTTTTTTGCATCTAAAATAGCACAATTCAGGCACTGTGAAAGCAAAAGATAAAATATGTGAGCAATATATCAAATAAATGCTTTACTTTCTCTCTTCAAGACTTACCTGAGTTAGGGCTGGGCGATAATTCGATCTCGATACGGGATCGCGATAATATTCTGAACGATTTCGATAATATGCTTGGGACGTATTATTCGATATCACATGAAAAACTAAGCGCAACAGTATCTGCCGGCTGCCGTATCTGCCGGCAGGGCACGCCCACTTCTCAGCGAGCACCGTGGCTACAGTAAACAGAAGGAGACTGAGAGAGAGAGAGGGAAAAAAGTTGTAAAAAGGATAAAAAAAAATGAGCGAAACTGAAGTTGAGGACAGCGAAAATAATGCCGAATGTGAAGGCGACATCACTACATAACTCGAGACCGAAGACATTGTTGAAAAAAAAGGTAACACGACGTCAATTGTGTGGACGCGTGGTTTGGATATGGCAGACAACTGACAAGCTGAGCCATATAGCATTAATTATCACAGGCGATCCCGATCCGTGATAATTAATGCGATATGGCTCAGCTTGTCAGTGAACTACGTCTCTGTGTTGTAAATGCTGCTCCATCTGAAAGCAGGTGATGGCGATTTACTACTAATCAAGGAACCGGCTTTACTGACGAGATGTGCCTAACAATGTCATGCGATATATCGCCCAGCCCTTGGTTTACTATGTTTACATATTTGTGCAATTTTGGCTCAGATTTCATTCTACTTATAAAACAATTCTAGAGATCTACCTTAATCTTACAGGTAGCATTTGTGCCAGGGCCATGTTTACTCTTTTTGTAGGCTACTTGAGATGTTCACTGTCCAGCCAAAGCAATTTGATGTGATAGTTGTCACAGCTGTTAGTTTATATACAATGTTTCAATAAGTAAAAGTTTGTATTTTTGTATAAAGGGAGATGACTCATGTTTGCAATTACAAATGATGTGCACAACCTTTTATTTTTGTATTTTTCAAATACGCTGCTCTCTTGACCAATAGAAAGATTCATAAATGTGGGAGTGTAATGTGAATCCTTTGGCTGCATGAAGACCTTAACAAAAATATTTTGTGCTCATTATTGAAAGGCATATTGTTTAATTTTTTATGTTATTAAACTTTATTCTAAAGTTTCAGTGAATATCTTGTTTCTTCAAGCTTCAGGATGTCCCTTACACTGGCAGCATCTGCAAAAACTACATATCGTGATAAGAATCGAGATCGATCAATATGGAAAAACATATCGTGATAAAAAAAAAATCCATATCGCCCAGCCCTAACCTGAGTGACATCTATGTAAAGACTCATGAACGTTTCCTCATCCATTGAGTCCTCATTATGTCCATGTTGTTCATCATAGCGCAGGATGTTCTGTAAAGTCCTAGAGATGTCATTCTGTTACAATTAAAGTTGGACAGACACATGTGTGTTACATCTCTCTTGTTTTGGGTCCATTCATGCATTACTGAGATATTAGTCATTATAATGAGAGTGAAATACAGTAATTACATTAACACACAAACAGTCATAAACTGTGAAGTCGTACCTGAAGTTCTGGAAGCAGTTTCTGCTTTGCTCTCTCAAACCATCCTGTCAACAGCAGCGGGTCGTACACTCTCAGTTTTGAGTCTGAACTGAAACATACATGAGTACATAATATGGTACACATCAATGTTCAAAAGGTTACGATTTTTAAAGGTTTTTCATAGAAGTCTCTTATGCTCTTCAAGACTGTTTATTTGTTCAAAACACAGTAAAAACAGGAATATTGTGAAATAATATTGCAATTTAAAAGAACTGTTTTAATATATTTCAAATGTAATTTTATCCTGTGATGGAAAAGCATATATTTGAAATACAATAAGTGTCTTTAGTGTAATTTTTGATCAGTTGAATGCATCCTTGCTGAATAAAAGTATCAATTTCTTTTTTTTAAAAGTGTCTCCACACGTTTGAATGATTAACTAATGAATTAACTTGGTTGTTTGTTATACAAATTTGACATTTACAACAAATTTGCTGTGCATACCTGAAGAAAACATATTTCCCCCATTGTAAAAGGCAGAAGGTCTCTTTCACAGACAGATCTCTGTTTAGGAGCAGGTCCAACTTGGGAAAGAGGTGACGGCTGTAACTGTCAGTCAGATGATCTAGCAGCCCAGTATCTTCCAGTACAGGTGTTAATCGAAGCACCTCTTGGCATATCATGCTCTGTGTGCTCTTTAGAAAGTGCTGTAACTGCTTTAACTGAGATCCTTGTGGTCCCTCTACTGGCAGCGTGGGAATGTGGTTTTCCACAAACTGATCTATTTCTTGAAGATACTCACAGAGCCAGTTTTGAGAGAAGCTGCCTTCTTTCTTGTCTATGGTAACACCGTTCAGTTTGCTCCATCTTTTCAACACCTCAGCTGCCTTGTGAAGGTCATCAGGGTTTGATTGTTCACTCAGAATCGTTCTGAGAATCTCAAGCTCTTTCTTGCCACTCACTTCAACTCCTGAACCAGATGCCATCGGTAAGTCAGCTGTGCTTTCCTGTTCTCCTGCTGTGAATTTCTGTGCATTAATTGCTTTTGAAATTTCAAACTTGTATTTGAAACAACACGCAAAAGGAGAATAACCTACTGCATTCTGCACTGTAAAAAAATAAAATAAAACTTTTTCTATTTAAAACTAAAACTATTTTAAAAGCTGGATGAACTATCAAATGTAGACAAAGTTTTGTATGAGCAAAACTATATGAGTATTGGTGGAGAGGGTGAACTAACAAGCTGCTGATCATGCTCAGTTTGATCACTGATGATGCACTTAAATAATGTGTTTTTGGTCAAATCATGTGGACTTATGATGACATAAATGTTTTTTATTCAGAAATTATTTGATGTTTTAGATTTATGTGGTGTTTTTGATTATATTTTGTTGTAAAAGTTGTATGATGTTTCAAGTCACCATTTTTGGCGTACTATATAAGTATAACTTGTTTTGGTGCATAAAGGAGATAATTTTATGAGTTTGCTTTAAAAAACGACACTATTATGTAATTAATTAAAGGCAAAAAAATTATTATTTTTTTTATTCCTCATTTACTCACCCTCAAATTGTTTTAAACCTGTATGAATTTCTTTTGTCTGCTGAACACAGAGGAAGATATTTGGAAGAATGTCAGTAACCAAACTGTTGATGGACCCCATTGACTTTCATAGTATTATTGAAGTCAAATGGGTCCATCAACTGTCTGGTTACTGACATTCTTCCAAATATCTTCCTGTGTTCAGCAGACGAAAGAAATTCATACAGGTTTGAAACAACTTGAGGGTGAGTAAATGTTGTTGTTTTTTTACAGTGTGAATGCATTTTTTTCTCAAAGATGCTGACCATTTTATTTTACCCTCCAAAAATGTCTGACTTTACTCAATTTTTTAAAAATGAAAAAGCATTATCTTACCATCGGAGGTTTCTGCTTGCTGCATTGGCATCACAAGAGGCAACTGATCTTCTTTTTTCCTGGGTGTTTTTTTCCTCCCAAATAACGCTTTAAACATTTTTGTAGTTGTAATGTTTCTGTACTTTAAGGGCTTTTAGATTCTGCAATCTGTTTGATTTAGATCTGTGAAAAAGTCAGCTGTAGTACAGGTGCACAATAGTAGCCTAAATGGTGAAATTCAATGTTGTTGCTGTTTCTGCTCTTACGCACAGGATATGATTGTGGTTCATTTCTTTGAAGTATCAGAGGTATGTTGCAGCAGGTTTGAGCATAAAGTTTGCAGTGTTTCATATTAAATTATATATGCCATGGTACCAGTCAGAAGCTGGATATAAATTATTCTCTATTGTGATCAATTACTATTATTATTTCTCATCCATCCATTCTCTATACCTACAGCGATCTGTCACGTCATATTAAAGAGCGCCAAAACGGTATTTATTGTTTGAATTTCGTAATAAAATTGACATAATTTGAAAGCTGAGACTATGTTTCATATCGAAAGGAGGGGCTTTTCTAGGTTTTAAAAACATCAGGGGCTGAGCCCGAAACGTCAGGGTCTGGGGTTATAAGATAACATGATTCGATACAGAGATTAATATTGTAGGCCTATATGCAGGGGGGCAGACTGGTTCGAAAATTCAGCCCTGGCACTGTCACACCCACACCAGCCCACATTACCACACAAACACGCGCATTGAAATGTGAGGTATTAGGGGGGTTAAAATTTGGATTTCTCGGACCTCCATATGTGTTTGAAGACCAAAAAAATTGGATAACAATAGCTTTAAAAGCATGTCAGTGGGCAGTAGCATAAATTATTTGTCAAGCAGATAACAGATTCGTAACCATGAGAATAAGGATAAATGTTGTAATGAATGATCCACTCTACAAAATGGAAATGCAGAATGTTTCTGCTTATTGTTGACAATACACAATCACATATTCCAAACAGGAATGGCCTTAAATGAGAAATCTTTCAAGGATTATTTTCAATCAAACACCAGTGCAATATTTTTGTGTCCAGAGGCAAATGAGCAATTTATATATTAGCATTAAAGATTGGTTTCAGCAACTTTTTTCTTTTTAAAAGTTAGAAGTTAGAAAAAGTTGGTTTTCTTCTTTGATTAGTGCCAAAAACATTGATTAACTCAAGAAAGAAAAAAGTTGCTGAAACCAACTTCGTGGGCTGGTGTGGCTACAGCGCCAGGGCTGAATTAATCATGTTATCTTATAACCCCAGCCCCTGACCTTCCTACCTTAAAGACTATGTTCAGTAACCCAGTAATGCTTACCTCCAGTCCCCTGTGAGACGAAGAAGAAAAAGAAGAAAAAAGAAAAAAAAAGAGGCGGAAAAGATGACCAGTAAAGACGACACTTGACACTTTATTTTGTATATGAGTTTAACACTTTATTTTGTTATAGGAGTTTATAAACTGAGGGGAATATGTATTAGAATGCATTAAGGAGACATTACAAATTCAGTTAATACAAAGTATAGTGAACGTATACATGCTGTTCTGAGTTACAGTTCAGGAAGTTCTGAAGTGATCAAATTGTCCTCAATATTGTAAGTTACTTAAAATAAAATAAAAAGGGAAAGGATGTTGGGATGGTTGTTGTTGCAGCATAGACTATATTCAGTGTAACACCTGTTGACTTCCGTCAGAGAATGTGCTTCCGTTGTTTACACCTATAGTACAGGCTGGGCTTGTTGTGTTCAGTAAAGTAAGTGTACGCAACTATATTGGTGTTAACCGTCCATTCTATGTATAGTAAAGAATAGAATGAAACACTAACCCCTTTTAATAAAGGGTGTGTTAGAAGAAAGAAACTGATGGCTTGCTCAAGGCTGTTGATCTGCTGAATTTCAAACAATGCTATAACTTATTGCTTCCCTATATTCTATTTCAGCTCTCTTTGCATTGCTAAACTGTATGCATGTATGTGTGTGTATGTATAGTAGGCCTATAGTGTATACTAAGCAATAAGGTACGAGAGGCTGTGCTGTATCTGAATAAGTCACTGCTGAAGGGCATTGTTAGGCACGAAGTGAAGCGCAACCCCTTCAGCCATGACTTATTCACGATACAGCACTAGCCTCGAGTACCTTATTGCTTTTATAAAACGGTTACCACACCATATAAATATTAAAGCCAAAATAATATGTATCTATACAACTTCCATGAAATAAAATCACTTAAAGCCTTCCTTGACTGATCCTGTAAGAATTGAGAAATTACAAAATGCCGGACAGTCTGGTTGAAGTTCTAGAAGCAGTTTCTGCTTTGCTCTCTCAAACCATCCTGTCAACAGCAGCGGGTCGTACACTCTCAGTTTTGAGTTTGAACTGAAACATACAGGAGTACATATAATATAAGTAGTACACATCAATGTTCAAAAGGTTGGTAAGATTTTTTTAAAGTTTTTTCACAGAAGTCTCTTACGCCCTTACGCTGCGTTTATTTGTTCAAAAACAGGAATAATGTGAATTATTACTTCAATTTAAAAGAACTGTTTATTTTTATATATTTGAATGTAATTTCTTCCTGTGATGGAAAAGCATATATTTGAAATACAATAAGTATTTCTATTTAATAATTTAAAGGATTAGTTCACTTTGAAATGAAAATTTCCTATCAATTACTTAAATTTACTGATAATTTGTCCATGTCTTTCTTTCTTCCGTCGAAAAGATATTAAGGTTTTTGAGGAAAACATTCTGGGATTTTTCTCCATATAATGGACTTCAGTAGCAACCAACTATTCAAATGTTCAAAGAAGGTTCAAATGTCGGTCTCAATGCAGCTTCAATTTCAAAGGCTCGACACGATTCCAGTCGAGAAATAAGGATCTTATCTAGCGAAACAATCGGTCATTTTAAAAAAAATATATATATATATATAATTTTTAACCACAAATGGCTGTCTTGTACCATCTCTGAGATGTGCCACGCATTACGTCATCACATTGGAAAGGTCATGAAAATCAAAAATCTAAATAAATTAAAACAAAGATGTCGGACGATTTTGAAGTTGGAGGATAAAATGAGATGGAGTTTTTCGATCGTTTCTGATCGTTTCGCTGGATAAGACCCTTATTTCTCGACTGGGATCGTGTCGAGCCTTTGAAGCTGCATTGAGATGGACATTTGAACCTTCTTTGAACATTTGAATAGTTGGTTGCCATTGAAGTCTATTAAATGGAGAAAAATGCTGGAATGTTTTCCTCAAAAACCTTAATTTCTTTTCGACTGAAGAAAGAAAGACATGGACATCTTGGATGACATGGGGGTGAGTAAATTATCAGGAAATCTTCATTTGAAAGTGAACTAATCCTTTAATTTAATGCATCCTTGCTGAATAACATTCATTTTATTTTTATCAAGTATATCCAAAAAAGTGTCTCCAAACGTTTGAATGATAGTTTGCATTTCAACAGTTCAAAATTAACTTGTTTGTTTGTTATACAAATTTTACATTTACAACAAATTTGCTGTGCATACCTGAAGAAAATTTCTTTTCCCCACATTATAAAGCAAAAGGTCTCTTTCACAGACAGATCTCTGTTTAGGAGCAGGTCCAACTTGGGAAAGAGGTGACGGCTGTAACTGTCAGTCAGATGATCTAGCAGCCCAGTATCTTCAGGTGTTAATCGAAGCACCTCATGGCATATCATGCTCTGTGTGCTCTTTAGAAAGTGCTGTAACTGCTCTAACTGAGATCCTTGTGGTCCCTCTGCTGGCAGCGTGGGAATGTGGTTTTCCACAAACTGATCTATTTCTTGAAGATACTCACAGAGCCAGTTTTGAGGGAAGCTGCCTTCTTTCTTGTCTATGGTAACACCATTCAGTTTGCTCCATCTTTTCAACACCTCAGCTGCCTTGTCAAGGTCATCAGGGTTTGATTGTTCACTCAGAATCGTTCTGAGAATCTCAAGCTCTTTCTTGCCACTCACTTCAACTCCTGAACCAGATGCCATCGTTAAATCAACTGTGCTTTCCTGTTCTCCTGCTGTGAATTTCTGTGCATTAACTGCTTTTGAAATTTCAAACTTGTATTTGAAACAACATGCAAAAGGAGAATAGCCTACTGCATTCTGCACTGTAAAACAAAAAACGTTTTCTATTTAAAACTAAAACTATTTTAAAAGCTGGATGAACTATCAAATGTAGAAAAAGTTTTGTATGAGCAACTCAAAATATTAAAAAGCAAAACCTTGCATGTCAAGTTTGGTGGAGAGGTTCCAACTAAAAAACTGCTGATCATGCTCAGTTTGATCACTGATGATGCACTTAAATAATTTCTTTTTGGTTAAATCATGTGGACTTATGATGACATAAATGTTTTTTATTCAGAAATTAATTGATGTTTTAGATTTATGTGGTGTTTTTGATTATATTTTGTTGTAAAAGTTGTATGATGTTTCAAGTCACCGTTAGAGTGATAATTGTTTGGCGAAGTTTCTTCCATTTAAATAAGTATAACTTGTTTTGGTGCATAAAGGAAATCACTTTATCAGTTTGCTTAACAAACCGACACTAATATGTAATTAATTAAAGGCAAATTAAAAAAAATAATAATAATAATAATACTGTCATCATTTACTCACCCTCAAATTGTTTCAAACCTACATGAATTTATTTCGTCTGCTGAACACAAAGGAAGATATTTGGAAGAATGTCAGAAACCAAACAGTTGATGGACCCCATTGACTTCCATAGTATTATTTTTCCTACTATGGAAGTCAAATGGGTCCATCAACTGTCTGGTTACTGACATTCTTCCAAATATCTTCCTGTGTTCAGCAGAGAAAAGAGATTCTATACAGGTTTGAAACAACCTGAGGGTGAGTAAATGTTTTTTTTTTTTAACAGTGTGAATGCATTTTTTTTCTCAAAGATGCTGACCATTTTATTTTACCCTCCAAAAATGTCTGACTTTACTCAATTATTTAAAAATGAAAAAGCATTATCTTACCATCGCAGGTTTCTGCTTGCTGCATTGGCATGACAAGAGGCAACTGATCTTTTTTCCTGGCTGTTTCCCCCCCCCCAAAAAAACGCTTTAAACATTTTTGTAGTTGTAATGTTTCTGTACATTAAGGGCTTTTAGATTCTGCAATCTGTTTGATTTAGATCTGTGAAAAAGTCAGCTGTAGTACAGGTGCACAATAGTAAATGGTGAAATTCAACTACTGTATGTTGTTGCTGTTTCTGCTCTTACGCACAGGATATGATTGTGGTTAATTTCTCTGAAGTATCAGAGGTATGTTGCAGCAGGTTTGAGCAGAAAGTTTGCACAGTGTTTCATATTAAATGATATACGGAAGAACAAGTATTTGATACACTGACGATTTTGCAGGTTTTCTCACTTACAAAGCACGTAGAAGTCTGTCATTTTTATCATAGGTACTCTTCAACTGTGAGTGACGGGATCTAAAACAAAAATCCAAAAAATCACATTGTATGATTTTTTAAGTAATTAATTTGCATTTTATTGCATGACATAAGTATTTGATACATCAGAAAAGCAGAACTTAATATTTGGTACAGAAACGTTTGTTTGCAATTACAGAGATCATACGTTTCCTGTAGTTCTTGACCAGGTTTGCACACACTGCAGCAGAGATTTTGGCCCACTCCTCCATACTGACCTTCTCCAGATCCTTCAGGTTTCGGGGCTGTCGCTGGACAATACGGACTTTCAGCTCCCTCTAAAGATTTTCTATTGGGTTCAGGTCTGGAGACTGGCTAGGCCACTCCAGGACCTTGAGATGCTTCGGGTCATTGTCATGCTGGAAGACCCAGCCACGACCCATCTTCAATGCTCTTACTGAGGGAAGGAGGTTGCTGGCCAAGATCTTGCAATACATGGCCCCATCCATCCTCCCCTCAATATGCTGCAGTCGTCCTGTCCCCTTTGCAGAAAAGCATCCCCAAAGAATGATGTTTCTACCTCCACGCTTCACGGTTGGGATGGTGTTCTTGGGGTTGTACTCATCCTTCTTCTTCTTCCAAACACGGCGAGTGGAGTTTAGACCAAAAAGCCCTATTTTTGTCTCATCAGACCACATGATCTTCTCCCATTCCTCCTCTGGATCATCCAGAGGGTCATTGGCAATCTTCAGACGGGCCTGGACATGCACTGACTTGAGCAGGGGGACCTTGCGTGCGCTGCAGGATTTTAATCCATGACGGTGTAGTGTGTTACTAATGGTTTTCTTTGAGACTGTGGTCCCAGCTCTCTTCAGGTCATTGACCAGGTCCTGCCGTGTAGTTCTGGGCTGATCCCTCACCTTCCTCATGATCATTGATGCCCCACGAGGTGAGATCTTGCATGGTGCCCCAGACCAAGGGAGATTGACCGTCATCTTGAACTTCTTCCATTTTCTAATAATTGCGCCAACAGTTGTTGCCTTCTCACCAAGCTGCTTACCTATTGTCCTGTAGCCCATCCCAGCCTTGTGCAGGTCTACAATTTTATCCCTGATGTCCTTACATAGCTCTCTGGTCTTGGCCATTGTGGAGAGGTTGGAGTCTGTTTGATTGAGTGTGTGGACAGGTGTCTTTTATACAGGTAACGAGTTCAAACAGGTTCAGTTAATGCAGGTAATGAGTGGAGAACAGGAGGGCTTCTTAAAGAAAAACTAACAGGTCTGTGAGAGCCAGAATTCTTACTGGTTGGTAGGTGATCAAATACTTATGTCATGCAATAAAATGCAAATGAATTATTTAAAAATCATACAATGTGATTTTCTGGATTTTTGTTTTAGATTCCGTCTCTCACAGTTGAAGTGTACCTATGATAAAAATTACAAACCTCTACATGCTTTGTAAGTAGGAAAACCTGCAAAAGCTACTTTTTTATGTTAGGCTTTCTAACATAATCGGCTTTCTAACATAATCGGCTTTCTTCAAATTATGTTAGGTGCGATATAGGCCTATATATAATTTATAAACACGTATTAAAAGATCCTTATAACAGGCCTACACTGAGGTGAGCTCTGAACATTTCTTATTCTCTAAACGGTTTCTGCATTGGAATTGATGTTCTATTAATTAGACTAAATGATGGACACGCGCATAATATGTGATCGTAATTTTACTTTTTTAGGGGGTTTTGGAAACCTTGTTCTATCACGTAACTTACAGCTGTAAAATTTTGTGTTCATTTGGCTTGAATCATTCTTAAACCTGCTGATGCAGTCGATGACGTGTGTAGCTGGGGTCTTGATCAAGGACTCTATTACATGATTCAATTTAGTTTGTTTTCCTGTAATAGCGGATGGCAGAAAGAAACGTCAAAAGTAAATGTATTATATTTATTGTAAAGTTAATTATATTGTGACCTAACTACCATAGACATTGACATGTCTTTTTCCAATAATCAGAAATGGCCAATTGTCTCCCCCAATATTTAAATATTCTTAATGCTGCAGCTGCACTTCTCTGTTTTTTATGACAAAAAGATAAATTGTTAGGCTGGGGCTCATTGTCTGTGGCGGGTGTGGCAGAAGGCTGGCTGGGCTCTGGGTCCAAAGTGAGTGTGACAATTGAGTGGCTGGCCAATTCCTCCTTCATCTCACCCATGGTAAACGAGGATCCACTCTTAATGAGCACCAGTTCTACAAAATCCGTAAATATCCTTTGAGGACCATAAACAGGCTGGGGAACATGATTTGAAATATGAAATATGAAATATGAAATGAGGGTAGTGTGCAAAGTGGGCAAGACCCAAGAACTCACTGGTGTGTCATCAAGGGAGCGATTCTCCTGGGTAAGGAGAAGGTGAATGGCTGGCATATCAGTTATTTATCTCTTCAGTATTCTGTCACGTGCAGGTGAGACGAAGGAAAGGAAGAGGTGAGGTGGATATAATAACAGCTGTATAACTCTATTAATGAACATAAAAGGAAATCAAACAAGATTTAAAAAATCAATGTAACAGCTTCAATTGCTGGCATTTTTACAGAGGTTTTGAGAGAAAACCACAGATTTGGTAGATTAAGACAGGATTAATATTTCAAAGTATGTCTGTGAAACACACATTTCTCCAATGTCCCCCTGGAAAACTATTCCCGTCTGAAGAGGGCTATACTCTGAAAGCGAGTAACCATGACAAAAAACTAGGGCATAATCAGTAACCTAGAAAACAGAAAGGAAGCACAGGAACCAAATGGAAACAGAAAAGCAAATAAACAGTCCACAGAACATAATGTAAACCTGACATGCCACTAGTATCATTAAAGTCAATAGTCTTACAACTTGCTTTTTGTATGCTAAGTTAATGGTTTGCATGCAACCAGGGTTGGGGCCCACTAAGGGGCCTCAGCAAACTTCTGGGGGCCCCAATAAGTCTTAAGGTGATTTAAATTGTGTTATAATTACGTAATCTTAATAAAAAGAACAACAACAACAACAAAAAAAAAAAAAAACAGTATTGTAGTCAAAAAGGTTGAGAATTATGATCTAAGTTTTCTAATGGCATATGATACACAAAAGACATGGAATGCTTTATGGCGCTTTTGCATCTTTTGTGAATCTGATTTGTATGTGGTGACCACATAAAGCCTAATTCCATATCATAGCCATTTAAGTTTTGCAATGACTATTTTGGTACAGTAGCCTAACTGCTATAGCCTGAACTCCCCTTACTATTTCTTTATTCAAAATTCTCTTTAAAAAATACCTTTTTTTTTTTCTTTGATGCAAAAAGCCTCAACTAGGCTAACTTACATAACCTTTATAATTATCCATCGCGGGGTATGAGTTGCATGAGAATAACCTAAACCGAAATAAATACTGATTATATGTGATTCAGTGATGATTGACGTCAAAAGGAGCAAGTCAGCGTTAGGAAATGTAATACCGGAAAGGATTTTAGCCAATGAATGGCCACGGTAGGCGGGGCTATGTGGATTGCACGCGAGGTACACGCCCATCATCAGCACTCACAACTCATTCTGCCTTTGCGTGGAGCAAAGAAGGTTCTGGAAAGGTAAGACGTGACAAGAACCAATTTTATAACTACATGCTGGGTAATTTAACACGTTTCAAACATATATCTGTAGTGTTTCTAATAAATGCCAAATAAGTCGTTTGAAAAAACATTTGTTTTCTTGTTATGACGAAGCGGGGAGCTGCTTAGCTTTATAAGTATCACACAGCAAGTGTGTTGCCAAGTTAGATTTGACAAATCTAACGTTAGCTTTTTTCTAATCCAGCTTCTCTCCGGAAATCCGATACCCCTCGACTGATCGGCTGCATCGCTCAGCACTTCCCAGGTTTTATCTCTCTGTACCGTTGTGTCGTGTTACATTCTTTGGATCACGACCCAACATATCCAGGCTTTCCACTGTCAACCCTTCACTCCGTCGGTGGACGACTAGCGTTGTGTTTATGTCTTTATTTTACGGAAACGGTGAGTATACGGCCGGTCATTTGCATAAACTGCTTTTCCAGTATCTATTACACATTTGTAAATGCGTTTTGGGTACATATGACTTGGAAACGAGTGTTTTGGTGGTTTTTATAACTAGCTAATGGGTGTGAACTAGCTTGACGGAGGGGAACAAAATGGCGTCATGGTGCTTTTGCGCACTCCGCTGCGCGCTAACCGTGACGCACTCTGCACCACCGCGACGATCACACAACTTTACGACTCTTTCTGAGGTTTGTCAAAGCAAACGAGTCTTTGCTGTGTTTAAATCATTTAGGGTGATATAATGGCAGTCGTCGATATTCGACGTGATTATTTCGATGTAAAAATAGCGTAATAGGTTTAGCTCGAGCGGGTAACCATGTGTACATCGACCTTGGGTGCAATACGTGTGACTCGGTAGCTTACATATCATTTATAAACGCATGTTAAAAGATCCTTATACACTGGCGAGAGCTCTAAATATTTCGTATTCTCTTAACGTTAATGTACTTTCAATGAGACTAACCGATGGACACGCGCAGAATACTACGTGATCGTAATTGTACTCTTTTTTTTGGTTTCGGAAACCCTGTTCTGTCACGTAACTTACAGCTGTAAAATTTTCCTCACCACGTGTTCATTTGGCTTGAGTCATTCTTAAACCTGCTGACGCAGTCGATGACGTGAGTATCTGGGGTCTTGATCAAGGACTCTATTTAATTATTTAAAAAAATATTTAATTTATAGTTTGTTTTCCTGTAATAATGGATGGCAGAGAGAACATTTAAAGTAATTTATTATATCTATTGTAAAGTTAATTATATGTGGCCTAACCACCTTAGATGTTTTATGACTTTTTACGCTCTTTGACACATGAAATTAATTATTGAAGACAATAAACATTAACAACCTTTTTTTCTTCATATTATTAGGCGTAAGATCATTAGTGAATGTGTTTTTTTAAAATATAAGTATTGTTTGTGAAAAGTTCAAATAGATTGCTACACAATAAATGATATATTTTTGAAACTATTTCCTAAATTCTTAAAAATGAGTCACTAAATGGTCAAAAATGAATATGATCACAGTCTTGATTCAAGTCCTGAATTGGTTATATTATTCAAACGTTGCACAGAAGAGAAATGGTGCCGTTGTACTAAATATCTGCACAGCTGCGATTTTTATTTTTTCTTGACAAAAATTGGCCAGCTAGTTTGTATATCTCTTCTGCCTACAAAATGGCTTTCAGAACAATCCAATGCATCAAGTGGAATGCCAAGTAACTTACCTAATTAATGAAAGGAGTGGAAATACAGCCTAACTGCTGTATAATTGTGCATTTCACTTTGCTTTTCAGAGCTGTTGCGCAGCTGTTGGAAAGCGAGCGGAGGAAACCTAGTCCACGAGCAAGGAGTTTGCAGCCACTGTGGCAAGATCTTTTTCATGTCAGAGACCGAGCACACTTGCAGTTGTTTATGTCATCCCCTCTTCTCCAGACAGAAGATACCCAAAAAATCCCATTCAAGATCTTCTTATCTTGCTGATAGTGTCTCAGATCACTCAAAATGTCTGTCAACGTCAACCGCAATGTGTCGGACCAGTTCTACCGCTACAAGATGCCCCGTTTGATTGCCAAGGTACACAAGACACTTGTTTTGGTCTGAATCCTATATAAATATGATAGTTTCACTAATTATTTTTGCGTAGAGTGATCATTTATTATTGGTATATACAGTGGCAATCTGATATTCAGTTGGAAAAGATGAAAACTTTTTTTTTCCCACTGTCAATTTAATTTAATAGGTGGAAGGCAAAGGGAATGGAATCAAGACGGTCATTGTCAACATGGTTGATGTTGCAAAGGCACTGAACAGACCTCCAACCTGTAAGTTTGTTTTTACAATTAGGTATAACATTATTCTTTCAGTAGTGTTTCATTATGAAATTTTTAATTATTAATTATTTTTTTCTCTGTTATTTCATCAGATCCAACTAAGTTTTTTGGCTGTGAGTTGGGGGCGCAGACACAGTTTGATGCTAAGAATGACCGCTACATCGTAAACGGATCCCATGAAGCCAACAAACTGCAGGACATGCTGGATGGATTTATCCGCAAGTTTGTGCTGTGCTCCGAGTGTGACAATCCTGAGACTGACCTGGTAAGTTGACAATCAGGGTTTTGGCTTGCTGAAAAGGTTTGTCCACTCATGGTTAAAAATTAAAGATGCTGTTTACTTTTTCGTTTTGCTGTCGGTCAGATAGTGTTTGGAGAACATTTTGAGGTGTACTTAAACTTGTTTTTTGCCTTTTTGGGAAAGGGCAGTTGGTTTGTGGTGTTCTGTACACTTAACTTTGTCCTTTGACTTTCATAACGCCTACACAAGTGTTAAAAAGATATCCACGGTTGTGAAAGCATTAGTTATTTGCTGTGTTCATATTCATAATTTAAAGCTCCAATTTATATTTCTTATTTCAGTTTTAGTAATTTTATTACTTTAATGTTTTATTTATTTTTACTTAAACCTAATATTTATTTTATTTTTCTAGTTTTTTGTTGTTTGTTTTAAGTTTTTCATCTGATATTTATATTTCATTGCAACATTATTTCAATAAGCTCAAAGTCTGCAAATGTCTGCTGTATATGGGAGTGGTATAAATTGTTCTTATATTGATTATGACCGTTTTAGCTAACTTAGCTCTAATCACATTTTAATTTACACAATTATTGGCGTTTAAAAGTGTATATGTATTTTTTTTTTGTTTAATTTGCAGCATGTTAACCCAAAGAAGCAGACCATCGGAAGCTCTTGCAAGGCTTGCGGTAATCAGGGAATGCTGGACACTCGGCACAAACTGTGCACGTTCATCCTCAAAAACCCACCTGGTGAGTTGTGGACTGTTAAAATACATCTACTTCTGTTATTTACTATATTTGGTATCAGAAATGTATGCTTTATGTTTGCTGTTTAAATTTACATTTTTCAAATTTTAGCTTTTCATTTAAGCTTTATAAACACAATTTTTAAGAGCTAATCTGTTTCAAAATGCAGAGAGTGATAGCACTTGTGTGAAAGAGAAGAAGGAGAAAGAGAAGAAAAACCGAAAGAAGGATAAGGAGAATGGCTCGGGGAGTGGTGAGGCTGGGAACCATAACGACGTAGATGCACCAGATGCTGTGGTAAGAGATACCCATGAACATTAGTTTTTTTTTTTACTGTAATTTGTAACCAGTACATTGAAGTGTATGTTTGTGGGGATTGTGTAGGATGGTGAGGAAGATGACGATGACTGGGCAGAGGAAACCACAGAGGAGGCCCAGCGTCGGCGTATGGAGGAGATCAGTGACCATGCTAAGAACCTGACCCTCAGCGAGGACCTGGAAAAACCCCTGGAGGAGAGGGTCAACATGTTCTACAACTTTGTCAAAGTAAATAATGCCACTCTTGGTTTCCAGTGTAAAAACATTTTCTTATGATGCCCTTGCATCTGTTGAAGTTACACTACTGTTCAAAAGTTTGGGGTCGGTATGTTTTTTAAAAAGATGCTTACTAAGGCTGCGCGTACTTGATTTAAAATACAGTAAAAATGGCAATATTGCTAAGTATTATTACAATTTAAAATATATATTTTCTATTTGAATCTATTTTAAAATGTAATATATTCCTGTGATGGTAAAGCTGAATTTTCAGCATCATTACTCAAGTCTTCAGTGTCACATGATCCTTCAGAAATTATTCTAATATGCTGATTTGCGGCTCAAGAGATATTTCTAATTAATGCTGAAAATAGTTCTGCTGTTTAATGTTTTTATGGAAATTGTGCATTCAGCATTCTTTGATGAATAGAAAGTACAAACGAACAGGATTTATTTGAAATGGAAATCTTTTGTAGCATTATAAATCTCTTTACTGTCACTTTAGATCAGTGTATTGAGTCCTTGTTGATTAAGTGTTTGTATTTTTGTAATTTCTTGTACAAAACATTTTACTGACTCGTAGTTTACCATAGGTCTGTAAATTATATTTAAATTAACATGGTTTAAATAACCAGAGATCTATTAATGCTACTAAGACTCAAACATCTCTCTCTTTTTCCACTCAGCAAAAGAAAGAGAGTGGAGCGATTGGCTCTGCCGATAAGGAGATTCTGGCTGAAGCAGAAAGGCTGGATGTGAGAGCCATGGGACCGCTCATCTTGAGTGAACTGCTCTTTGACGAGAACATTAGAGACCAAATCAAGAAATACAAACGTCACTTCCTGCGGGTACTTTTTCAGAACAACACCAGTTTTAATTTTAAATCTTGACAGATGGGACGCACAGGATCTGCATGTACAAGACTAATTGGAAAACCCCTGTAACTTATAACATTTTTGCCTCCATTTTACACCCAGAATTTGACTGATTTTGCCCCAAAAATAGCACTTAAAATACGAATAAAAGTTTCCATCTTGGCCTAGTGATAGATGAATATTTATAGCAGGACACTGAGACCTGCCTACAAGCTGAGATGATGGTGTAAAGCCATGCTAAAAATAAGTCTTGACTAGCAATTTAAATGACACTTTTGAATCAGCAGCTTTGATATCTACCAGTTTTCACTTGCTTCTGAGATAAATGAAGATGAAGCTGTTTAAAATCTACTGGTGCAAAACAGTTTATCTTAGCTCAACATACGTGTCTGCGAAAGACTACGAACGAAGTGCTTATGTTTGATAAATGGACATAGTTTTACCACAATCACAGTGCTGAAAGTGATAGATTCTCCTTTCTTGCAGTTCTGCCTCAACGATAAGAAAGCTCAGAAGTATCTGCTGGGAGGTTTTGAGTGTCTGGTGAAGCTTTTTCAAAGTCAGCTGCTGCCACGAGTGGCCGTCATTCTCAAAGATCTCTATGATGCCGACCTACTGGAGGAGGATGTCATTCTCGCATGGGCAGAGAAGGTGTGCATACAACTTCGACTGATAGAGCATTTTATAAGATCAAGTTCTTTGAACTATGAATCGTGATTAATATGCCTTTGTTTTAAGGTATCAAAGAAGTATGTTTCCAAGGAGCTGGCCAAGGAGATCCATGCCAAGGCGGCTCCCTTTGTCAAATGGCTGAAGGAGGCAGAGGAGGAGAGTGAGGGGAGTGAAGCAGAGGAGGAAGATGATGATGAAAATGTTGAGGTAATTTCATCCCCAGTATATTTTTTTACTAGTGTGAAACTCTTGGATTAGCTAAATTTATTTATGAGCAGATTGGACAAAAGTCCCTTTATCCAGCTATAGCTGCATAATTTTATCTCAGTCCTTGGAAGAATTAGTTGTTTCTCAGGCTTCAGCCATTCCTCAAGAATGTAGTGTAGCGGTTTTATCAACACTTGAACCTATGGAAGCTTGTTTCCACCATGGGAAAAAAAAAAAAATCTATCCTGTTCTTATATATATATATATATATATATATATATATATATATAGTCACGTACACGTGGCATTTAATCGCAAACACAAACTTAAATTGTAGTAAATTAGAGAAACAGCGTTATATTTTAACTGTCAGCAGGAGCCTTGAGACTGTAATTAATTACATTAGTCTTCTCTAGGCTAGAAAGGTTGAGAAAGGCTTGTGTTCTGATTCTGAAAATTCTGATTCTTCGTCTTTCTCGTTTGAACTCTCTTTGGTCTTCAGGTTGAGTATTCTCACTCTGCACGAGAGCTGAAGGTGGAGACCGTTCAGCCAAAGAAAGCAGAAGAGGATGATGACCTTGATATAGATGCCATTTAAAGAAATAAGTGAAACAGCAGCTGCCATCCTGGAACCTTGCTGCTTCCTGTTGTAATGATCAAATGGATCACAGTTGCCTCCTGTTTAGCCCCCGTCTTGTTTTGTCTCACTTTCTCCTTGGTTATATTTGATTTGCAAGAATGGTTTTAATATAGCTCTTTCATTGACTTGCTGCTAAAGTAATAAGAACTTTTGAGCTTTATTGTCTATTGAGCAATTTTGTTGTATTGTGAGCTTGACTTTGATTCATGGGTTTGCTTATAATTTTTTTTTTTTTTGAAATGATAAAATAAAGGTTTTTGCTGTACTTTATATGGACTATTTTGATTTCTTAACTAAATAGCATCACTTGATTCATCACTCCCTTCAACCACATGCCTTCTCACCAGAACCCTACCCTCCCAAAAAAAAAAAAAAATCCAAAATATGCATAACTCCTAGTCAAAGAGTATTTCTGACTGGCTTAAGAGAACACGGGCTGCTCCCCAGACTCAAGTCTACAGCTGTTCTTAGGACATCTATTGAGATGTTGTGTAGTAGTAACTGCTGCCATTGTCTATTGTGGGAAATATGGTTGAATGTCAAGTCTAAAATGGCCACTAGATGGCAGAATACAGCAGGGGATAACTGATGATTTACCTCTAAACTGACATCAGGCTGTAAACGGGTGGTTCTCACCCTTTCTTTTGTACTCCAAGGTCCACCATTTTTTTAGGGGTCTTGGCACTCCCCTTTTCCACCAAGGTCCACCATTGTAGGAGCCCCTCTTTCCTTGATGTTTACATTTGGCATTTAATTAAAATGTCAAATGCAGCCAGGAAAATGTTACATCTCATTTGCAATAGGCAAATTCAATTCATAAAAGGCATATTGACACAATGCAGTGGTGTTTTGAAATGCTTTTTTGTTTTTGTTTATTTGCTTGTTTTTCGATGTAAATTCATGTTTCAGTTACATGTTGACATTTTTAGGCTAAATAGATAAGCATTACTTACACTATAAAAAAATAATAATAAATAACAACCAAAACTTTTTTTTTTTTGCTGCATTTTTTACATTAACATTAAATGATTGTTCTATTTATTAAAACTAAGTATATTTCTCATCAAGCTTTCTCTCTTTTTCTTTTTTCTTTGTTTACATCTATCCAAAATAAAATTGATGTTCAACTGTTCTTTTCAATAGTCCACTTATTTTCGGGATCATCAGTCATCAAAGTTTGGTAAACTGGTGTCATGATGCTGGTCACAGACATGGAGATGTAACTGATTCCTTTAGGCATTTATAAATTCTATTTAATTTTATAGCCTACATATTTTATTTATTATTTATTCTGACGTAACTTAATTTAAGTTATTAAACGATAATTTAAAGTATTTTTTAAAATGATCTTGAAGGGGGGGGGGGGGGGGGGGGGGGGGGGCTGGTTGAGAACCTGCTGTAAACTCATGACTCAGGTGGAAGAACATATTCAAAACACATTAAATACATTAATTTTAGTCATGCTGATCAATTTCATTTTAATGTTTTGTGTTCGTGCAAGAGAGAGAGAGAGAGAGAGAGAGAGAAAAAAAAGATTTGTAAGGAAATACTTAGCAAGGCCCCTGTTGAGTTATTTGGAAAGCAGGGTTAATCTTTCACACAGCATCCTCTATAGTGTTTCCTAAGCTAGCCTATATCCAATTTAATAACGTTATAACCTTAAAATGTTAATATCATAAGGAATCTATTCCTTGAGACAAGCAATTTAAGTCAAATATATATATATATATATATATATATATATATATATATATATATATATATATATATATATATATATATTTTTTTTTAATTGTTACATTGTTTGGTTTGCTTTTGTTTTTTAGATACCTGGCCACAAGGGGGCGACCCGTTCCATGTAGAACAAAACAGCTGTTTCCCCAAAACTAATGAATCTAGTTTCCATCTCACGTCGGTACACAATACTTTTAATGACATTTCTCAAACGTGCATCTTTGAGTAAAGCACACTGACCAATTAATTGAAAACCTTTGTCTTCATTTGCCAAACCGGTCAAACCATATATGATGAAATTACAATTCAATTGAACAGGGTGTGTCACAGTTGTTATGGTATGACGAAGTTTTCCCCTTTTTTCCATATGAACACCTACAGCTCCCTGAGGGATGCGGCGCTCTCCAATGAGCACAGGGATCCGTCTGTTTCCTCACTTCCTCTGTCTCGCTCAGGGCTCGGCTCGAAACTCCTGCGCTGTTGAGCAGCCATCTTGGATCTCGCTTTGAACCAGAGGCGACAGACGCGGCTGTTCGGGTGGAATGGAACCGTCAACGAGCGTGACTTCCCCGCGGACCCGACGCCTGTGATCACCCGCTTTACCTCGCTACTACTGAATATACCGGACAGTCCGTTTGAAGGACCGTTCGATGAGCAGATTGTCTTTGGGGGGAGATCGCAGAGGAGGCCCCGTGAAGTGCAATTTTCTCTATTCTTACCTGAACCGGACATCCGAAATATGAAGCAGACAGCGACGCCAGGCCTGAAAGTATTATGTTTTTAGCAGTGCACAAGTTACCCGGTCTCGTTCGCTTTTCAGGGATCTTTTAGATGGCGTGCACTCGGTAATAAAACGCAGCAACGTTCGCGAGCGTCCGGAATATTTCTCCCAAACTTTTAACAACTTTGTTACCAGCTATAGAAGCAATTCAATGATATTGACCAAGCGTGTAATCGGTCAAATATATTTCCTATTCGCTGCACTGCAAAACCTGCTGCTCAAATTGTAATTCTGGGAAAGCAGCTTTCCATCAACACTATGTCAACAACAAGAGCCCCCCTGCCAACCGTCAACGAACGGAAGGCTGAAAACGTAAGTAGCCTGTTTATGTTGTAGTAACTGGTTAATAGCAAATGATAACTGTCGTGAACTGACCAAATTCTGTGTTGATTATTCACTTATTAGTGTATTATTTGATCTTGTCGCGTCGCAATGTATGGCCGTGTCTCAACATCTAACGTTAGTGAGAAGTCTAAGTTACCTAGACAGCGATTTTAGTCAAACCGATGCTGCCGTCTAAAACCATTCAGCTCATTTCCTCCAGAATTAAGGGCAGTGTCGCATTCCATACCGTGTTTTGTGTGCTTTAAGTGGATTAGCAGTATCGTGCCAGTCTTTGGACAGATGGGGCACCAGGCTGAAGTGACGCATGGGGTCTGGGGCATCGGTACTTTGGCTGCTTTTCTGCATAATGAGTGCAACATATGCTTGATTAGTTAAAGTCCTGCACACTAGTGAGTGATCTTGCGTGGGTTTGCATGTTTAATGCGCCAATAGGATGCAGATATTGCGCATTGGCGTCAGTCTGTCCTATAGGTTACTGCTCATACGTCAGCAGTGAGGGAAGGTGACATGGGCACGCGCGCTTATGCAGGTCCCCCCTTAAAGATGCCTGTGAATAATGAGCATTAAGTTACGGTCTTTGACTTTTCCACTGCATATATGCTGTCTGTCTGCCGTTCAGTCTGTTTTTCTATATGTCTGTCGTTCAGTTTGTTGTTCTGTCTCCATCTCTCTGTCTGTCTGTCTGTCTGTCGGTGTCTGTCTATCGCTCTTATCGATGTGTTGATTTAATTATCTGTCTGTCTGTTGTTCTAGCTATCTAAATATGTGTGTGCACACTGTTCATATATTAAGTTAAAGGATTCTGTAGATGTCTTCAATATCTGAGTGAATGTCATTCTTTATAGATTATGTATTGATATTTATAATGTCTTACCAGAATGTACATATTTGAATACACAACTCTGGCTCACTTTTGAAAATTAAGTCAAATGAGGTTTCAATCACCCATCCACTCAGCCCCACCTGCCCCAAAATCTCTAACACACACACACACACACACACACACACACACACACAAGCACGGTGTCAAAAAGACTCCAGCAGTGATGCAGCTCGTCAGTATCAGTGTTGCTGGATGGGAGAGTATTGATGAGTTCTTCTAATACAAAAGACAGGGCTGTTTGGTTCAATGCCATTTAACTTGCAAACCCAAAAATGAGAGGATCACAATCTAATATGAGGCATCGTGCAAGCATAAGCGTAAGTGACCTTTGTTCAAGATCGTTCTGTGCGTTTTATTGCGGGGGGGTCGTATCATTTCTATGGTTATGTTATTTAACGTTTATTATCAAGTGTTAGAGTGTTGGTGGATTTGTAATCTATTAGGCAGAGCTTTGTGGATAACAGTCAAGTTGGGCGTCAGGGACAATATGCAGGATTTAGTGGGAACATTGTATAGCGCAGTGTCAGCGTACCCTTACAGAGGTGTTAGTACCACATGAGAAACACTGACTTAATAAACATCATCCTGTTGCACTCGTGACCTCTGAATGGAACAATTCGTTTCTTTGTAGCCTGGTGTATGTTGCACAAAGGTCCTGTCACAAGGTTACAAGAGACCTTGAGAAATGTTAGAGTAATGGAATTAACTTAAATTGTGTTTTTAATTTCAGACTTCGATTAACTTTTGTTAAACGTGTTTGACGTCAAGGTAAATGCAGATGACTCATGATATGATTTTGTGACCGCGACGATCATTTGGGGTGATGATGGATGCGACTGTGCTAATAGATCTCTCGGACACTGGATGGGTGCAGTCAATATTAGTGATTTCTGCTCTGACTGGGACCTTTGTGTCTGTTGCCAAATACCTGGTCTTTGTATGACGGTCGGAAATTGTGTAAATTCCTGGAGGGCAAATGCTGGGATAAAATGAGCAAGACTGAAATTATAATTAAGAAATTTTGGGAGGTATTTAGTTATACATTTTTGTTGTTGTTATTGTTTGTAATTTACATGTGTTTTGAATTCTAACAGCATACAACGAATGGCCATGGCCGAGGGGAGGTGACCTCTCGATCTGTGAGGTCAAGTGGTCGAAACCGGAATTCTGGCTCAGGATTGGATGATGTGCACCCTCTTGTTGGAAATTACAGGCTGCTAAAAACCATTGGAAAGGGCAACTTCGCCAAGGTCAAACTGGCTCGCCATATCCTCACAGGAAGCGAGGTGAGGAATCAGAAGTCATGAGTGTGTTTCCTGATCTGTGGGCTATGGGAGGTTTCCAGAGACGGACATATTAGCTTTTCTGCTCTCATGTTTCCTTTTGGAATTTTTTTGAATTGCAACACACGTATACAGACATTTATAATAATGTTACAAAAGATTTCTGTTTCAAATAAATGCTGTGATGTTGTACTTTCTATTCATCAAAGAATCCTGAAAAAAAAAAATATTAAGCATCAAAACTGTTTTCAGCTTTGATGATTAGAAATATTAACACCATATCAGGATATTAGAATGATTTCTGAAGGATCATGTGACGCTGAAGACTGGAGTAATGATGCTATGCATCGCAGGAATAAATTACATTTTTAGAATATATGCTTTTAATAGTAATGTTTCACAATATAAATGTTTTGAATGTATTTTTTGATCAAATAAATGCAGCCTTGGTGAACAAGAGAATTTCAGAAACATGATTTATTTGATTTTTTTACAGACTCTAATCCTTTTTAATGGTAGTGTATATAGTTTAGGTTCTCATTTTCCTCTTTTCCTCCTTAGGTGGCTATAAAAATGATTGATAAAACCCAACTGAATCCAACAAGCCTTCAAAAGGTGAGGTTCACATTTGATATTAAAAAGTGCATGTGTTATACTGTATGTATTTAATGTAAAACTGTCATCATGATTCAGGTTTATTCTTCCTCAGTGCTGCTAGTGTTGTGTAATTTACCTTCAGGAAGTTCACGTTCTCTGTTTGTTCATGACTCTGGGAAATAGTTTTTGGCTGTGCTATACTGTGTACTGGCTACTTGGTTAGTTTTGTGTTTGGTAGCGGTGCAGTTCCACATGGATTCATAGGTAATGTTGGCTTTCAACTTTCAACAATTTTAAACTGAATGCAGATTGCAGTGCTGATCTTCTATCCAGAGCGTTTATCGGAGGCTTGTGTAGAGGAAATGGAACATCCTTTCAGCTGGTGTTCTCAGTCACCCATCATCATGAGGAGTCTATTCAAACAGAAGCTCCTCCAGCAGTAACCTTCGCACTCTTGAGCACAAATACTGAAGTACACCAGCTGTGCTGCAATACTCTGCCCACCTACTGCAGGCTGCGCCGCCACTCAAGCCGCTCTCGACTGAAAACACACTTCCACACTTGTGCATTTGCAACCTTGTGTTTGGAAAGGTTTATTTCTAAATATGTACAAAGCTGTGTGGGAATGTGGAGCGAGCAAATGCTGTTATTTGTTAATGCAATTAATATAGCATGGGCAACTTGTGTTCTATATCGTCACCTTCCTAAAATAATTGCCTTTCTGAGAAACCTGAAAAAATGACTTAAGCAATTATTTTAGGAAGCTGACGATATGTTAAAGGGTTAGTTCACCCAAAAATGAAAATTCTGTCAGTAATTACTCACCCTCATGTTGTTCCAACCCCGTGAGACCTTCGTTCATCTTCGGAACACAAATTAAGATATTTTTGATTAAACCTGAGAGCTGGCTCACTCCTCCATAGGCTTCTAAGACACTATAACTTGCTGGCCCAGAAAATGTATTAAAGACGTCGTTAATATAGTCCAAGTGACTCCAGTGGCTCAATCTTAAGTTTATAAAGCGACGAGAATACTTTTTGTGCGCAAAAACAAACAAAAATAACGACTTTATTCCACTTTTCATTTCCTTCTCTCTGGGCCTCGAGTCTTTTCACGTAGTGTTTAAGCGTAGCTACGCGTCTGTGTTGCACGTCACCATGTAGGCTCACTATTGGGCGACGTTGGTCATGTGTGTGTGAAAAGTATTCTCGTCGCTTTATAAACTTAAGATTGAGCCACTGGAGTCACTTGGACTATATTAACGATGTCTTTAATACATTTTCTGGGCCTGCAAGTTATAGTGTCTTAGAAGCCTATGGAGGAGTGATCCAGCTCTCAGATAAGTCAGATTTGATCAAAAATATCTTAATTTGTGTTCCGAAGATGAACGAAGGTCTTACGGGGTTGGAACAACATGGGGGTGAGTAATTACTGATAGAATTTTCATTTTTGGGTGAACTAACCCTTTAAGACATTTTGCTCCCTTAAGGCGAGACACTAGGGTATAGGGTAAAATTTTTAACTAGCAGATATCACTATGAAACTTTACCAGTTGATTACCTACATTAAGATGAGAAAAAAATGTATTACAAGTATATGCAAATTAGGCAATATCTAATTAAATTATGCGCTAATTTACATATATTTACAAAAAAACGAAATCTGAGTATTGGATAAAGCCAGGTTAAAAAAAAGTTTTCATTGTGTTCACATATTAGATGGGAAAAAAATGTATGGATATCTACTTTTGTTATTAAAGTCATTTCGAGAAAACGGGCTTTAAAGATTTATCATCAGCCAATGAGATTGCGCATTCAGCCCTTTTACTTTCACGATTGGTTGCTGATAAAAAGGAAATGACCATATTTGGAATCGACAGCATTGTACAGGAGAGAGAGAGAGCTTTCCAGCGGTGCATGTGATGACAGGGAGCAGACCGCGATCGCAGAGAAAGCATGTTGATTAAGAACGTCAACTTTGGTTGAATTTATGAGAAATCTACAGACGCAAACAGACAAAGTGTAGTAAAATAAAGACCTAAATGTGTATTTCGGACTTTTTCACCACAAGTCTGAAAGAAGACATGGTATTGAAGACAAATATCCAAAAATCTCATAATTGACCAGTAAAAAAAAACCAGTGTTTTTGCCTGCCATGTTAGTTTACCCAAAAATGAAGATTCTGTCATAATTTACTCACCTTCATGTTTGATGAAATCTGAGAGCTTTCTGTCTCTCCATTGACGGCTACGCAACTGCCACTTTGTCGCTTCACAAAGTTCATAAAGAGATCGTAAGACTAATCCATATGAACTGAGCGGTTTAGTCCGATATTTCTGAAGACTCGATCGCTTTATATGATGGACAGATTTAATTTAGGGCTTTATTCGCATTTAAACATTGATCAGCGAACATAAACAGAAGCTCAACCGTACTTGCTTGACTCACGAGAACGAACCTCATTGGTTCTCACGCGTCAAGCGAACATGCTTGAGTTTCCATTTACCACAACTGATGTGAATGTTTAAATGTGAATAAAAGCCTAAATTCAGTCTGTTCATCATATAAAGCGATCGAGTCTCTTTTCAAGCGATCCATTCATATGGATGATATGATGAACAGATTTAATTTAGACTTTATTCACATATAAACATTTATCAATGCACATACAGCGTACATAGAGCACATGAAATATGGTAAGCGCAAACATACTTGATTGGCGAAACCTCGTTGTTTCTTGTGTGTGAGTATATGATGACAGAATATTTATTTTGTGGTGAACTATTCCTGTAATATCTGTATTCTTCCACTTATTTGGCCCAGACACAATCTTAAAATGCTTTGTGACACTGTTATAGATTCATTCAGTATTGCTAAATCTTAGTTTTTGGACCCCAACAAAAACATAAATTAATAAATTTTGGATTGCTCTGGTGGGTTCCATGCAACAATAATCATACAGCGCGACCATTGTAGTCTGATTCATAAACTGATGATTTTTAACAAACCAGAAGGACTAGTGAATCAGTTTTGACTCACAGAATAGTTTGGAGTGGCTCTTGTCTTCTTTCTGAGTCGCAAGTCATTACTTTCATCATGTCAAACTCAAAATTAATGAACTAAATTATTATTAATATTATTTTTAATTAAGGAACTGAAAATGTTCCCATTTTAAATGTAATTTTTGAAATTTTGAAAAAGCTCAATTGTATGAGGCAATGCTCAGTGCTCACACAAAAGTGGTCTGTTGGTCAATGCAGCAATGGCCAACTGAACCGGTTGCCAAATCTGCGTGGATCTTTTCATCCTCTCTGGAAATTCCCAACCATGTGGATTCTTATTGAACTTATGTGAAAATTTGCAGAGCAATGGTAAATGTGACTCAGCCTAAATTATGCTCCTTTAGTGGGAACTCTGGGATAGTAGTTTAAATGGAATTACCCAGTGCAATGACACAGAAATAAAAACCAATCAACTTATATTGCTTGTTGCTTTATGCCGTTGCGCCTGGTTAGGACAGTGTTATGGTGGTGAACAGTTTGGAGTTCATAATCAGTCTTCACAACAGCCAAGATGAAGGGAGGAGGAAGAGGATATGAGGGGGAAGGACAGATGGACATTTTGGTGGGCTGACAGTGAAGTGACAGACTGGAGGGACCTCAAAATGGTATGAGATGGAAGATAAAGACCGGAAAACAGGCACAGACACAAACAGCCTGATGACAGTCTGAATGAGAGGAGTAGAAGATGTACATACAGTATGAGTGATAAATGTGAAATGAAAGGCTGGAGGGAGATGTGGGAATGGGATGATCAGAAGAATTCAAATGATAATGCTAATCAGCGCTCGCTCGGAGATACACAAGCCGAGCCGCGTCTCTAATTTTAGCTGGAATCTGCTCGCCGCAGCCACCATTAGTTTTTCCACAGCGACCATTGATTGGGATTCAGAGTATATCCTCTCTCTGTGGCCTGCTGGTCCTCAGCCAACACACGACTGTGACTCACGCACCGCAATAATGACAGACCGACACAACCAGGCCGTCTCTTTGGCTCTTTTTATGTTTTCGCTCTAATCCTCTATGGTGCGTGTTGTAACAATGATGTGTTTTTTTTTATATATATATATATATATATATATATATATATATATATATATATATATATATATATATGAAATTTGAGGTAGTGTACACTACAGATCAAAAGTTTGGTGTCAGTAAGGTGTAAAATGTTTCTCTTTTAAAGAAATTAATACTTTTATTCAGCAAGGATGCGTTAAAGTGATCAAAATGGACTATTAAAATGCTACAAACGATTTCTATTTCAAATTTCAAAGCGTTTTTTTTATCAAAGAATCCTGAAAAAAAAGCATCAGGGTTTTCACCAAAAATGTACAGCTGTTTTCAACATTGATGATAATGTTAATGATTAATGAATGATTTCTGAAGAATCATGTGACACTGTAGACTGGAGTAATGATGCTGACTATTCAACTTTGCATCATAGGAATAAATTACATTTTAAAATATATTAAATTAGAAAGGTTATTTAAAATTGTAGAAATATTTCACAATAATACAGTTCTTTATTTTTTAATCAAATAATGTAATCATAGCGACTCTGGTAGTGTGGCTTCTGTAAAAGTAAAAAGTTACTTGGAAATATGGCATTAAAACTCTGAACCATACTGGAAAATGGTTGAAGAAAGTCCAATATTTCTCTTTGATTTAAATTATTTTGTGTGTGTGTATGCAAAGTTGATGCATATTCTTCGTTTTTTATTTTCTAGAAGTAGTTTAAAAACCTTGCTGTATTTTTGTGTAGTAAATTAAGAGAAGGTACACCACCATCTTGCTCAGGCGAAAGTGACTTGAACGCACCTAATGTCGCAAACACGAACTTCCCAGGAGGACTTGAATGCACCATTAGTTAACAATAACAACACATTTCTGAATAGCGTGAAAGTATGTGTCCTTTGTTATTTCTGTTATAGTCTGTTTGTCTTCATTTCTTTTGCCGTTGAAGCAGTGGTGCATGCGGTGATGTTTTTAGAAATTAGTTGTGTTACTCTAACACGTGTCCTCATGATTGTGCATGTGTGTTGTTGTTAGTCGGAGGTTGTGTAATTGCCCGTGGGCGTCTGAGCTCCACACTCGGTCTGGTTCCTCGACTGAAGTGAGATGTTCTGCTGTGGACTGGTGTTTTTTAGTCATCACAGAGGCGTTAAGATGGTGCACCAAAGGGAGGGAGAGTGTGAGAGCTGAGAGAGACCAAAGAAAATCTTAAGAAAAAGAGAGACAATCATGTGGAAAATATAAATCTGATATTAAATAAATTAAACCTGGAATAAATTATGTAAACAATGATGTGTAACTGATTAGATATTGTCCTTTTTATCCCCCTTTTCATAATTCTGGTAGCATTTTACAATAAGGTTAAGTAGTTAACGTATTAACTAACATAAAAATACTGGCGTTCATTGTCATGTTAGTTCACAGTGCATTAACTAATGTTAACAAAAATAACGTTCGATTTTAATAATGAATTAGTAAATGTTGAAATTAACAACTAAGATTAATGAATGCTGTAAAACAGAAGCACTGTTCATTCTTAGTTAGTTCATGTTAACTAAAGTAGTTAGCTAATGAAACCTCATTGTAAAGTGTTACCATAATTCTTTTATCTGAACATCACAAACCACAGACCTGAATGTCTTTTGGTCAAGGAGTTGATTGATTCAGACATTTTGAAAGTGCCACTGTCTAATGACAAACGAGAGACCAGGATGGCATCATTTGAGTCATGTGTTATAAATCAATAGAAACACAGTCTTTTCTCAGGCCTCTGTGTTTCACACAACTGATAGTACTGAGACAATTCTCTATTGATGTATCTTTATTGTTCCTATCTGTATTCTGAAGATTTTTAGAGAGGGGCTTGTTCAGATATAATTCACCTGATTTATAACAACTTTTTTTTCTGACCGTTGATTAGTTTCTTCCAAAAATGAAAGATCTGTTATCATTTCCTCACTCTCCTGTTGTTCAAAATCCAAACCCATAAGACTTTCGTTCATCTTCGAAAGACAAATTAAGTTATTTTTAATGAATTCTCTAAGGGATTTCTGTCCCTCCATTGAAAGTCTATTCACTCAAAACTTTGATACTTTCATAATAACATTCATAAAGAGATCACAAAAGAATTCCATATGAATCAAGCTGTTTAATCCAAGTCTTCTGAAGAGACACAATTAGCTTTATATGATGAACAGATTTAATTTAGGCTTTTATGTACATATAAGCATTGATCAGCGAACATGCATGGAGCTCAACCATCTTTGCTCGACGTGCGAGAACAAACCTCATTTGATTCTTGAGGAGCCTCAAACATGCTGTATAACGCATGAGAATGAACCTCATTGGTTCTTGCACATCAATCACGCAATCACGCAAGTTTCCCAAAGTTTAGTCCTCTGTACATTTGCTGATCAATGTTTAATGTGAGTAAAAGCTGATGTGAATGTTTATATGTGAATAAAAGCCTAAATTCAGTCTGTTCATCATATAAAGCGATCGAGTCTCTTCAGAAAATTTGGACTTAACCACTCCATTCATATGGATGATATGATGAACAGATTTAATTTAGACTTTTATTCACATAAAAACATTGATCAATGCAATGAGCACATCAAATATGTACAAATAGTAACTCGTGGCCTTACTATCTTGATGCCACGAGTTAGTATCTTGAGGCCACGAGATAGTTATAATAAATTTTTTTGACAAAGTGGGACTAGGGGGAAATATCAGGTTAGGATATCAGGCTTATCACTATATAAGATGGTGTACTATCTTGTACACCAGCAAAAACTATAAATAAATACATTTTGGATTGGATGCAACAGCAATCATACAGCACGACCATTGTAGTCTGATTCATAAACTAATGATTTTTAACTAATGAATCAGTCTCATGAGAGATGTTTAAATCAGTTTGACTCACTGAATAGTTTGGAGTGGCTCTTGTCTTACTTTCTGAATCAAGTCATTACTTTCAGCATGTCAAACTCATAATTAATGAACTAATTTATTATAATTATTATTATTTTTGGTTTAAGGAACTGGAAACGATTCCCATTTCAAATGTCTCTGTACAGGTGTGTTCACATTTGTGACAATAAAAGCTTAAATTAAATCAGTTAATCATATTAAGTAATTGTGTCTCTTCAGAAGACTTCATATGGATTTATTTTACGATCATTATATACGTTGTGAAGCATAGTTTTGGGTGAATAGGCTTTCAATGGAGGGACAGAAATCTCTCAGATTCCATTAAAAAAAACGTACTTGTCTTTCGAGGACGAACAAAAGTCTAATGGGTTTGAAATTAAACGTGGGTGAGTAATTTATAATATTTTCAGTTTTGGATGAACTATTCCTTCAACTGTAATATGCCAACTAAACCAAACAAGAATTTGATCCTGAACAATGTTCAGAATTCTGTTCTGCAAATGTATACAAACTTGTGCCTATTTAATGCCTCATTCGTATATTTCAAATGGAATAGGTGGAATAGGAATAGGTGTCCTTAAGAAAAAGTCTTGGGCGTCCCAGAATGTGTCTGTGAACTGAGTTTCAGCTCAAAATACAACACAGATCATTTATTATATACCCTGCCCAAAATGCCCCTCTTTGGGTGGAAGCAAAAACACACAGTTCCTTTGTGTGTATCTTTAAATGCAAATGAGCTGCAGCTGCTCCCCGCCCACCTTTCCAGAAGAGGGCGGAGCCTACAGCATGCGCAACCGATACTCTGGCAACAACAAAACAGGAGAAACGAGAATGCGAATGTATCCACAGAATGCGTTTTTGCACTCCACTGTGCTGCCTTTCCATTATTTTCTAAACACGCATTAGACGGGGGGGGAGTTTCTCCCATTCGCACACAACACGTCTTTGCGTCTAAAAATGCAAGACACGGGCAGTGTAAAACACAAGATGTCGAGACGCGTTTTTAAAAGTTAAACTTCTTTTAACTTGGGTGCTTCGTTTTTTATAATACCGTTTCCTGTGCGAGACACTGTAAAGGATCCGAGCGCAGCGGTCAAACAAGCACATTTAAAAAGAAAAGCAATGGAAAACTTGGCAAGCGAAGTGGCGTAACTGACACTGGTAGGCTTTAGCTAGGATATAAACATGGGCTGCGTCCAAAAGCGCATTCTCTTGAGTTGGTACTTATTTTAAACAAGTAATGTTCTATATAGTGTTAGTGTGTATTTCATTCGCCATGCTGCCATTATCACGTGACCTACCAGTGTCAGTTACGTAACTTCACTGCCATTCACAAATCCTCTCCCGTGGCCTCATGGGATAGTAAAGTGTCCATCGTATGCGCACTTCAGAATCTCGGCAGAAGTAGTAGGTCACCCTTTTATGAGTACTGTGAATTAGGACATACTACTTTTGTCACACTGTTTTTCGCCTACTATATAGTAAGGAAGTATGTGATGATTACGGATGCAGCAATGGTCTAGTGTGTATAGCTCACTCAGGGGAGGATCCAAGCTAACAGGACAGATTCCATCACCAGTCGTGGGTGGGGCTTGTTACATTGTGACAAAAAACACAATGAATAGGAAAAGTGAATGGCTTATTTTGACACACTGTTTATAATTTAAGGGGAATGTAAAAAGAGTAAAGGGTGGATTTACACATTTATGTTCAAACATCATGTAAAAGTGAATTTTGCATAATAGGTGCCCTTTAATGTACTCAACTGGGGAATTATGGTGGTATCTATTCGTTAATATTTACTGTATTCACCAGTGGATTCTTGCCTTAGAAGAAATCCCAGTCAAGCCAGTATCTGAGGGAGGAAATCTCTTGCTGAGTTTGTATCTAAATGAACGTTTTTATTGTGTATGAGTTCTGCAGTGGCCCATTAATGGTATAACTGTAGTGTAGTGAGAATTGGATTGGGTTTATGCTGTACCGAAAGTGTTTCCCTGTGGTCCAGAAATCGCACTGCGTCTCTCGCACCCTCTCAGAAGCTACAGCTACACTTGTGAGATCAGGACGTGGAAAGCAGAACATGCTAACAGCTCAGGAACACAGTCTGCCTACTATAGCGCTATTAAAGATGCATGACACTTCCATTCCATTGAGAGGGGAGGATTCAGCCTTTTTTTTTTTTTTTAGGGATCAATAATGAATAGCACTTAACGCTAGTTTCCACTGAAAAGCAAGCACTCTGTTCACTATGACAATGACACAGTCCAGCTGTATTTAGCTTCCTGTTCCATGTTAATGCTGAAAGATGGCACAAAGCTTTTGTTTGACAATACAATGTGACATGTTGATTTTAATTGTTCTTCTCTTCAACAGCTTTCCAGAGAAGTCACAATCATGAAGAATTTAAACCACCCAAATATTGGTAAGTCTGTTTATTTGCGCACCCACACACACACCCCCACCACCTTCATAAGTAGAGGCTTAGATACTGTTCCTCTCATTTAGTTTAATTGATTCTTCCACATTTGTTGTTAGTTCCTGTTTGCAAACAGCATAATGTTTAGCAGAGCCAGACACGTCGTCATGTCTTCACACAGAGAGGGGCTTTATGTTTCACTAGCCTATATTTAGACACACTGTCGGTGGTACAGCATGAGAGAGCTTCGTGGTGCTTCACGACCGACACACGTTAAACAAAATGGGATGAAGTGGAACCTTCTTTTAAATGTGCAGAGGAGTATTTATAAATAAGAAATGACTTCCAAAGAGATAGGAAAATATAGCTCATGAGAGCGAGGCAGTAAAACCGCTCTTACAAAAACGATTGTGGTGTTATTATGGAACAGCGACAAGAACAGTTGATAATATCACAGTAGTTTGATGTAGACCGAGTGATTGCCATATTCATATGCCTTTCTTTACATCACAGTAGTTTAGTATTATTAATATACTGTATTTTTTATTATTTTGTTTATATTTTCAGTGTTTAAGTTTTATTCATTTTGTTATGTGGTTGTCATTTCTATTAGTTTTTATATATTTTTAGCTTTTTTTTAATTTCAGTTTTCATTTTAGTCATTTTAGTTTTAAAACTTTTGCCAAGGCAACATTTGAAAAGAATATTCATTTAATATTTATAGACATTAATGAAAGAGATTTAATAGTTTTAGTTAACAGTATCAACATTGTTTAGATGGTACTCAAACTTAGCATGGTACAAAAACATGTCAATTTCATGGTACGTTTTATTTGGTAAATTTTTTCTTTTTGTCTTTATATAAAATAACAGTAGTTATTAAATATTTGTCCCTTCTACTGTTTAATAACACAGAATTTCATTCCAAACCAGGGATGATGTTGACTTGTATGAAAAAATTTACATAGTCTGTGTGTGTAAAAATTTATATAATATATTTTTCAGCCAAATACACAGACACAACTTTTTTTTGAGAATTGGATTTTGTAAGACTGAGGCCTTATTTACACTAGTGCATTTTCATTTTATTCAAACGCATAACTTTTGCTACGGTTACGCCTGGTGTCCACACTACTCCGGAGTTTTGCGCTGCAGACCCCATTTTAGTTTGAAAACACCAGGGTTGAGTTTCGGTGTAGACGGACCAAAACAGAGACTTTTGAAAACGAAGGTGTGGCTGCCCACATTCATTCCCTGATTGGGTCTTCTGGATCATTGCGTATTCTTCCTGAACACACTACCTGAAGACGCAATAACAGACCAGCCTCCACGACCGTGTAAAAACGATAAAATGGAGACAGAACTACATTTTAAAACACCATAATGTGAAAACACACTAGTGTGGACATAGCCTACATAACCAAGTTGTTTGTGAACACCCCTCTAACTTTTGCTCGGGATCAGATGAATCTGTCAATCTTCTAAACAAGTCTTAGAGATATCAAGATTTGTGCCTGATTTGACCTGAAAGAAACCCCTTTTTCCTTTGCCTTCTTTTTCTATGTGTGCATTTTCATCAAATTCTCTCTTCTCCGTAACTTTCTTTTATAGTCAAACTGTTTGAGGTGATAGAGACTGAGAAGACACTGTTTCTTGTGATGGAGTATGCCAGCGGAGGTAAGTGTGTGTGTGTGTGTGTGTGTGTGTGTGTGTGTGTGTGTGTGTGTGTGTGTGTGTGTGTGTGTGTGTGTGTGTGAGAGAGAGAGAGAGTTTAATTTTGTGTTCTTGTCCACTCTTGGTCTTATCTTTGACCTCTCTGCTCTGTGTCGTGCAGGTGAGGTGTTTGACTACCTGGTGGCTCATGGGAGGATGAAAGAGAAAGAGGCCAGAGCTAAATTTAGACAGGTGCAGTTCTCTTACTGTTTTCTTTCAGCATGTTAGGCAAACACATCTGATCGGTTTGCTACTCGGTGTGAGTTTAAATGAGTCTCGTCAGCCCACTAGACACATGCATATCGTGACTGTTATTACATTAAATCTTACAAGTGCCCTTTGACACAAGTACGTTGAAGAATGTGAGGTTACTCAATGTCACTGCACTAAAATGTGGAGGGACTGAACACTGACATCATAGTTAAAGTAATATTACGCTCAACTGTGCCGTATTATCTGCACTGCTTTTCAGTGTGTTACGTAATACTTTAACTTGGGGACAGAACGGTTAGTCATTATCAGCATGGTTGAGCATGGCCAATTCTGTGAAAAATAAAGAGTCAATCAATGCAAACCATTGAATTTTGGAAAAAGCTATTAATCCGAGTAGACAACCCATGACAAGCCTGGTCTGGACCAATGTTCTTTTCCTGACATTTGTTTAGAAATATCTATGCGAGACTACGGTCTGATTGGATGCGAACGTCAAAGTTTCCACAATATTTTTTTTATATGTTAAGTGATCAATAGCTAAAGTAGTTACGGTTTTGCCAGTGCAAACGTTAGGTCAGGGTGCAGGCTGTGCACTTATTTTTTGGGGGGTGTTATCATTGGCGCTAGTGGCCTAAAAAAAGCTCATTAGCACAAATCAAAGTTTATTAGCGCACAGAGAAGGTTAATTAAAACTGTTTTATTTTTCAATAAAAATTATAATTATTAATCATTAATTATTTGAAAAAGAAACAGTAATACTGTGAAATATTACTACAATTAAAAACGACTCTTCTGTTTAAATACATTTTGAAATTTAATGTATTCATTTGATTTAAAAGCTGAAATTCCTGCAGTGTCACATGATCCTTTAGAAATCGTTCTAAGATGCTGGTTTTCTGCTCAAGAAACATTTATTATCATCGATGTTCAGAACAGTTGTGCTGCTTAATATTTTTGTGGAAACTGTGCTTTTTTGTTGAATATAAAAAAACTGCTTTAATTTGAAATAGAAATATTTTGTAGTGTATCTTTTTCAGTGTCACATTTGATCAATTTAACATGCCCTTTCTGAATAAAAGTAATTTATTTAAAAAAAAATCTTACTCACCCTAAACTTTTGAACTGTAGTTTATAACAGGGTTTCTGCGGGGTCTTAAAAAGTCTAAAATTCAGAACTTTAAATTTAAGGCCTTAAAAAGTCTTAAAAACGGCCAGATTTTCATCCTAGGTCTTAAATTTCATTTAGTCAGGTCTAAAAAAGTGTTTACCCTCGTTCATTTCCAGAAACGCTGGCCGCAGAAAGTTATTACAAAGTAGCAAAAAAGTATCGAGTTGTAGCCTACAAAGCAGAACCCTAGAGCAGGGGTCTCCAACACGTCGCTCGCGTGCTACCAATAGCTCGTGGCTTGATATGAGCTAGCTCGCCAGAGGCCGTTCACATATCGTGTCTTTTGCGCGGTCAAGTTTGTTCAAATGTAGGCGCGCGGCAAGCGCGCTCATAATTGAAGCGACGCGCTAATTTTTTTACCAGGCGCAACGAGATGAAAAAAATCTACACTTTTCAGAATGCCGCAAACGCAACGCAGGTCATGTGACAGGAACCAACCAATCACCCCTTTCCATAACAACATTGAAAGCTCAGTCAACATGAAGAATGGGGGTGCACCCAAACACTACTAATAAATATAAGCTAATGTGTAAATGTCAGTAATTAATCTTTTTTGACTCATTATTTTTATAAAAAATTATTTAAAGGCTGAAATATGAGGTTTATCTTTGTATAAAACCTTTTTTGTCAAAACTTTATTTGAACTTGTACATGTTAGTAGATAACATGTTGCAAGACACTCTTTTAAAATCTGGCCATCATTTTTAATGGTATTTTAATGTTTACGTAAACAAAAAGTGCATATTGATGCTAATCAATTTGTTATTTGCTGTTTTTCGACATAAAACTTGTTGAATTGACTTCATTCTGTTGTATTAGTACTTTTTGAACAGGATTCTGTGATAACCGTGATAATTTTGGTCACTTTAATCATCTCATCATTTCCTCTCTAGTTATGATCAACTATGATCAACTAAAATCAACAATAATTGTGTTTTTACAGTATAATATGCAAAAGTAAAATTTTCTATTAAAAAAAATCTACCTCTCCCTCTCTCACACACACACACATCAGATAATCCTAGATAGATAGAAAGATAGATAGATAGATACTCTAATGATCCCGAGGTAACTATCTATCTAACTTGGATAATGCGTCGTGTAGGTCTTAAATTTCAATCTTTATGGTCTTAAAATGTCTTAAAAAGGTCTTAAATTTGACTTACTGAAACCTGCAGAAACCCTGTATAAGAAAATAAAATGCATGTAATAGTTGAATCATTCACTCATTCGTCATTCACTCATTCATTGACCCACATGACAGAAAATCATACGGACGAATCACTTACTTTAAAGGGATAAAAAAAGAAAAAGAAATTCATCCTCATGCCGTCTCAGATGTTTATGACTGACTTTCTGCTGTGGAACATAAGCAGAAATTTTCTCTGTGAGTCCATATAATGCAAGTGGATGGACAAAAACTGTAAACCGTGTTTTATAAAATGGATAGTTCCGGTCCTTGATTCTGATTGGTTGAGCCGCGTTCAAAGCCGTTGTAAATTACTCAACAAACAACATACACCTGTGACCGCATTACATTAGTATTACTGCGCAACTGCCGTTTCTGAATAATTATTTGTATTTTGATTTTTTTTTTTTGCTGCATGTGTTGCTTGGCAACCTCTTTGGAACTACATTGCTTGGCGGAGGAATACATGTGTTATGACGTTAGATTTTTTTTGTTGCTGTAATATAAAATAAATATTAAAATGAATATTTTTATGGAGTAACCGTTTTATAAAAACAATGAGCCCCTTGAAGACGTGTTTTACAGTGAATTTAGAATAGCTAAGGGTTTTTTAACAACGCCCCATAGCTGTTCTAAATTCACTGTGAATCACGGCTTCGCGGGGCTTATTGCTTTAATAAGCACACCGTGAAACTCATAATAAAAATAATGTTTTAATAAAGTTATAAAATACCATTTAAAGGCAATACAATTGATTGAATAGACTATTTGATGACCCTAATCCTGATCATTTTTTTCCAATGATGATTTTTTTTTTCCTCCAAACTCCAGACAGATGATCTGATTTATTTATTGTTTTGTACAGATTGTGTCAGCTGTGCAGTATTGTCACCAAAAACACATTGTGCACCGAGACTTGAAGGTAAGCAGTTGTTGTTTGTTCTCATGTTTTTGTGCATAAACAATAAGAAAAGGAATATGATGTGATTGTATTAAGTGTATAGGTGTAAGAACTTACAATTTGTATTCGGACACCTAAACTATAATTAGAAATTACATTTCATTGGAAGATGAATTATCAAACCAAGTAGCATCTTCAGAAAATGATTCTCAAAACTAATTTCACTTTTCTTATGCCTTTTGGAGTCTCTCTTTTTTTTTCCCCCTTCTTCTTACCCCTGTGTTTTTTTTCCCCAGGCTGAAAACCTGCTGCTAGACGCTGATATGAACATTAAGATAGCTGACTTCGGCTTCAGTAACGAGTTCATGGTGGGAAATAAGCTAGACACGTTCTGTGGCAGCCCCCCTTACGCTGCCCCCGAGCTCTTTCAGGGTAAGAAGTATGACGGGCCGGAGGTAGATGTGTGGAGTTTGGGGGTCATACTCTACACGCTGGTCAGCGGCTCCCTGCCCTTCGATGGACAGAATCTCAAGGTTTTAACCTCCCTTTATCAATGTCTATATGTGTGTATGTGTACATCACTGTATACTTACTGCTGTTTATTACACAGGAACTGCGTGAACGTGTGTTACGTGGTAAATATAGGATCCCTTTTTACATGTCCACTGATTGTGAGAATCTTCTCAAGAGGTTCTTGGTTCTAAACCCAGCCAAGAGAGGAACGTTAGAGGTTAGTGTGTTTCCTTTCCACCTTTTTTTGGTTGGCCGTACCTCCTTTTTTATCCTTAATAGCATGTCAGACATTTTTCATAATTAATGCCTGATTTGTACTGAAGAGAGGGCTGAGTAATATATTGACAATTCACTATGTATTTATTCAAAATATATTTAAGCAACATCATGCATTCATAACTTTTAAATAATTTGTATAATTGCTCAAAAATATGTCTTAGGGAATTTATTTGTTAATAATGTGTACTGTTATAGTGGTGCATATGAAATGCTGAAATTGAAACTTCGTTTGATTTTTATTTCTTTTTTTAAACTACATTTTTATCGTATTTTACTTTATCGTTTTAAACATTTGTAATCTATTTGGCTGCAATGTCTTTTGTGTTTTGGTTGAACTGATTGTTCCTCTGAATAAAAAATTAAACGAGGATGCATTAAATTAATCAAAGGTGACAGTAAACAGATTTATAATGATATTATAAATAATTTCTAAAGATAATTTGAAACTTTTTTTTGAAATTTAAAAAAAAAAAACTTACGAACCCTAAACTTTTGAACAGTAGTGTAAATTAAAAGAAATATTATTCTGATGATTTTAAACATTTGTAACGTAACTGGTTTGGTCGCAAGGATCATTCCTCTGTAAAAAATCACACTTTTAATGCATTTCAGAGCAAATATATTCATATCTAGGACAGGTAACACTTTACAAAAAGGGCTCAATAAGGATAATGTATTAACTAACATTAAATAACAATGAACAATACATTTGGTACAGTATCTTTGTTTACATTAGTTAAATACAACTGTTCATTGTTTGTTCATGTTATTTCACAGTGCATTAATGGTAACAAATACAACTTTTGATGTGAATAATGTATTAGTAAATGTTGAAATTAACATAAACTAAGATAAATAAATGCTGTAGAAGTATTGTTCATTCAAAGTCCATGTTAATTAATTTAGTTAACTAATGTTAACAAATGAAACCTTATTGTAAAGTGTTTCCCATATCTAGATATACTGAATACCAAGGTTTGAAAATTAGCGAGTTATACATTTTTATCGGCCCGCCCTAGTAATGGTGACTGTCAGTCACTGCAGTGAGTCTCAAGCTGGAGATGATTGTTTCTGAACTTTCTCCTTCAGCAAATCATGAAGGAACGCTGGATCAATGCTGGCTTTGAGGATGATGAGCTCAAACCCTTCCTTGAGCCAGAAGCCGACATTTCCGACCAGAAGAGAATAGGTAAGAGGAAACCTCGCTGTAATTAGTTCTTTTGCCATCATTTCAATAGTCTTGTGTAGCCAGTAGCTAGGTCTGGACTCCATTGTAGCTTTCTTTGGTGAAGGGCCGCCCAATGTCTGACCGACATGCAAAGCAACCAATCACAGTTTGTTTTGTTCCACGTCACATTTAGGGTCGTGAAAATGCAAAGTCGATGTCCCTACGACAACAGACCGGCATGCATCTAATAAATAATTAATTCAAGAACGTTGTGCAAGTTTACTGCAACAATGGCGCCATGAATTTCACATACTTTTTAAAAATTCAGCGTTTAGTTGATCCTGAGAAGCGCTCATTGTCATAGTTGTAAACACAACGGCTTTCTTCATCAATGAGGGGGTTTGGCATCACAACTGCTTTGTTTCAAGGCAGACAGTTAAAGAACACAGCAGACACATCTCCTGGAAATCCTGTTGAATTCAACCAATCAGATGACGACTTTGAACACCCTGAGGTGTTTCCACTTTTGTCTGCCTTATGCATGAGATGTTCAGCCAACGGTCCGTCACGTCTGAGGCTGAAACTACCATTTCAGTGTTGATTTGCATGCAAGAAAGGCAGCGGAAAGCATTTTGCGTAGTCAACTTTTGAGCTGCCCTTAGAGCATTTATATTTACATCCACTCTCTTATCACAACACTTGAGAGAAAACATCCAGAGACAGTGATATGAGGGCAGGGAGCGTACTTGTTAGTGTGGGGTATTGCGTAATACCCAGCAGCTGGCTCCCTCATCTATCGACGTCTCTGATGTCTACTCCTCCCTCTCCCGCTCTATCACAGCGAGGATCTCCTCATGTAGCAATGTGATATGATCACATGACTCCAAGTACTAGAGTTTAGCTTGCAGGAGCACGAGGCAGTGCGGTGCACCAGAGCCCTTGCACGCTTATCTGCAATCGATCTGCTGTTCCGCACATACGCCTGTCAGCCTAACCACACACATGAGCACACACCTGGTTGCTTACTGAGGAAACTGCAGGAACAAGAACACTTGAATGTGGAAGCCAGAATTAGATGGTGACTGGTCTTTTCTAGCCTTCCGCCCCCATTTTGAGTGAAGCCTCACGTTGAGAGGAGCATGCTGGAGCTTGGCAGCCCTCAGCGGTCCTTTTGTGTGTGTGTGGAGAGGAGGTGAAACGGGAAGCTTTGGTTCTTTGAAAGAAAGCCCTTAAGTCAACCAGCGTATGGATTCCCATGAGCCCATTAAAAGTCAAATCTTGAGAGAGGAAGAGGCTTAATTCATGCTCATGAAATATATATTTCCATCTTGTTTCAATCTGGAACATGCATTAATAGAGAGAGCTCTCCATCACACAACATCCGACTGGCCCTACATTCACTACACCCAGTGCCTCAACATATGGATGCCCTTTTGGAAACTGACCATTTCTTTTAGTTCTTGTTGTGTTCTGTTAAAGTTAAAATCGTGTTTAATTATCTGTCTCTGTTCAATTTATAACTTGTTCAATGTCTTTTATACATTATCGTTGAGCTGTCATAGCATTTTAGATGTTTGGTTTCCTTTTTGCTTAAATAATTGACACCTAACAATAAGATTCAGTTTATTAATATTAGTGGTTGCACTTACTTTTACAGTATGTTACCCAAGAAAGCACCGTGTAATATAGGGTAATGAAATGGACAATATGGGTTTAGGTTAGTTCTAGGGTAAGGTTCAGGGTAGTTCTTGTTATACCTCAGTTATTGTAATTAATATAGTGATGCTGTCATATGTACATGCAGAACAGGAGTGTAAAATTAGCATTAGTTAATGCATTACGTATCATGACGATGAGCAGCACTTTTTTTAATATTAATTTTGCAGCATTTATGAATCTAGGTTGAATGTTCATTCATAAATATACTACTGTCCAATTGTTAATTGTCCATTAGTTAATGTTTTTTTTTATTACTTCAAATGTTTAAAAAAATGAGTATACACTACCCAGAGTGCCCGTGGGTCATTAAGTCTTAATTATCATCTTAAGAGGTCTTAAATTTGGAGACAGAAGATTCATATCATTTATGATATGTCTTAATGTGTATATATCCTTGTGTATATATCACTGGAAAACTCGTTGTTTCAGAGAAATTCTCCGTTCTTATAAGTGCAGCTGCTTTGTATTACAGGGTTTAACAGGGTATCTGTTATGCTTTTGCTGTTCCATAAGTGCCACCTACTGTCAGAGATTCACCCCACAGCCAAAAATGGAAACAACACATAAAATATGTTTATGCAACATACACGCAGTGTTGTTAACCATTGGAATATAACTATAATAATTTATAACTTTATATATATATATATTTTTTTTTTACAGTTTAGGATGTTTCCAAAAACATTGCCCTACACCTCCCATATGGTCTTAATTTTATTTGGGGAAGTCTTAAAAAAAGGTCTTAAAAAGCCTTACATTTTATTTTTTAAAACCCTGCAGATACCTACCATTCAAAAGTTTGGCGCCAGTAAGATTTATATTTGTGCTTATGCCCACCAAATCATTTATTTGATCAAATAAAAGAAAACATTAATATATATTATTAATATATGAAGTAGTATTACAGTTTAAAATAACTTTTCATTAATACATTTTAACGTCATTTATTCTTCAGTGTCACATGATCCTTCAGGAATCATTTTAATATACTGTTTTGCTGCTCAAGAAACATTTATAAATATTAGCAATGTTAAAAATGGTTGTGCTGCTTAATAGTTGTGTGGAAACTGTGATAATCCCCCCCAAATGTCAATTTTGTGTAACATTATAAATGTCTGTTACTTTAGGTCAAATTCAGTGTGTCATTGCTGCATTTCTTAAAAAGATTTAAATAAAAACTAATTGCCCCCTATTATTACCTAATAAATATATATTTCAGTTAAAACAGGAGGTACAGCTTGTTCTTTATTGAGTAACAGTGAATGGTTGGCTATTGGACAGATCTGTGTATTGTTAGCACATGTAGGTGGAACGGATGACTCATACATTCTTACAAATAAACTGGATTTATCTCTGTATATCAACCTACTGGTTTATAGTGTGTATAACAACTGAGGGGGTGATGTGTGATATGATTATGCTCAAATTTAAAATATTTAATTATCCTCAATCTCTCAAAGAGTTGAATATGGTAGTCTTCAATTAGAGTCTCCTTTGGTAGATATCACCCCTCTTTCATGTTTAGCACAAATGGTGTACTCAGGTTTAAAAATACTTAGGGGTTTACCTTAATATTATTAAACTTACTATAATTATTGCTCATACTTAGGAAACCTTAGCTTAACATACTTGCTTGCCTTAGCAAACACTAAAAATTGTATTGTGTAAAGTTCTAAAACTAAAAGTAGACTCTAAAGGCATCTTTACACAGCTGGGTTGGGGCTGCTCTGTGCATGCTCAATTTTGTTTAAATGATGTCTGCTCTGACCCACTTCAGCCCCTAGTACAGTTATATTTGCTGTGTAAATGCAGTCATGCCACCTCTGAGCAGCATTAATCACGTTTTTGTAAAGATGGCTAAATTACATTTCAGAAACACTTCTATGCCACCTTTGCAGTGTAAATGTGACATTAAACGGGTCTGTATTTTTTGTGTGTGTCATTTTCCAGATGTGATAGTGGGCATGGGCTTCTCCAGAGAGAAGATCCAGGAGTCTTTGTCCAAAATGAACTATGACGAGGTCACAGCCATATACTTACTGCTGGGCAGGAAGACCAATGAGGTGAGCTGCTAATGAAGAGAGGTTCCTTATAACGGAGTTTATGGACCATAGTGCAAGTGTGACTTGCTGTTTTTGTGTGTAGGAGGTCAGTGACTCCAGCTCCAATAGTAATCTCTCCGTGGCCAAGACCAGGCCAACCAGTGAGATGAACGGCCAATCACCATCTCACCTGAAGGTCCAGAGAAGCGTCTCCTCCAGTGAATCCAGAAAATCCAGACGCCATAGTGACCAAGGTGACTTTCTCTTTGCATTCTGTCAAACATCAGATCCAAATTGCACGCATAAGCACAGGCCTAAGACGCTGTTTTCTGTGCTGTGAAAGCAAATCCATTTTGCATGAATTTCTTAGGAATGAGGACTAAGGCTCGAATTTATATGATAAAACCGACACCATCCTTACTGTTCATATCACTTTGTTTCAAGTGCTGAGGAAGTCTCTAGGGCTGAATAACAGATATGGTAATGGAAATTTAGTTTCTGACACGCTGTAAGCCAATCGCAACTGACTGGGCCATCTGACCAAAAAGCGCAGAGTAGACTCTGATTGGTCAGAGTTCTCGTAAAGGAGGGGTTTAGAGAGACTGAATCCTTTTATTCAGACATTGTGAGAAAGGAGGTGATGCTGCAATGTATATTACGTGTTTTTTTTACCTTGGATGCATGTAAATCTATTGCAGGAGACCTCCAAAACAAAATCAGGAACCTTTAAAATAGCATAATAGAGGTGCTTTAATCAGTATGCTTGAGGATTTGCAGAGAAAAGCCCTCAAATGTTTCTCTCTCTCATTTACTGTCTTTCTCATTCACAGTTGGTGTGGTCGCTAACTCGGCGTTGAGTAACTCCAAGAGGACTGTTCCTGCCACAGCCGACAGTGATGTCAAACAGGAAGGTGGAGTCACAGCACGCAAGGCCCCCACTCACAGCCCCCCCAGCCCGCTCCAGGGTAACGCCAACAACCCCAACAAAACAGACATACCTGACCGGAAGAGAGGCAACTCCATCACACCTAATGTAAGTTCACCCTTGCTTTTTCTGTCATTATGAATTTCACAATATTACTGTTTTTACTGTAGTTTCAAATCAAACACAGGCATCCTTGCAATGTCTCAAAAACATTTTTTTTTAAATCGGTTACACTTTATTTTAAGGTGTCCTTGTTAAAGTTTAATTATACATTTAAGTAATAATAATAATTAACTACATGTACCTACTATAGGGTTATAATTAGATTTGGTTTAGGGTTATTTACATTTAATTATGAATAGTTTATAGTAATTTTTATAGAAACTACATGTATCATGTGTAACAAGGACACTGTAAAATAAAGTGTTACCAAAAAATCTTATCCCAAACTTTTGAGCAGTATTGTACATAAATTTCCCATGATGTAATAGAGCATTACTCTTCCGTTTTTTTGATGTCACACAGAATAACTCCGGATCGGGAGGCATGTCAAGGAGAAACACATACGTGTGCAGTGAGAGAAACAACACAGACCGCCTTTCTGTCATTCCTAACGGGAAAGAGAACAGGTACAGGCTGCCCCTACTGTGTCCTGAGTGATGTACAGTACCTAATATTTAACACACTTTTATGCAATTTGCTACTTTTATCCACAGACACTTAAAGGTGCAGTAAGCGATTTCTGAGAAACACTGTCAAGTGTCTCGTCTAACTGTGTGCTTTCCCACACTTGAAAAAGGCAGGTTCTCACTATTTGAAGATGTAAACTGGATTCCACTCAACGATTAGGCCTTGTGAATTATTTCCATCCATTTATTTATTATAGCATTAAGCTATGTAGGTGAAAAACCTTTGAAGAAATAAACATGCATACAGTGTAAATCACCAGCAAACCCAATAAAATGCATACATTGGCAGGTTTAACCTAACTTAATTTTAACTTTTGCACAGAACTATATCGAATACATTAGTACCTTAAATTAATGAACCATTTAAAACATGAATATTCCACCAAGCCTAAAAAATATTGCATATAGGTCTGAGTTGGTAAATATTACACATTGAGTTAAAGCTTGTAGGTATTACACAGCCCAATAACAAAATGCACGAACACACAATGCAAGAGTGGATGTCTCTTTATCACAGCTGAAGCAAAGCATTTATTGCAAATGCTTTGCAAAAAATACAGTAAACAAGAGTACGTAGCGTACGTTGCTAACATTACAACAACAACAGCATATCTTGGTTCTGTGAAACTACAAAACCAACGTTGCTCATGTTATGGAGCAGAAACAACACTGCCCTGGCTTCCGTTTCCAGGCCTTGCTGCTTAGGCATGATCGTAACCCTGCTTTTCCAGTGATATTCAAATGACCTTTTCTCTTTTCCAATGTCTCTCAGCCATCTCTCTTTCTACAGTAAATCTCCCTCTTGCTCACTTTCTCTCCTCCCCCAACATGAGTGGACACGCCCCCTACTGCTGATTGGCTACAAGTGTGTTGTGGTGCTCAGTCCAATCCACTTTCAAATTTTTTTTTTAGAAATCGCTTACTGCACCTTTAAAGTGCATTCAAGGTGTATTTTATCATTGTTGTCCAAACTGTTGCTGGCGCCTTGCACTTGCACGATCAGATTTAGTGAAACCAAGACTGATATTGTCTCTGTCTGTAGTGTGTCTTTGTCTCCTGGCTCACGCGACCCTGGTGCCTCCACTCACAGCATCAGCACTGCTGCCACACCCGATAAAACACGATTCCCACGAGGCTCCGCAAGCCGCAGCACCTTCCACGGACAGCTGAGAGATCGTCGCACGGCCACCTACAACGGCCCACCCGCCTCGCCTACGCAGCCTCGCAGCCGCGGAAACGCCAACAACCTGCTCACCAAGCTGACCTCCAAACTCACTCGCAGGTAAAGGATCGTTCACAAACGCATCATATCTTACAGTGCCAATGCCATTCGTTCAATTTAGGCTTGACTTTTCCTTCCCGTTTCCTGACCTCTCTCTGCTTTTATTTGTATTTTTTTTCTAAGGGGTCATTAGAAATGGTTTAATTTTGTCCGTCTATGTAATGTCTATCCTTTTTTTTTTTTTCATTCTTGTGTTGTAGAAATATGTCATTCAGGTTTTCCAAAAGGTAGGCCATTGAGTTCATGGGGTGTAAATCTGTCTTTAACGTAATGAGAAGAGTCCAGGGGCTGACGCACTAACCCATAGAGATTTGATTGCAGTGATTTGGAGTTTAATGCTCTCTCAGTGGTTGATTACAGCATGCTTTAAAACACTGCCTGCATCCTAGTGTGGCCGAATCAAATCAATCTACCGCTCTTTAACTGATTGCTACTAATCAAAATGTTTGCATGACACAAGCTGATTGTGCAAAACAATGTGTATAACTTAATCTGACATTATAAAAAACACTTCATTTAAATTATTCAACTGATTTCACAAAGGCTTTGGTACATTCTCAGCTGGACGGTGTGTTGACAGATCAGATTCAGTAGCTCTGTATGATTCCTAGAAAAAAAAGACAGCATTTTTCTTTTTCTTTTGTAGAACAGGGATTGATTTGCACTAATGTTCAAAAAGTTGGGATCAGTGAGATTTATTTGTGTATTTTTATGGTGTAATGATGCTGAAAAATTCAGCTGTGCCACGATAGGAAAATTACATTTTAAAACAAATTTATATAAATGTTTTAAAATGTAATTTATTCCTGTTGTGGAATTAATAGGTTTTTTTAGTAGTTAAAGTAGTTAGGAGTAGTTAAAAATGCCTTAATGTGAAAACTAAAGAGAGAGAGATGATCCTACTGCTCATAATATTCCCTACTGGCCTTAAAGATATAACCATAGATGGAAAGGATCTCAAGCTGACTAGCTGAAGACGTTACTGTAGCTTTATCCATTAATAGATGGTTCTTCTTTGAAAATAAATCCCAACACAGCGCTACAACAACCATAATGACCCTTCACAATAGATAATGTTTTAAAATGAACTGTGATAGAGCTACATATGGCAATTTATCTGTTCAATAAAATTCCTTACTCACCTGTTGAGCAATCTCGTAGGTTTAACAACATTTCAAATCCCACAATTCTCGCCATCTCCGAAAAGCCAAGCTAATGTTGATTCTTGTTTTATTACAAGCTCTGTTGCGTTCTCTTTTTGCCAACAGATTCTCCACTCTTTGTCGGTTTTTTTTTAAAAACGGGTGATTCCCGGAGATTTTAGATTTAGCTGCTCCATGTCAACCTTTCTCGCTCTCTGTAACAACTAACCTATGTCACTCCCACAGCATACACAATGTGGCCAGAGCAACTTTTCTATATTTACAGATATGACGAGACACGCACGGCATGGGGCTTTGTGAGGGACGTATGTACACAAATCCCCCCGAAAAGCATCCCGACAGGTCTAAAATATAAACACTCATAATAGGCTTACCACAATGAATCAGGGGAAGACAAAAACACGTTTTGGAAGAAAGATTCATATATTGACTCATTTAAATTTTGTTCATTTTGAGCTAAAAGTTACATAGTGTAAGTAAATCTTGTGAAATGAAAATTCGATGGTTGAATTGGAAGGCCTTTTGATGCTGTGGCAAAGTGAAGAAATTACAACAGAGCTCGTTGTACTATCAATTAAATGTATTTAATTAAATGTAATGTTTATTATTATTATTATTATTAGGTGAAAAGAGCTTGAGTAGTGTGAACTGAGACAGTACAAACTGGGTTTACATTTTGGTTCTCTATAAAGGAACCGTTTGTCCCTGCAAACACAAAAAATTGGTAATGTCCATAAGGAGGTTTTCTGGTGTTAGAAGCCAGTGCTGGTTATAGACGTTAGTGATGGATTTGGATGCGTTTTCCCTTTTATAGGCATTTCAATAAATTATTTAATAAAGAGTTCTAGAATCAACCACCAATCACAATATAAAAACTTAGATTTTTGATTTCTGGAAAAAGATAAAGGTACAAGACTGTGTACTTAATTATTATGAAGTATTGATCTAATGCAGTTTGTAAGTCAATAATGCAGAGTATAAAATACAATATATTTGAAGGGTGTAGCAAAATATTTGTTCAAGTAGGTTGAGAGTGTAAGGAGACAGAAATATGGGAGGCTGAGCTAAATTTGTTTCTCTGGCAATAGCGATTTGGTTCATCTCTTGATTGGTGGGTCTCTTCAGATTTATGGGTACTGCTGTTCTTCACCAGATACGTTAATACATATACATCAAAAGTTTGGGGTCTGTAAGATTTGTTTTGTTTTTGAAAAGTCTCTTATGCTCACCAAGACACATTTATTTGATCAGAATTACAGTGAAAACTTTACAATTTAAAATGACACTTCTCAATTTGAACATATATTTTAAAATGTCATTTGTTAATGACAAATGCTAAAATGCTAATTTAGTACAGTTCAGTACTGCTTAATATTTTTCTGGAAATGATGATACACCATTTAATTTAAATATATCTTTTTTAAAAGCATTATTAATGTTTGTTTTTTTGTTTCTTTTGTTCAATTTAATGCGTCCTTACTAACCCCAAACTTTTGAACAGTAATATATGCGCACCGGAGGCCTGTGTCCCTGCAAACAGAAGTCTGTAAGAGCATATGTTCACATCCTAAAGCAGGGATCAGGTGGGAGGAGCCTGTTCTGGCTCATAGAGAGGATTGTAAGTAAACTGCACTGTAAGCTGCAGCCGACTCCATGTTGAATGACCTTGAGGAGTCACCTTCAGATGATCAGATTTATGCTATAGAATATAACTGAACAGATCACACACTTTCTCTAATAAACTTCTAACAATACGAAATGCTCTAATGTTGAAACTGTCTCTATCTATCCCTCTCTTCCCTGTGTTTCCTCCCTCCCTTCCTTCCTTCCTTCCTTCCCTTCCTCCCTTTCTCTCTTTCTCTGTCTGCCTTCCTCCCCCAGGGTCACTCTTGACCCGAGCAAACGGCAGTCTGCCGTCAAATCAGGGCCGGCTGCCCCCTCTGTGCCCCCCACCCTCACAGTCCCCTCCAACCCTGCGGCAAAGACTCTTAGTAAGTCTGCGCTCCACTCGTTTACATTCTTCCTCTTTCTTTATCATCCCCCTCTCCTCCAGCCTCTGCCCTTTCCACCACACCGCAGGGTTCCCACAGCATGGAAAACCTGGAAATATCAGGAAATTTTAAAATTGTGTTTTCCAGGAGTAATTTTTATTATGGAACCACTTAGTGTATATAAAACACAAGTGTGTATAATAATATGAACATGCGCACACACACACACACGCACACACACACACACACACACACACACACAGAGTATACCCCTCACATTTCTGCAAACATTTTAGTATATCTTCTCAAGGGACAATACTATAGAAATGAAACTTGGATATATTTTAGAGTAGTCAATGTGCTGCTTGTATAGCAGTATATATTTACTGTCCTCTGAAAATAAATCAACATACAGCCATTATTGTCAAAATAGCTGGCAACAAAAGTGAGTACACCCTAAGTGATAAAAGCTGTACGTCGTTTAACCATGCAAAGCCACATGTCCTATTCATCCAATGTTTTTGTCTGCTTGACAGGACCATACAAATTTGTATATCTTGAATTAAAGCAGTTAAAATTTGTGCTTTGAGTACAATTCTCTCATACTGACCAATGGATGTTCAACATGGCACCTCATGGCAAAGGACTCTCTAAGGATTTGAGAATAAGAATTGTTGCTCTCCACAAAGATGGCCTAGGCATTAAGAAGATTCACCCTGAAACTGAGTTACAGTACAGGCCAGTACATGGTGGTGGTAGCAGCATGGTCTGGGGCTGGATGAGTGCTGCTGGTACTGGGGAGCTGAGCTTCATTGAGGGACACATGGATTCCAACATGTACTGTGACATTATGAAGCAGAACATGATGCCCTCCCTTCAGAAACTGGGCCGAACCACATGATAACGACCCCAAACACACCGCCAAGATGACAACTGCCTTGCTGAGGAAGGTGAAGGTGATGGTGATGGAGTGGCCAAGTATGTCTCCAGACCTGAACCCTATTGAGCACCTGTGGGGAATCCTCAAACAGAAGGTGGAGAAGCACCATGTGTCTAACATCCAGCAGCTCCGTGATGTCATTATGGAGGAGTGGAAGAGGATCCCAGCAACAACCTGTGCAGCTCTGGTGAACTCCATGCCTAGGAGGATTAAGGCAGTGCTAGATAACAATGGTGCTCACACAAAATATTGACACTTTGGACACAGTTTTGACATGTTCACTTAGGGTGTACTAAATTTTCAGAGGACAGTAAATATATACTGCTATACAGGCAGCACATTGACTACTCTAAAATATATCCAAGTTTCATTTCTATAGTATTGTCCCTTGAGAAGATAAACTAAAATGTTTGCTGAAATGTGATGGATGTACTCACTTCTGTGAGATACTATACATGCATACATACATACATACATACATACATACATACATACATGCATGCATGCATACATACATGCATACATACATGCATACATACATGCATACATACATACATACATACATACATACATGCATACATACATGCATGCATGCATGCATACATACATACATGCATACATACATACATACATACATACATAAATTATATTTAATAAAAATGTAAGGAACAAAATATATAATAAAAATTACCATTATAATAAAAAAATATTATTACAAAATAAAAGTTCCAAGTTTGGAAACATTAATGTTTTTGAAAATAGTCTCTTAATCTCAACATGGCTGCATTTATTTGATCAGTAATACTGTAAAACAGTGATACTGTGAAATATTATTACAGTTTAAATGAACTAGTTTGTGTTAAAAAGTAATTTATATCTTTGACGGCAAAGCATTTTTTAGCGTTATTACTCGATCTTCGTCTAATAAACATTACCGTTATAATTAAAAACATTATTACCATTTTCGATTGATAGATGGATGGATAGATGTAAATAAATAAATAATGGCAATTATATTTTTTCCTAAATTTTATTTATTTTTTCTGTTTTAGTTTTTCATAATTTTTTCCAGTAGGGTATGCTTTGCTCAAAAATATTTCACACCATACTGACGTCAAGAATATGAACACATTTGAAACGAATCTTGCCAATATATCAGTCAAACCAATTCACAAATTGGGTTTAAATGATTCATTCGCGAATCAGTTTTCATTTAGTGAATTTGAATGAGTGGGAACCCTGTCTCTAAACATGTGGCTCTGTATTGGCTTTTTGTTTTAGCTCCGTCCACCAGTTTAATTTTTTTTTCTTTTTGTGGGCTTTGAACTGCTCTTTTCTTCCAGATTCAGCAGCTCTGGCTATAGGCAGTTGTAAGAATTCACAGATGAAGAGTGTCTAGAGTAAGGGCTCGTTTAAACACACAAACAACAGCTACCACCACACATTGTGTTTAATGGAGAGCGAAAGGCTGTGTGTGAAAGTGAGAAAGCGAACGACTGTTTTGTCTGTCGATTTTAGTCCGACACGATGGTGTATCCACAAGGACGACGCACCCTCTGGCATGCGAAGAGCACAGTATATGTATAGACACGTCCTCTATATCTGTATATGCGTCTGATGTCAGGTCTCAGCCAATGTCTCACATCCAGCGCTCAGAATAGGCTTTTACCCATCATGCACTCTTTCAGTGAACTTCTAGATGTATATTGTTCTTTGAAGGAAGCAGCATGGCAGTTCAATTGAGTGCATGGTGAAAAACTGTTGATTGTAAGAGTCTTGTACAAGTTGTTTTTGTGTTTGTCTGGTCCAGCGTACTGGTGACATTGAGTCTATAGGTGGTTCACTTTTTCTGCTTACCTCTTTTTTTTTTTTGCTATCTCTTTCACTCTCTCTTTCTATCTATCTATCTCATTGTGTGTGTTAGTGATTTGCTCTAAAATGACTAAAAATTATTTCCTTTTCCTTTTTCTCTCTATCCATTCCTTTTTTGCTGCATCGTGATCTCTAACTTTTCGACAAATTAACAATAAAAGAGTCTCAACCGAGTTTGAGAGAAGCGGGAGATTTGAGGGCTCAAGGTGAGGTGTTGTGACTTTGGAAACCCTTATTTCCTCTCCTGGCTCATTATTTTAGTGTGTTGTGGATGTATACTTGCTGTCTCCCACTGTATGAGATATCCGAGTGTATTTTAGTGTAGTGTGTACAGCACGAGGGCCATTAGTCTGCTTTAATAATGAATGCTCGAGTGATGTGTTTTCTTGTTTTGTTTGTTTTTTGTTTTTTCATTTACATTAGGGCTGGGTGATATTTAATATTGAATATTCACTGTACTTTCACATTGATTTCAGCTGGTTATTTGAAATTAATCAACACTAGCTATGTTTCCAACCACCTATTTTTATGCGCATTTTGGGATATCGCATAAAAAAACAGCCAAGATCCGCATAAATTCTAAAAACATGCTTAAAAAAACCGAATGCGCTCGTTTGAGCCGGATAGATTTTGTAGCCGATTAGAAAACATGCGCATAAACTACTATGGAAACGCGTTTACTGAATCATTTCCTCAATGCGCATCAAAAAAATCATGTGACTTTGCGAGATGGGACGGCATAACTGGAATAACCAGCGGACTGATCTTTTTGCGTCTGACTTGCTGGTTTGGTTGTTCTGAAATGCCTGAGCAAAGTCTGTCGTCAAAAGTTAAATTCATAACACTGGATGGAAACATAGCTACTGAGTATCACAATGATTTTAATGCACTTTATTTGGCCAGAGAGCATCATTAGACTAGTTTTGCTGAGTGTAATAATTCTCTAGTTTCGAATGTTACATCATCTCTGATTATAATATCCATAGCAAATGAGTTTGAGTTTAGTTCATTTCTGTGAATCAGTTCAACCTGTTTATTTGATACATTTGACTAATTCAACAATTATTCAGTTTTCACTGAAGTGCCAGTGTGACTTTGGTGGTGTATTATTTTTTTTTTTTTAACTATTAACATGTAGAAAAATACTGACTTGCCCAGCCCTAATTCATGTTATATAGCATTAAAAAGGAGCTGCTTCTATGCATGACTTAGTTTGCTGTGCATTTGATTGCCATTAATTCCCATGTGTGCTGATAACCCATGCATGCATCCGCTGCAGTGATTCATCTCTACCATTGTGATTCAAGTAACCTCAGTATATAAAATAATCTTTATCCATTGCCTTAACCTTACCTTTCTCTCTTTCCATTCCCGTTCCGCTCTGTCTCGCAGTCGCCATGTATCTGGGGATCAGCAGAAAGATGAAGGGAAAGATGGAAAAGACGGGAAACCCCGCTCTCTCCGTTTCACCTGGAGTATGAACACCACCAGCACCTTGGAGCCAGCCGACATCATAAATGAGATCCGCAAAGTTCTGGACGCCAACAGCTGCAGTTACCAGCAGCGTGAATGCTTTCTGCTTCTCTGTACCCATGGGGACAGCCGCTCCGACAGCCTCGTCCAATGGGAGATGGAGGTTTGCAAACTGCCCCGGCTCTCACTTAATGGTGTCCGTTTTAAGAGGATATCTGGCAACTCCATCGCTTTTAAAAACATTGCTTCCAAAGTTGCAGGCGAACTCAAGCTATGAATATCTTTAATCTTACTACATAGAGGAATTTATGAAATTGTTCAGTTCAATATAGACAAACAAATTAAGCTGTACAATCGTTAAGTAGCAGTTCCCAATTTTTTTTTTTTTTTTAAATAAACCACTTAACATGTATTTGAAAAAATGTATATACTGTAACATTGCTTAAAGCAATAATTTCTTTAACATTGGTCACAATTATCGTATTATTGCGCAAGTTGTTAAATGCTGTAAAAAGAACAGGTTTGAACCTTTCAGTGTTACGCTTACGCACATCTGAGAATGTTCAGCGATGAACCAACTCATTACCATCACCGCCACTTCAGACTGATGAGTTGAGACTGATCATTCAGGAAATGGACACTAGATGGAGATTTGTGGGGTTTTGTTTTATTTTAGCTTTTAAACGGGCACTATTCTGTGGTGGTTTTAAGTATTGCGTGTTTTGGGCGGCTCTTGTGTAAAGGGTGAACCCGAATCTGGACTTTTTGAAAATTTGCTCTGCACCTCTGTGTATCGAGGGTGCTCGTCTGTGAAAACGGCTGCAGTAAACCTGATTTGAGCTCAGTTTCACTGTTTGAATGTTATTAAGAGCAACATTTAGATGTTTTATAATTTATTTCACGTTATTGCCCACTCAAGTGTATTTTTTGTGTAAATATTGTACTTTATGCGGTAATTACACATTTTCATACTGTTTTGTTGGATTTCTTTGAAACCAAGAGGGCATCTTGTAATCTTTCACTTAAAAACTCACCACAGATTCCATTAAACTCTCTGTAACTCGTCACGGTGTTCATAGCAGAGATCTAATACAGCTACAAAATGATCTCAATATTTGTATTGCCTCTTTTTTTTTTTATCTTTGTTATCTCGTCTTTTTTTTCTGACTCTGGATCACGTGAGCTGCAGGTCCACAACTTGGAGATCAAAGAAAGTGGTAGGAGTTTCAAGAGTTTGGGGTTGGCATGAAGTCTTTTATGCTCACTAAAGCCGCATTTATTTGATAAAAAAATACCGTAAAACTAATGTTGTAAAATAGTATTATTTATAACTTGAAATATATTACAATAAAAATAAAAAATAACAGTTAATTTAAAATGCTATTTATTCCTGTAATGGTAAAGCTGAATTTTCAGCATCATTACCCCAGTCTTCAGTGTCACATAATCCTTCAAAAATCATTCTAATATGCTGATCTGGTACTACTTGTATGTATAAATAAATGTCTTCAACATTAATAATAAGAAATGTTGCTTAAACAACACACACTTTGTGTGTGATATATATATCTTTAACCGTATTCAATTCTGAACCTTTACATTTGGTAGAAATGACGGTTTGTGAATGATTTCTATAAAACTTTTATTATGATTCTATAAAACAATTAGTCCTTGAATAATTCTTAAATCATGAATAACTGTAAAACTTAACAGGTAAAAGTTAAATTAATGTGGGAACCCTGGAATTGTAAACAGGATAGAACAGGGAACAAAGACAAAAAGCAAGTCATCATGGGCCAAACTTTATTTTCAGATATTCTCATCCATGTTTTGCCCTGTGACATCTATGTGTAACAAGAACTGATCCTTAAATAAAACATGTGTTCCAAGAACAAGTCAACAAACATTCAAATCAATCGGTTAACAAAGGTGAGGGGAGGTGGAGAGAGAAGAATGTGTGAAGTGAGGTTGACAGGCAGTCTACTTTTGGGCAGGCATAAGGTCATCAATGGACTGGCCTTTCTCCAGCCGTTTCTCCATCTCGATCATCAGCTTGACTCCATCCACCACCATCTGCACCAGCTCCACCTCAGAGAAGCCCAGGCGGTCAGCGTTGGAGATGTCAAAAATACCACCCACAGCTGCAGTGTCCACACCACCTAATGAACAGAGGCACCACTTTATTATTGCCATCAGTTTACATGATGCATCTCTGTTCTCCATGCCCGGTAGTAATAGTAATGTGCAGTTAAATGTTCTCCAGCTGAAATCAGTTCTTACCCGTTCCACGTTTCTGCAGCCTCAGTCTCTTAAGGATCTCTTCAAACTGGCGGTACTTGCTGAGATTAGGCAGTTTGACATGCACTCCTGCACGCAGGCCTGTGCCGAGGTTGGATGGGCAGGTGAGGACGTAGCCAAGGTGTTCATTCCACATGAACGAGTGACCCTTGTTTTTGAACAAATCCTCAATCTGAAAGAACAATCAGAGTTTTTTGCAGCTCTGTTCAAGCCACTATTTATCTAAAGTGTCTTGCGTACACCAGAAATTATTTAATTTACAAGATAAAGCACATTTGAGGAAGACATTTGAGGATATTTAAAATATCTGTAATTAGTGTATTTCAATACAAGATGCTAAATCCAGTTGTTATTTAAACTTTGACAAGATGGTCTCCACAAGGGTTCTTCTCAAAGCGGTTTCAAAAGAATGTACTGGCAATAAAAAATTATTTGCAACGCGATCAGCAAAAAACAAACAAAAAGTATAACTGTAAAGTTTTAATAATCACACCAATTCTGTGAGAATAGGGAAGTCCATACCATAACAATAACGAGCAATGATATGTGGCCTATTTCACAAAGCCGGTTTTAGAGGATATGAACACCAATATAGTTAACGTTTTTATTCAGTGTGAATGGGCCTCTAGAGATTGCAAACTAAAACTTCATCAATCAGCTATGAGCAGTCAGATACTTTCTTTTAACTGCCTTCTTAAACTTTAGTGGCAGCAGCTGTTTTTCCTGCCTTGTAAATGTTTCAGTTTATTATATTTCATATTAAGATCTCTCAATCTTCAGTAAGTGGATCAAATCAAATTCATGTTTTGTGATTGGCCGTTCACTGCAGATTTCACACTTTCATGTGGATGTGCTCCAGAGTGAATTAGTCAGCGAGTTAACAAATCATCAGTCATCAAACCCTAACCCCTCTTTCACACTGCAAGCGTGAGCGGCTCACAACTACATCGTCTCTGCTCATCGTCTATTGATGTAAACAAAAACATCCAAGAAAACAGCTCTGATCTTGTCGTTTCAGTCATACTTCGATACGTTTACAAGACAGCAAATATGAAAAAATAGTAATAATAAAAAAACCTACACTCAGGTTTGATTTGGGTAGTGCTATAGGCTATGTACCTGTCTGTGTATTACATAAACTAAAAGAAAGCTTATATATATATATATAAACCAACCATTTTCTCAGCACATTTGATGCTGCATGGTTTTAGTGTAAGACTGCTAAAAATATGCAGATCAAATTGCTGTTGCTGCATGTATTTGTAGGATCTGGAACAAACTGATAGGAAGTAGGTTCTTCTCAACAAAAGTAGCACAGGCAGTGCATTAAGGACAATCTTGAACACTGACCAGATGCCCCTGGCGTCGGGCCAATCACGAGCCATCCCTGAGGCCAGCAGCAGGGGAGACACAGGCTTGTTGAACAGGAAATGGTCATTGATGAGCTGCTGCTGCTCGGCATCTGTCATGTTCTTCAGAGCGTAGTATTTCCCTTTGAGATCCCCAGACAGGACCCCCAGAGCTACCCTGCCGCCCCCTGCAGCTGACCCTAGGACCTTTGCTTTCCCCACGCCTGGTCCTTCCTACTTAACCAAAGCCAAAAGCTTCCCTGCTCTGCCTCCTCCGCCAGGTCTTTCAAAGCCTTTCTGATGTTGGGCCCGGTGACTCCCATGCTCTTCAGGAAGCGCTGGGTGGATGCTCCCATGAACCCCCTATACAGCTGACTTCCACCAGGTAGCTGACAGCTGACCACCCAGCCTCTCTGCATTCGGCTGTGAGGTCGAGATACCAATCTTTTTTCCTCTCAAAGGTTGCCTCCATTCCTCCCTACCATGGGACAGTGAGCTCTGCTAAAATTACTGCCCGGGCTGTGGGAGACCAGACAATAATGTCTGGTCGAAGGTTGGTTGTGATGATCTCTGTTGGAAACCTGAGCTGCCAATCGAGGTCCATTCTCAGGTTCCACTCACAACTGCAAGCCAGGGCTGATCTCTGTGGCTGCGTGATGTTGGGGGCCCCTCCTCCCTCTCTGAAGTGGATCAGCTGCCTTGATGACGGTGGTAGGCGCTCACAGGCTGATTCCGCCCTGCGTACCTCAAGAATCTCTGCCAGCTTCCGCAGGACTCGGTCATGGTGTCACCAGTACCGACCCTGGGTCAGTGCTTTTTTGCAGCTTGACAGGATGTGCTGTAGGCTCGAATTTGGGGCATTGTAAAGTTGGCAACTCTCCTCTGGGCCATACCACAGACAGCGGTTGCTGGGGCTTGGGAGGGTGTCGTGGTGGACCTTATGAGGAAACTCAGCCTGGCTTGGGAGATCTTCCACATGTCGGCCCAACCTACGGTCCTGCTTATTACTCCTTCCCAGGTCGTCCAGCGTCCTTGCTGCCGCTGGCTAAGGGCTTTGATTTGATAAATAAAAAAAATAATAAATAATTTCTTAAAGAAACATCCTAGACTACAGATTAAAATTTCTATGTAAGGAATATTTATGTTGGTCCAATCACACATGATGATACTCATCACCACTAGAGGGAGTAACATGACCAAGTTTCAGGAACATAAGTTCTGAATGCTAATTTGCTATGCAATGCCCTAAAAGAATGTACTTTGTCTGTGAAGAAAAAGTAAACACTTTGAGTGTGTAGCAGGAGAAAACAGAAGTTTTGGGACATACTACCACATAACTGCATCTTTATCAGACAAGGTTGTAGCACAGTTATGCATCCTGTCACAATACGCGCCTGTCAATCATCTTGTCAATGTAATGATAGTGGCTGGTTTTATATAATAGTGGCAACCCTGTCTAGTATATGTTTGCACATGTGCAGAGAGTGGGTGTGGGCCTAAAGAGTTTGGCATAGTGTGCGTGGTGAAAGCCCGCCACTGTGAAAGATACTAATAAATGTAAATGTTACTCTTCAACCGATCTGGAGTTTGTGTGTATTGATAAAGGAGCATCTCGACCAAAACAGTCCATTCTCATATACACACTCTACATTTCAATTCATTTGATTTATGCTACTCAATTCTTCCTACCAGATTGGAGAGAAAAGAGGCATTACATTGATCTGCCAGTTATGGGTCTTTCATGCACAAAGCTCTCATGTTTTTTGCATAATGATGCAATTGGCAAATCTTAAAAAAATAAACAAAAAAGTTCACACTTTTTCATCAGGTTAGATAATGGTTATTAAAATCACTCAAACCCCTTAAGTCTCAACTTGATTATCGGTCTCACACTTTCACCATGTTTTTTTAGTTTAACACTTAAAGGGGTGGTTCAGGATTTTCTACATCGGACCTCATTTTCAAGTGAGCCTGGTTGTTATTCATCAGTGGAGACAGTTTTCAAACACATTCATCCAGTCCTTACTTTTGGATAGTTCGCCTATGCTAGGCTAGCGCGAGTCAACGGTGCACGTTAGCCTGCCATTAAAAACAGTTTTACCCACTCCACAGTACACCAAAAGCAAATAAATTATAACGCCAGACTATCGATGTAAATGTCTGTTGAGAGAATAATATTAAAAAATCAAACTACCCTTTCATCACATTGCATTAGTTATAATTTGTTCCCTGTATTTATAAGCAGTCTACAGCAGCGGCGGAGTTATATTTGGTTACCTAGGAAACCGAGAGAGCCACGGTACACATAACCAGAGAATGTCTGACATAACTATCACGCAAGTGTATTTACCTGCCGCTGACAATGTGATGAAAGGGTAACGTTAGTTTGATTTCTAACATTATTCTCTCGACAGACATTTACATCGATAGTCTGGCGTTATAATTCATTTGCTTTTGGTGTACTGTGGAGTGGGTAAAACTGTTTTTAATGGCAGGCTAACGCGTGCACCGTTGATTCGCGCTAGCCTAGCATAGGCGAACTATCCAAAAGTAAGGACTGGATTAATTTTTTTGAAAACTGTCTCCACTGATGAATAACAACCAGGCTCACTTGAAAATGAGGTCCGATGTCGAAAATCCTGAACCACCCCTTTAAGGTTAATGTTGCAGTGATATTTTAGTATCAATGGGATACTGTTATAGTTTTATTCATATTTTAAATTAGTTTTCATTTTTATTTTAAAGTTTTAGTAATTTTGTTGTGCGTCATAGTAGTTTGAGTTAATGGGGTTTTGTGTGTGTGTGTGTGTGTGTGTGTGTGTGTGGTTTTTGTTTCAGTTAACTCAGGGGTTTTCAAAGAAGTAAGTGATAACCATAGATTTAGTCAAATAAATAAATATATGAATAAATAAGTGATAACTTATCCCGCCGCAGTTTGATTGACAGGCAATCTGACCAATCATAGCGCCGATATTATATGCCCCCACCGTGCCTATCCGCCATTTTGTCCGACAAACAAACCAGTCCGACAAATCAGTTGTGGTAGACTAGCATCGGAGATCTTAGAAAATGGTGAAAAGGTGCTCGTATGGGACTTGCAACGCAGATAGCAGGTACCCAGAAAGGCTGGGCAATGTACAATTTCATCCGTTCCCTAAACCTATCAGAAATATGGAGAAGTGTATGAAATGGATACGTTTGTGTGGACGGCCTCACCAACAACTGAGTTTGGACAAGCTGAGAAATCATTCCACAGCCAAACACATCTATGTGTGTTCAAAGGTAACGTTAACGAAGTTATACTCACTGCACCTTTTTAACTGTGTAGCATAGTCTTTGTTTTATTTTATTATTTTTTTTACAATTTGTCGTCACCGGAGAAATATATGGTGAAGTGCCCTAATGTGGGAAATGTTTTGCACTTTAGACTTTTGTGACATATTGCGATGTGTAACCAAACATTAAATCCACACCCAATACCATTATAAAAAACCCAGGATGTGTCCTAATTAAATCAAAAGAGAAAATTCAGAAAACCCATTCATAAGAGAAATTATAGACATTATTAGTGCTCTTATTGCAAGTTGTCTGAGACAATCTGCAGCTTCCTAATGTGGGACACTGAAAAATGTATGATAAAAGACCAAAAATCACATTGATATATGTAGAATAGTAAAATCTTATTATGTTGATTCACTGAAGAGTAGATTTAGGGACATTCCATGCCCTGGCCAACAGTCTCAGCTGAGGGACCCCACCATCCTCAACAATCTGCCTATACTCCTCTATGGCTCCTTTTATCTTGTCCTGCCTCCACTGATTTAAGTTTCTTTCTCTTATCCTTTCCCTGTTTCTGCCTCTCTTTCTGCGTCTGACAATTGTCTTTCTCACCTTTGCCATTGTGATCTGAAATACATTTCATTGAATTAATCAGATGCATAAAATAAAGTGGAATGGTTTTATTGGTTTTCTCCTGCGTTTTTAAATTCATAGCTATTTTTCATTTTAAGTCAGCTACCTACCTTTTACACATATATACACACACACACACACACACACACACACACACACACACACACAAAGAGCCTTCAAACCGCCCTCCCAAGAATAAAACATTCACATGACTGTAAAAATCTGCATTAACAGTATTCTAATATTGCATTACAAGACTAAAACCATGTAAATAACCATGTTTGTCCCACAAACCATGCCCCACCTCACATTTTTGACTCATTGAAGTACTGTCCTACATAGGCTGATCATCCTGGATTTGGAAACCACATTTCCTAATGTGGGACACTAGGAAATTTGATACAAATATTAAATATATAGTTTAAACACAAAGTTACACTATTTTTTGATTGACAAATATTTCATAAGCATATTAGGCTAAAAAGTAGCAGGATTGCTTAGTTTAAAATGTATTTAACTCCTTAATATCAAATTTGTTAAAACTCTGTCACTGTCCTTCGGATGGTCTTCACACAAGGTGCCTCCTGTTTGATGATCACTCCACCCTCAAATATGATTGGACATTTGATAGGTCATGTGATTTTGATCACATGACACCACAGCTTTGTCTAACCCATAGTTTCACTGTCATTCATGTATTTATGGGGGACCTACAAACACTAGACCTTAGGTGTCGCACATTAGGGCAATTCACCATATTGTTAAAAGCTTAACGTAACTACGGTAGCTAACAGTTAGCTAAACATTAGCGAGCCTAATGAAGTTTTGCCTGACATTTCTGACATTTGTCTGTACTGTATGAATTTCCTTTTAAGATACTTAAGACGTAATTTAGGATGACTAAGTCCATTCCTCTGTCATCAAACTCCAGCACTTCGTTGACGGCCGGCCGACACCCGCTCACCCTGATCCCCTGCCAGCACTGACATATGACGTTACACCTGCGAGACGTCCGCCAAAGTTGCGACCAGTGTCAGTGCCACCAAGGAAAAGACTACGAGCTGACAGGATGCTAGATAATACTGAAAACATCAGGTGATTATCTTATATGGGCCAATGGGTCTTTTTTTTTTCTTCTTTTTTTTTTTTTTTTTTTTGGTCATTCATATAAAGAAAAAGCTAATAATAACAATATTTATTTTATTTTATACATATGACATTACAAATTACATTCACATCTAGGGTTGCAAAATTCTGGGAATTTTCAAAGATGGAAACTTTCCATGGGAATTAATGGGAATTTAAGGGAATTAACAGGAATTTATGGGAATAAACTGGGAATTTTCAAAGTTGAGGGTTGGCTCTTCATAGGGAACTTAAATATAGTTGAGGAAAGTATATTTTAGCATAATCGTGACTAAAACAAACAGATGCCATTCAAATACACTCAGTCACATCCACATAGCACACTGCTTACTGCATGGCTATTGAGACCACACCCCCTAATGGCACTGTGCATGCCTCCATCACATGTACAGAAGCCCAAAGCACAAGACTATTGAAGGCACACATTTGAGCCTGTGGACTAAACAAAGTGAAGTAAGTTTTGATGATATTATGGGGAAATATATTTATTAAATGTTTAAATTGCAAATATCACATACAAATGTATTCATCTAGTAGATAGCAAGCTGATAAGTTAGATGCTAAATAAGCTAGCATAACTTTATTTACCACATTAGGCAGATGCTAGCTACCTCATGTGGCTGTTTTTCAAAATAATTAAAACTTGTTCTGTTCTACTTACAAATAAATAGGGGTGTAACGATACCCTAATTTCACAATTCGATACATATCACAATACTGAACTCACGATACGATATTATTGCGATACTCCAAGACATATAATAAAAGGTTAAGAAAAAATGTACTGTTGATTAAATGCTAAATTTGATATAACATTGTGGGTGTAAATGAATAGGCTTGGACAATGGTGACACCAGAATAAATATATTCATGATTCTGAACCTGAAAATACAGAATTATTTTAGACGAATATGCTTGCACTCTGTCACTGGCTAGATATATTTAAAATAATGTAGGCCACTTTTTACTGGTAACATAAGCATTATCAGGACCCACTAATATTCCCCCATTATTATACATAATATATTGTAGTTTAATGTAGTACTGACTCTGAAAACGTAAATATTTTCTCACAGGGTAATTTTTATTTTGGGTGAACTATCCACGATACATATTGTCACTATCCACGATACATATTGTCACTATCCACGATACATATTGTTGCATTTTTGTATTGCGATATATTGTGACACGATATATTGTTACATCCCTACAAATAAATCTGTTGAAATATCTGTTGAAAACATTTTGCATGGATGGTTTCTTATGACTTCTGTTTATATTTATGCTTGGATATGATACAATGATCGATTACATTACAATTCATTCCCAGTTAGTTCCCCTAAATTCCCATTAATTCCCATGGAAAGTTTCTAATATGGAATATTTCCAAAATTCCCCAGCTTAACTTCCCAAGGAAATTTACCGTAAATTTTCCGCCCCTTTGCAACCCTATTCACATCAGATGTTATATAGCCTGCTAAGCATATTATTTTGGAAATATCAAATGTGTATAAATTATATTAACAGTGTCGGGTAGGGCTGAACGATATTCTGTTTTAACATCGACATCGCGATGTGCGAATGAGCGATAGTCACATCGCCGGAACATGCGATGTGAAGGGTAACGTTAGTACCATAGTGTAAGAGAACGGTAGCACCAGGGTAGCACACAGTAAACACGAGTTTGTTGTATGGCTTTTTGCTGGGGTGACATACGCGTTCCGCGTGCCTGCACAGTGATTGGTTCGCTGTGCCGCGCTCACCGCTCAGAGCCAACATTCACTGGCAATCCTATAGCTAAATGCGCGACGAAGAGGATCCGCCGCAAAAAAGTCAAAATCAGCTATTTAGGACTACTACTAGCCTATTTCGTCTACAAAAATGAGGATGTTGACCAAAAAGAGGTAGGCTACTTTGCTGAAGTATTATAAAGTTGTGGATGGTTGTCTTTTTTAAAAAAAGTCGTTTTTTTTTCGTGTTCGCGTTTATGAGGAAAAAACAATGTTACGTGACATTACGGACGAGACCGTTATGAAAGCCGCACTAAAAGACTGCTTTAAAACTTTAACAGAGACCTCAAACAGAAATCACAAAGCCTTTCTTTAAAACGAATTTCGTTTTGTATTAATTGTATCTTCATTTTAATCAGTATTTCATTATACAATTTCCTGGATTTAGCCTAATAAATAAAAATTAAATATAGCAGCCAGCGCCTGAACTGGAGATTAAGCTATCATCCATGAACCGAAACTAAGCATAAAAAGGTAGCCTACTCGCCTCACACACCTAAAAATAATAATAATAATAGTAAAACATTTAGAAATATAACTATTATGTACAGAAATATCTCCTTTTAAACAGAACCATTAAATAAAAAAATCTGTATGAAAGGTGCATTTCTCCCGATCACTGCTGCGAAGATCGCGAGTCAGTATTGTCAACAGAAAACTTTTTTTATTAATAAACAATTAAAATGTCTCATTGTAATATTTTACATATTAATCATTACTTTTGCTGGTTGTGCCGTTTACATGAACGCGTCACTGAATCAGCACAGAAAACAATTTTTCGGGTCCTAGAACCTGAAGAATGTTAGGTCCTGTGTACAACGTTCACCGAATTCTGAGAGAAATATGTTTCTGGAATAAAATATTAAGTGGCCTTTTTGTTACTTCTAATGAAGCTTGCTTATAGTGAAATTATTAATAACATGGAATGGTAATTATTGACTTTAGCCTGGATTGATGGCTCGCAATATCGCGATATATATCGTTGCCAAAAAAAATATCGCAATGTAATTTTTTTCCAATATCGTGCAGCCCTAGTGTCGGGGGTGATCTACAAGACATGGGCACTACAGGAGAGATGGCAACAGAATCATTAATGGAGGATACCACTACAGAGGAGAGCACTCTGGTCACCAAAATTGGTATGTGTTTTATTTTTTGTTAGTGATGTCTAACTGCACAGGGCTGGTAGGAAATGCTCAAAAAAAGAACCAGTCTAGTTTAGATTTAATTTCCCCCCACATTTCTGCATCAAATCGAATGCATTCCAGATGGTAGTCATTGTCACATTTCACCAAAAAGTCACACCATGGCATCCCAGTTATTCCCATCTGTCCTATAACTTGGTAATTGTATTCATGATTACGTTTGAGACTGTATGTGTCACCACTGTGCTTTTGGAGGTATTTACAAACTGTAACTGTACTGGTCTGGGCACTTTATTTCTAAAAGTCCATAGCTTTTGTCGCAGCCACGCTGAAGGACTTTCCTGTCAGGTGTTAGGATTGACGACAAAGCCACACATGTACACTTTATTTTCTTGTGACCCCTGTGTATTGGGCTGCAGCAACTGGCCTCCAGGCCTCTCTTCATTGCTGAGGTTTGCAGTGTCTTCTTCCTTGGCATGCTGGTGGCAAGCTGCTTATAGTCTGCTTTCCTGGAGTATACTCTCTTGAAAGAGGATGAAGTAAGACGAGGAGAGCGAACACAATGCCGGATGTTGTTGATGCTCTGTTGTCTGGTTTGTTTCTCCAGTGCCTCAGATTCAGACCTTGAGACCATCATGGCATTAGCATTTCATCTGATCTGAAAGAAGAACTAAAAATATTGCAATGTTTTTGAGTTATTTACATTTTATTTATGTCCTGTGTTAATAAAACACTAGTTCTAATCATTTCATTCTTATTTTTACAGAGTGCACAGATGACCAACCCCAGATGAAAGAAGAACAGGAGGAACTGGAACGACTGAAGACTCTTCTTGCTCAAAAAGAAAAAGAAAATGACTTGCTAAGGGCGAAAATACGAACTTGTCAGACTCCTTACCCACTAACAGCCGAGGTTATAAATAACAGCAGTGTCCCTAACTACTTCCGATACTGCACTGGGTTCACTTACGATGAGTTTAACAAACTGTGTAGATTTTTCAGACTACCAGATAACGACACAGTACCACAAACGCACATCCCCTTGACATATGAGAAATTAAACAGGCATATCCAGCATATGCCTTTACGTCAACAATTTCTACTTGTACTTATGAGACTAAGACAAAACTTTGACCTCAAAGAGCTAGCTTTCAAATTTCAAATTGATATGCAAAGTGTTAGCACTTTATTTAGTTCATGGATTGACTTCATGTATGGTTGGCTAGGTAATGTGATGGTTTGGCCGCACAGGGACATCATCACAGAAAACATGCCAGGCAACTACAAATCAGAGTTTCCAACAACTTTTGCAATTCTGGATTGCACAGAGATAAAGATAGAGAAACCCAGCTCACTGTTAGTGCAAAGTCAGACTTGCTCTAAATACAACTCTACTAACACACTCAAGTCTCTGATAGTCTGTGATCCTCGTGGCTCCATTATGTTTGCATCTACACTTTACCCAGGATCCATTTCTGACCAAGACTTATTCAGACAGTGCAAAATCAAAGATTTACTGAAAGGTCTTCTTCAGCGTGGCTACCTTAAGAAAGGTGATGGGCTCATGGTGGATAAGGGGTTTCTCATTGAGAAAGATGTGAAGGAGCTTGGCCTTAATCTAAACATTCCTCCGTTTGCAAAGTCGAATCTTCAAGTGCCAGTCCCAGATGTTGTGATGACAAAGAAAATAGCCAAACACAGAGTGCATGTAGAAAGAGCAATAGCCAAAGTCAAAAAATTTAAGATTGTATCTTGTAGGATCCCTAATACCATGTTAGGAAATATGAACCAGATATGGTTTGTGGTGTGTATGTTGTCTAATTTCCAGCAGCACATTATTCAGGCGAAGGCTGATGAAGAAACTACATAGGGACAGCGAAGTGCTGCAGTTAACTCATGTGGCCTTGATTTCTGTCTGCCTGTCACACAAGTTATTAGAATGAATAAAGTGTATTAACTAACATGACCTAACAATAAGCAGTACATTTGTTACTGTATTAGTTCATCTTTGTAATTGTTAGTTAATAAAAATGCAGCTATTCATTGTTTGTTCATGTTAGTTCACACTGTGTTAACGAATACAAATCTTGATTTTAATGATGTATTGGTAAATGTTGAAATTAACATTTAACTAAGATTAATAAATGCTGTAGAAGGATTGTTCATTCTTAGGTCATGTTAACTTAGGTTGTTAACTAATGGACCTTATTGTAAAGTGTTACTTAATGAATGTGCATTTTGTATCTTAAAATTCTGTAAAAAGTTTCTTAAAATTAAAACAAACAATGGCTATTTGTGGCCACCGGTATTTTGCCTGGCTGTTGTTCTTTGCTCAGCCTGTAGGCTACACTGTTGGTTCCATTTAAGGCTTTGGTAATCCTGAAATTTTGGTATTTGGATCACAGTGATCCAGTCCAATGTTTCTTTAAAAAACTGACATAAAATTAAGATGGATCAGGTGATCCTGGATAGCAAAACATGGGATTTTCGAATCACGTTCACAGCCTGAATATATCCCTCGAACGCATATTGCAGACCTTTCTGTCTGAAATCAACACATCATTTTTCCAGAAATGATTCACTATTTCCCATAGACAGTAAAAGAATTTCCCTATTTCCCCAGGGAGTGCACAAATTGACAGTGCAAGAATCGGATAATGACGCGAGAGGCCATGATGACCTCGCGATATTACGATTGCGTTCTCAAATGTGATGCTGCCATCTAGTGGCCATTGAAAGCCATTTAGATAAAATCGGTGAAACTAAATTTCAGAGATTTTAATAGCCTACACTTTGAGTACACGGGATACAGTGCCCCCTTCAGAAAATGTTACATTTACTAATCATTTTTAACTATTTTATATACGAGTTTAGCATGTAAAGGACGATACATCATCCAATATGTTACCTAAATACATATATATATTTAATAAACTGAAACATATACTAATGTAGTACGATCCACTACTTGTGACATGCATGAATAGACATTTAAGTAAAAAAAAAAAAAAAAAAAAAATCAAAATTGAAAGTAACAGTGTCTCATAAGTCGTTTTATTTATGTTTTTGTTTGTTTTATATTGTCTCGATTAGTGCCATATTTCTTTTATAAATTGTAAATTGTTTACAATTTTGTTTAGCTTAATCCCATTTATTCACATGAATGTGATATATATATATATATGTGATATATATATATTTATATATATATATAAACTTTTGGAATCAATGGTGTCTTGTATAATAATAATATATGGTTTAATTTGTTTTTAACAAACCTAGAAATGAAGTTCAACAAAAAACTATTTTCAACTAAAAATATATTTTTATTTTATATAATTTTATTTTGACGACGTACTGATATGCTTGCCCTATGTTGACATTAAACGGCGAAGTTTTGAGCGTATGTAATATTTTTTTTATGTGGTTAAATACGTGCATAAAGTTCATATGAAAATCTTCCAAGACTGGTCTGTCTGGTAAAATCCGGAAGTTTAGATTAGAGGAAGTAGCGTCACAAATAGCGTCGTCCTCACGTCACATTTTTGTCCCAGCGCTGTACAGCTGGCAAAACAATTCACACAAACCATTTTTAATATCAAACTAAAATGAGCACCAGAACCAAACTATAGATTGTCGCGTTTTAATGTTCTAGCAGCTGAAGTTTCTGCTTATATTCGTGATACTGCAAAACAATGTCTGCATCACAAGGAAGCAAAAACACGAATACGGAACCATGGGGTGGTTTTGATGACAACATTATCCAGGTAATTTACCTCAACTCAACTCAGCATTATACAGTCACGTAACGTATGAAAACACTCGATTTTTCTGTTAAACAAGCCGTTTGCTTAGTCTGACCACACCGTTGTGGTGGTATACCATCTTTATTTCTGTTGGATCTTGCTCACTAATTACCGTATTCATGCACCATTTGTGTACTATTCAAAGCTGCCTGAGATACAGTAAGCGAAACTGTGATGTGAACAATTATGTACATATAGGTTAGTATAAGTGGAGGAGATAAATGATCGCCATTTTATTGTTATTACCATGTTACATGCTCATAAACATGCTAGCTTGTCATATGTACAAATAACCATGGTTTTACCATTGTAACAGTTACCATGTCCAAAAACTTTATTATTGCACTTTAGCATCCACAATCATTTGCCTACCAGCTTTGTAAGATAAAATCCTTCTTTTCTAGACCTGATAATTGTTTTGGTATATATTCATATCAATATCAAAAAGTTAATTTAGGCTAACTAATAGTCTAAATTTCTACCATATACAATGAATAAAATTAGTAGCTAGATAACAACTTGCTTTGCACTTTTCTTCTGGTTTCACCTCACTCCGGTCTAAACTAAATTATTTTTGGTGTAATTTTTCTACACATTGTCATATAAATAACCTGAAAATACTATAGTTTATCAAGGTTAAAATCTTGCTTACCACTCTCACTAAAGCCAACTTACATTATCATTTTATGAGGTGCTCTGAGTAAATAATTAGTTTGTAACACTTTACAATATGGTTTGATTTATTAACATTAGTTAATGTATTAGGCTAACTAATATGAACTAACCATGAGCAATACATGTGCTACTGTATTTATTCATCTTTGTTAATCTTAGTTAATAAATAAATGCAACTGTTCATTGTTTGTTCATGTTACTTCACAGTGCATTAACTAATGTTAACAAATACAACTTTTGATTTCAATAATGTAGGCTACTAGTAAATGGTGAAATTAACATTAACAACGATTAAATGCTGTAGAAGTGCAATTTATTAATAGTTAATGTTAAAATCTAGTTCCATTCACTCCGATTATAGAGCCAGGATATTTTTTAATATAACTCTGATTGTGTTTGGCTGAAAGAAGAAAGTTGTAAACGCATAGGATGGCTTAAACATGAGTAAATTATGGGATTATTTTCAATTTTGGGTGAACTAACCCTTTAATACTTTCTATATATTTGCAGTATTCAGAAAACTTTAGCAAATTATACAAAAATAAAGGGAAAATATTCCACCTCCATCACATTCTCTAACTTATTTGGAGTGTGAAAATTGGCTGTATTTGTGACAGAACTTTCTCTCTTTCTCGTGACCGACCCCAGGGCAGCGGCTCGGCTGTGGTGGACATGGAGAATATGGACGACACCTCGGGCTCCAGCTTCGAGGATATGGGGGAGATGCATCAGCGCATGAAGGAGGAGGAGGAGGTGACGGAAGAGGCAGCCGCTACGGAGGAGGACAACGGAGAATATGGAGAGTTCCTCGGGATGAAGGGCTTGAAGGGACAGTTGGGCAGACAGGTTGCTGACGAGGTGAGCCAGAGGGAGGGCTAGGAACCTGATTGACATGTGAGGCACGTTTGCACCTGGTGTTAAGATGCACCTTGTCCACTTTCAACCACTTCCAGAGGTAGAAAACACATTCGACCTGATTGCTTTTGTAATGTATACCCTCATGTGATCAAATGTGTTCAAACAGCCACAAAATATCTACTCTCCGCCTAATGAGTAAACGTTATGGAAAGCACACTAGCCAGACGGGAGTCGAACTTTATTACGGCTGAAGATCCAAGTTTGGTTTGAAGATGAAAAATATATCAAGCACAATGTTCTCTCACCATTTCCTGATTTCTAACACACACTCACAACGTTCGGTTGGTCTTGTGGCTGTCAGAGCAGAAACTAAACTCTTCGAGTGTTTTTCCGTCATATCCGGTCACGTTCATATGTAAATTGTGTGAGCTTATTTTGTCCATTAGATTGAAAGATCTGAAAAAGTCTATAGATTTACCTGCCCTCCATAGACCCTCGAAGAAATCAGGACAGAAGTGGTCAAAAGTGGATGAAAGAGACAGATTAAAACACCAGGTGTAAACAGGAACGTGTCTCCCTCGTCTACTTGTGATCCGATCGACCAAAACACTTAATCTTACATCTTAATACCAGGTGTAAACAGGGCCTAAGTCACATGCGCATGAAATGAGGTAGAATGTCTGAGCTGCTCTTTTCCATTCAACAGGTGTAAATCATTTATACTGAAAAAAAAACGTATCTTTATAGATTTCTGTTGAGATGTGTGTAGAAAAGATCGTTACTAATATAGCGTGTATCTACACAGGTATGGCAAGCAGGAAAGCGACAGGCCTCAAAAGCTTTTAATCTCTACGCCAATATTGACATTCTCCGGCCGTACTTTGATGTGGAACCCATTCAAGTCAGAAACAGGTAAGATCCATGTCAAGCATTCTAGCAGCGCTTTCACTATATCTACTGCAGCTTCACCACTGCTTCAGACTCAATGACCGACTGCTTAATCCACAGGTTGGTGGAATCCCTGATCCCAGTCCGAATGATCAACTTTCCACAGGTAAGGCATTCGATCATTTTAGCCTTGCTCAATAAACAATAGAAAGCAAGTTTAATTGTAAAGATAAGAGCAGGGGTTTGGCAACCCTGAGCGAGAGATTCATATTATTAACCCTATAAAGTCTACTGTATCATGTTTGATATGCAAATTTCTAAGCCCTCTAAATTATCAACATGATCAATACCTGTTGCACACTATCTACTACATTGCCTTCTGACATCAGATTGATAGTTTGATTATCCATACATCAAAAGTCACGTTAATATGTGAGTATCAAATAATGATCCATCCGGCTTTTGAGTTTATTTGTTCATTTCTCAGTCATTATTGTATTGCATTGCATTATATGTTTTGCCCCCTACAATAAAAACGACCAAGCTTTGATCATAAAAGCATTTAAATATCATCTTGCTAAGACACATTTTTGGGCGATATAGAGTGACATCTGATATTTATATACATTTTAGGTAAGCATCTGCTTGACTGTTATAAAGATCTCATTGATTTACATTACAAGCTATCAGAATTTCATCTTACTTTTTGACAATATAAATATCAGAAAATGCAATAAATTACATATTTTTGCTCAGTTTGAGCCTCTAAATAAAATTGAGGTGTTTTTTTTTCCTCTTTGAATATACACTCCATATTCATATCCATAACATCCATATTCACTCCAAGCCAAAAGTGGGACGAAACCGTGTTACAGATTTATAACGGCAGATGTTTTGAGCTCTTTTTGCTTCATTAGCTACTTATTTTTTCTTCTAAACCCAGAAAGTTGCAGGAGAACTGTATGGACCAATGATGTTGGTGTTCACACTGGTGGCTATTCTGCTCCATGGCATGAAGACATCAGGAACCGTCATCGTAAGCAATGTTCCATACATTTGTCAGTGCGAAATTTAATCCAAAATGAAACTCAGGCTTTCTTCATCAGAAGTCTGTCCTTCTTGACTGGTGTTTGTTTGTTGAAACAGAGAGAGGGAACGCTGATGGGCACTGCCATTGGAACCTGTTTTGGATACTGGCTAGGAGTGTCTTCCTTCATCTATTTCCTTGCTTACCTGTGCAACGCTCAGATTACCATGCTGCAGATGTTGTCTTTGCTAGTAAGTAGCTCACATTACCCCTTGAGAGAGTGTATGATGTGCCCAGTTGCAATGAAGTGTGTCTTATTATCTTTGTTTTCAGGGTTATGGTCTCTTTGGCCACTGTGTGGTCCTTTTCATCACGTACAATGTCCACTTCCACTCGCTCTTCTACATTCTCTGGTTGGTGATCGGAGGACTCTCTACTCTACGCATGGTAAAGCAAAATGAACAAGGGCCAAAATCATGCATGTATCACTGTAAGATGTGTATTCACATTCCTTGCGTTCGTGTCCTCCTCTCAGGTGGCTGTGCTCATCTCTCGAGCTGTTGGTCAGACTCCCCGCCTCATACTGTGTGGCACACTGGCTGCTCTTCACATGCTCTTTCTGCTCTACCTGCACTTTGCTTACCATAAGATGGTTGAAGGTAAGACATGAGTCCCAGAGCAAGTAGAGCTGGGCGATTAAGCTAAAAATGAATGTATTTTGTTGAATATATATATTTAATACCCTGAAAATAATAAGAAATAAAAGTAAAAAGGCACATTTTCCACACATCGGTGGCGGCATGTTGTGTTTCTGCATGTTGAATCACAGTTGGGGCCGTTGGTGAGAGCGCGCTCTAGGGTGCGTTTCCCGTACGACGACGTAACTCGCTGCTTCACTACCATAGCACAATGCATCTTTGAAGAAATCAACTAGCTAGTCACAACTGTTTCCCGAATCCGTATTTTCGCAAATTGGTCGTTCAACCACGTTGGTTAATGATGTCACGCACATGGTGGAGTAATAACTTCTTTTAATAAATCTGTTTGAGATCGAATTAATGCTAGATGTTATGCTATACATTACGGACATGACATCTGAGGACTGTTTCTCATTGTTCTCAGTTATTTTGCTTTATTTCCAGATTCATTCATGGGCTCGTTCTTACGACATGCGGACTAAAACTACGCTTTAAATCTCTTGACAAACTAAAAGACGTAAATTACATCTGTATGTATTCTAAATAAAAGATACAGTTTCCACTGAATGTCAGCTTGCTTATTTTGCTCAAGATAAGGATTTATTGAGTCCATCTCATGCAAACAAGAAAATCTGCTTGTAACCACAACGCGAGAACTGTCGTTGAGACCACAGAAATGTGCGATGCTGTTTGCGAAAGTTTTTTTACAACTATGTTTTCGGGAAACACAGACTCGCTGAGCTATGCTAATAATGACGGAACTTGCAACCATACTTGGCTAACGATGCTTTTGGGAAACACACCCCAGAGTAGCTCAGTCATTGCATGAGAATAAAAGCGGAAGTGATGAAAGCGAGAAAAGAGGTCAAGACGGCACAGACCAGAGGTCGTGTTAACCGAATATTTTCCGTCATTAGTAAGTGACAGGAAAATTTGAAGACCTTCATTTTGACAGGTCAAGTACCTGATATGCTTCAAGGTCCTCTTGCTTTGTTCGGTTTGTTAATCCGCAGTCCTAGTTTCGTTTCTCTTTTTGAATGACGAATATAGACTATTGGTACCTGCTGATTTAAAGTCCTTGCACTCGGAGTCTGAAATTCTCCTCTGAAATGTTTGCACATTAAAAAATAAATACGACCTCACGTTTTTTTAATCTACTTTAGACACCAGGGGCTTTCGCACCGGAGGAACCTTTTCATAGTTCCTAGATCTATTGGCGGAAGTACCCGTTTTTTGCCATGTTCGCACCGCAGGAATTAGGAACAATTTAAGTTCTACGAACTTCTTTTGGAGGAACAAATTTAGCTCCTACTTCAGATTAGGGTCTAAACCAGAACTATAGGAACTATCCGTGATGTAAGTGTACACTGATTGGCCGAACGCATGCGAAACACCAGCACCCGCCATTTTAAAAAAAAAGCTTTGTAAATACACAGATTACAGCCTATTTATTTACTCCAGAAACTAACTCTACGAACATGGAAAACCGTGATAGATGGACCTCTTAACCTTTACGCTAAGGAGAAAATCCAACACAACTTTGAGGGGACCAAGCAAACCATGATCATGTATTTCTGCTCAGCTAGCAACACTGGACATCAACCACATAGCATACGCTAATAACCTTTCATTACTGTCTACTTTCTATGCATAACAGTTCTATCTAATAACGTATTAGACAGGACTGTTAGACAGATCGTAAAATAATGGACATGGAGAATGCGAGCACTATGTGCTCAGGCTCTGGCTGGCTCTGGCTTTACAAAATAAAGGTTTACGTCACTTCAAAGTTCATACGGCCGGTGCGAATGCAACCAGGAAAATGTTCCTAAGGGAACCATTAGTTCTCTGGGAACCACCCTGGTGGCTAGTTCCCAGAACTACCCGGTGCGAAAGCCCCTACTGCCTCAACTTTCATCCATCATAAACAAAATCGGATGGGGTTCGATTTTCTGCGTTTTTCGCGTCCATAGCAAGCATTTTGGGAGGTGTTTTGACAATTCAGAGCCACTGAATGACGAATACAAAAAAACGCATCAGAAAATTTCAGACTCGGTGTGCAAGGACCATAAGAAAGATATTTCCTTACAGCACAGAACGCACGTGCTTTGTAGTCTTTGTGGCCTGTTCAAGCGCAGTTTTTTTTGCTCAGCCGACGTGAGGCGACAACACAATCAGCGCTAGTTCTATGATGTTGGCTTGGTTTGTCAATGTTACGCTCTTTACAGGCCTTACACTGCCGTTTTGTCATTGTTGTGTCTTTCTGTTTGCAGGTATTCTGGATACTTTGGAAGGACCCAATATTCCACCCATCCAGAGAGTGGCCAGAGATGTTCCTGTTGTTGCAAATGCTGTTGTAAATGCAACCATCAATTCAATAGCTGCAATTGTACAGTCACAGTGATCATATTGGGCGTCTGGGTTGGTCTGACAGGCCAGTGAGACTGGTGTACATATATAGGGTCAGAGCAAAACAAAATCATGAGGCAGTCTCCACTGAGCTCAGTTTGTATCTCGTATATTGTTCCTGATGCTGTCAAACGGACCTAAAAGGATGCTTTTAGGTCAAAATGGCTTCACTTAATTTTGGCTCATTAATATGAGACAATAATTTTGGCACACTATCCCATTCACTGTATGCTTGTCTTAACCGTTTTTGTTGCTAAGAGTTACAGTACCTATGACCCGCTAATGTTAGAATGGTTTGGTTTATTACGATGTGTGTGGATTCCTTAAGGATGCTGATACTAATAACTGAAATTATTCTTCAAAATGTTTTGTAAAACCCAGCTGGATGTTTGCGCTGTTTGAGAGTCCACTGATTGTCCAGTTACAGAGACAGCTAATGACATCACACAACACTTGTGTTTTTAAATCTTGTTGCATAATTTCACAGTTGAGAAGGAAGTCTTCGTCCAGACTCGTTAAAGAAGTCTGTCTCAGTCGGAAGGCAAAATGCTTAGATGCAGAAATGCAATGATATTTTATTTGAAGAGGAGAAAGGTTGTGATAGTGCATGCAGTCTTTTTTTTCTGGTCCATATTTAACCAGCCATCGTGTTGCAGTCTGATTCCTGCTATTTAAAGCTATGGTTGGGTGTGAGGGTTTTCTGGGCTCTCTCTCATTATGTTGTCTTTTACATGTGAGCTTATTTAAAGGGTTCTTGTAAAGAGAAAATAAAGAAACGGTGTTGTCCTTATTTGTGATCAGAAGCGTCATGTTTAATACTAGGGTTAGGGGTTTGTTAATAATCAAATCCCAAACCCGTAGGATAGGCAATAGTAAATAGAGATACAAGTTAACTAATGACAATATAGATGAAAACTGATTCAGAATAAAGCTGGTGGGCTGTGGAATTTAGACTCAGATTAAAGCAATAGTTTTTGTGAAAAACATAAGCGGGAACTGCACATAACAGCATAGCTGATGCTTAACTCACACAATAAGGTCACTACTCACACTACTCGCATAATGCTTTCACATTTTGTAGCCATAATGAAAGCTGTTCTGAGATGGACATACTGATGTTTACTGGGAGAGTATATATCCAGTATATATGTATGAAGCTGATATGTATATGCAGTTAAAGGGACAGTTCAGTCAATTGTCTGAGGTTGCTAATACAATGCTAAATCAGATATATGTACAATATGTGTACTGATATATTTTTTTTAAAGTGGATACTGGATTAAATACAAACAACACTCCAAGTAAAACAGTGCTGAACTGAAATGTGCTAAATGAAATAAATATATAAATATGAATATATTAAAATAAGTTCTACAGAAAATAATTTAAACATTAAAATATTACAGGTCAAATGTGTGTTTCTTTAGCTATAACCAGGGACGCGGGAAGTGGGGGTGCTGGGGGTGCTGCAGCACCCCCTGTTTTCACAGAATTGTAAATGCAATGCATATGTTAGTTCATTAAAATGTATTCATTTTTAGCATTTAGTCATTTATTTGTAATAAACACTTTAAGTGGGCTATTTAAAAATTGTTATATATGTTAAATTATGTTTTTAAAACATAAGCGCAGTGTGTATTGTGTGTGTGTCGAAAGAATTTGTCCGCAGCTGCAAAAAAAAAAAAAAAAAAAAAAACAGTCAAAAACCCCACTGTTAGTGTTTTGTAAGGAACAGGCAAATATGTAAAATATAGCAGGAGACATTTTAATTGTTTACTAATAAAACAGTTTTTTTTTTTTTTTATGTCAGTGTGGGCTATAGCCATGAAGTTGACGAATCGCGATCTTCGCAGCGCCAGAGAGAAATGCACATTTCATACGAATTAGGCCTACATAAGCAGCGCAGTCTGTTTTCTTTCGTTTTGAATTGTTCTGCTTAAAAGTAGACATTTCAAGCTATCTATATGTCTCAGGTCTGTGAGGCGATAGGCTACCTTATAGGCCTACGCTGAGTTTCGGTTCATTATGAGATGAGCTCCAGGTTCGCCAGCGCCTCCGTGTCCTGATAATCTATTTTCTAATAGCCTTCTTATTTATTAAAACCAGACAATTTTTTGATGAAACATCGATTAAAATTAAGATACAATTAATACAAAACGAAATTAAATTTAAAGACAGGCTTTGTGCTTTCAGTTTGAGGTCTCTGTGAAAGTTTTAAAACATTCGTTTAGTGCCGCTTTGAGCGCTCACGTCCGTAGCTGAGAACTGTCTGTAACATGTTTTTGTCTTTTTTTTGTGAAATAAATTTCTAAAAAAATGCGACTTAGTCCAGTGCGACTTAAGCTATAGGCCTATATGTTTTTTCTTCCTCGTGACGCATTTTTTGACTGATATGCGACTCTGGAGCGACTTATAAAATAGGCTACGGTAAGTTATTTATTATTTTTGTGCAAATGTCCCATAAAGTCCCATCCTTTAAGGATTAATTTATGTCCCGTTGACCGGTCCATTACGTTACGAATAAAAGCAGAATCAATAAAGTAAAAAATGTGATGTGCAGTCAGGTTTAAGTGTGTGCTATTTGAACAAGTGTTCTCACTGATACGTTTGTTGTGATACGCGGAGATTTGACGAGTTTTATAGTCTTGATATTGTTTCTTATTCAAAAGTGGTGACGTGACCCCCCCCCCCCCCCCAAAAAAAATCAGCACCCCCAACCTAAAACCTCTTCCCGCGCCCCTGGCTATAACCTAGAAACATAAGTAAATGTCATAGGTAACACTTTGTAAGTCCCATTTGTTAACAAGGATGTATTAGCTAGCTTCCATGAACTGTATGCATTATGCAATATACGTTTTTACTGCATGTACCTTTATCATTCATGTTAGTGCATAGTACATTAACTAAGCAGGGCTCTACGGTAACTTTTTTAATTAGGAGCATGTTGTGGCAAATTCAAAGTCCTCAGATCGGGTCTCAAAGAAATCTCTCAAGAGTCGAAGTTCAAGGTCTCAGAAGAATTAACAAGCAACAAAGTGAGATGCAGCTGTTCATCATACTTGCAATCGTCGAACTTCAGGTCATATACCTTTTCTTATCATTAGGTAGCCAATCAGCTATCTTTTTATTTTTTGCTCCACCTCAAGAGCTCATTATCGTTAGAATCATCTTTCCCGGAGACATCTTTTTATTGGTGGGAAAATCTTTGGCCTTTAAAAAAAATATATATATCAGGTAAGTTGAGGTAACATGATTCCCTGCACCTGCAGTGTTTGGTGCCATCCACCCAGATATCAAGCACACTGATTCCGGCTGAAATGCGTGACTTTCGGCATCGGTGAACAGATAATAGGCCAGACAGATCCGTGCCGACCGCGCACAACACATCTGGCTTACTCTGACTGACGGCTTTTTATGGGTCAGCCTCGGCTGAAAGCAGTTGTACTGGTGTGTAAGGTCAGAGAATGTCGGTAAGGTCCATACTCGGTGTAGCTGTGTGTATCTACCTTCGGCCCGAATTCGTTTTGTCACAAGCGGGCCACTACTGAAAAAAGGTTTAACTTAGGCGGTTAATTTAAATCCTGAGGATTCGGAAGATCCTGCAGACGCAGACCATCGTTTTCGAGAGGAATCATAAAAACGAGTAAGATAATTAACATTTTGACATTCACTAATTATTCAAATCAAAGGTTGCATTTTTTAACATTAGTTTGCACTGTGAATTAACAATTGTATTTTTATAAACTAATGTTAACAAAGATGAATAAATACTGTAATAAAACAGTGTTAATGTTAGTTAACACATTAACTAATGTTAACAAATCAGGCCTTATTGTAAAGTGTTACCGATATTTTAAACTGCTGCATAAACTCGGGCAACAACAGTCATCAAACCTATGCACTTAAACTAATGCTTAAGATTTAATAATGACCAGTGGCGGATGGTGAAAATATCTTAGATGGGGCTGTGCCATATTCAGTCAGTTTCAATAGTTTGGTAATCATGGGAGCCAGGTCTTTTAGCGTTGTGGCTCCCAGGTTGAGGAATGCTCTTCCTAAGACATCCGTCAAGCATCCACCCTTCTCATAAAAAACAAAACAAAAAAACAACATTTAAAAGCGCTTTTTTTCTCTCTGAATATTACTCCTCAGCTCACAGTCTGTAAATTCTACCTTATTATATGTTGTTTGTTTGAATCCCTCTACAGCAGGGTTTCTCAAACTCAGTCCTGGAGGGCCACTGTCCTGCACAGTTTAGCTCCAACCCTGATCAAACACACCTAGCTGTGAGTTTCTAGTGATCCTGAAGACACTGATTAGCTTGCTCAGGTGTGTTTGATCAGGGTTGGAGCTAAACTGTGCAGGACAGTGGCCCTCCAGGACCGAGTTTGAGAAACCCTGCTCTACAGTCACACCTTTTTCAGTAAGGGACAACACAATATTGTAAATCGATATTTACAGGGCATTTTTTACCTTTACAAATACCTTTAATAAAATAATGCTTTAAATAAAGAAATGCTAAATTAGAGAAATATGCAATGATTGTGAAAAACTAAGTGATGCTTTTAAATATTAAATTAAATCCGCCAGTAGGTGGCAGTAAGTCACTGTCTTTATGAGTGAGTCATCGATTCATTCATTCAGTCACGAAGTGGCTGTAAATAATTATGAATGAATCATTGACGCTCATGATTTTGTTCAAATTCGCTCACAAACACTGCTGTGGCTTTCGTTGGAGCTATTGTTTTGTTGCAAAAAATACGGACAATACCGTGTTTAAAATGAACATCACTTAATCTTTCACTTAAAAGACTCACCACAGATTCCATTAAACTCTCTGTAACTCGTCACGGTGTTCATAGCAGAGATCTAATACAGCTACAAAATGATCTCAATTTGTATTGCCTCCTTTTTTGTATCTTTGTTAACTCGTCTTTTTTTTTTTTTGACTCTGGATCACGTGAGCTGCAGGTCCACAACTTGGAGATCAAAGAAGGTGGTAGGAGTTTCAAGAGTTTGGGGTTGGTATGATAAAAAATATATATATATTTTTTAAATAAGTGTTTTATGCTCACCAAAGCTGCATTTATTTTATGGAGAGAAAAAACAAGTTGTAATACTATTTTACAACATTAAAATATATTACAATAGAAAAGTTTATTTAAAATGCGATTTCTGTGGTGGTAAAACAAATTTTCAGCATCATTACCCCAGTCTTCAGTGTCACATGATCCTTCAAAAAAAAAAAAAAAAAAAAAAAGTCATTCTAATAATTGTTTTGTTGTTTAAGCAACATTTTTATTATTATTAATGTTGAAGACTTGTATCTATAAATAAATGTCTTCAACATTAAAGAGAAATGTTGCTTAAACAACAAATCAGCAAACACACACTGTGTATGTGATGTATACATTTAATCGTATTCAGGTATGAACCTTTGCATTAGGTAGAAATTGTGATTTCTATAAAACAATTTCTAAAATTCCTTGAACAATTCTTAAATCATGAATAACTGTAAAACTTAACAGGTAAAAGTTAAATTAATGTGGGAACCCTGGAATTGTAAACAGGATAGAACAGGGAACAAAGACAAAAAGCAAGTCATCATGGGCCAAACTTTATTTTCAGATATTCTCATCCATGTTTTGCCCTGTGACATCTATGTGTAACAAGAACTGATCCTTAAATAAAACATGTGTTCCAAGAACAAGTCAACAAACATTCAAATCAATCGGTTAACAAAGGTGAGGGGAGGTGGAGAGAGAAGAATGTGTGAAGTGAGGTTGAAATGCAGTCTACTTTTGGGCAGGCATAAGGTCATCAATGGACTGGCCTTTCTCCAGCCGTTTCTCCATCTCGATCATCAGCTTGACTCCATCCACCACCATCTGCACCAGCTCCACCTCAGAGAAGCCCAGGCGGTCAGCGTTGGAGATGTCAAAAATACCACCCACAGCTGCAGTGTCCACACCACCTAATGAACAGAGGCACCACTTTATTATTGCCATCAGTTTACATGATGCATCTCTGTTCTCCATGCCCGGTAGTAATAGTAATGTGCAGTTAAATGTTCTCCAGCTGAAATCAGTTCTTACCTGTTCCACGTTTCTGCAGCCTCAGTCTCTTAAGGACCTCTTCAAACTGGCGGTACTTGCTGAGATTAGGCAGTTTGACATGCACTCCTGCACGCAGGCCTGTGCCGAGGTTGGATGGGCAGGTGAGGACGTAGCCAAGGTGTTCATTCCACATGAACGAGTGACCCTTGTTTTTGAACAAATCCTCAATCTGAAAGAACAATCAGTTAAGAGTTTTTGCAGCTCTCTTCAAGCCATTATTTTTCTAAAGTGTCTTGTGTACACCAGAAATTATTTACAAGATAAAGCACATTTATGAGGAAGAAGTTTCAGGATATTCAAAATATCTGTAATAACTGTGTTTCAATACAAGATGCTAAATACAGTTTTATTTAAACTGACAAGATGGTCTCCACAAGGGGTCTTAAAGCGGTTTCAAAAGAATGTTTTGGCAATACAAATAATTTGCAACTTGTATTTAGTAAAATACAAACAAAAAGGATAGTTTTAATAATCTATCTATAAATTACTGGAACGTCTGTCTGTGTGTGTTATTCGCATATCTCCCGAACCGTTATTCTGATGGATTTCAAACTTGACAGTTGACAGGTGTTTTGCTACGGGCACGAGTAAGTGCTGTGCCAAGTTTGACGTCTGTTGCGGTCCGCTGATGTGGATTCATAGTGTGAATGGGCCTCTAGAGATTGCGAACTAAAACTGCATCAATCAGCTATGAGCAGTCAGATACTTTCTTTAAACTGCCTTCTCAAACTTTAGTGGCAGCAGCTGTTTTTCCTGCCTTGTAAATGTTTCAGTTTATTATATTTAATATAACGATCTCTCAATTTTCAGTAAGTGAATCAAATTCATGTTTTGTGATTGGCCGTTCGCTGCAGATGTCACATTCATGTGGATGTGCTCCAGAGTGAATTAGTCAGCGAGTTAACAAATCAGTCAAACCCTAAGTGTTGTGAACACGCTGAACCTGATCTACACCGGGTTGAATTTGTTTGGTTTTGTCAACTCTAAACCTATTCTGAAACTCAGTTTGTTCAACTAGCAACAGGACAACAGTTGCAATCACTTTCAGAACGAGTTTTTCCAGCTGATGAATGATAAAAACATTGACAGCCAATCAGAATCCACCCAGCTTTAAGGAGCTCATGCAGCACGCTTATAATAAACGTTATTGTGCGTTGGGGTGGGCACTGATATAGTGATCTTTCTTGGTGTGAACGGGCCTTTAGGATTACAGGGATGTAATACCTTAGTGAGACCTGTGCAGAAACGGTTGAAGACCTCTTTCATGTTGCCACCTTTCTGCATGGAGATGACACGTAGGTGATCCTCCTCATTCACCCACACAAGGAATGTCTTGGTATCATTGTGCCTGGAAACAAGGAGAAAATTAGTGAGGGAATGTCTTCTAAGTCCAGCACAGAAATGGAATGGTTAAGCCAGAATGAAATGCTTTCCCAGTAAAGAACGATTGCCAGAGTATGGTGTCTGATATATAAACAGATTTCTGTAAAGGAACAAATAAATATAAAAACTGGATACAAATTGTATCCGATAAAAATAATAATCATATTTTTATAAAACTGAAATAGGACAATCTAGAACACTAACCAGATGCCCCTGGCGTCGGGCCAATCACGAGCCATCCCTGAGGCCAGCAGCAGGGGAGACACAGGCTTGTCGAACAGGAAATGGTCATCGATGAGCTGCTGCTGCTCGGCATCTGTCATGTTCTTCAGAGCGTAGTATTTCCCTTTGAGATCCCCAGACAGGACCCCCAGAGCTACAGCAGACAGATCAACAAATCAGTTATTAATTCCTTTATCTTTTTTTTTTAAATAAATTATTTCTTAAACAAACATCCTAGACTACAGATAAAAAAAATTCTATGTAAGGAGTGTTTAGGCTCGTTCAACTTGAACCGACGCTGCACAGACCAATCGGTTTATGACATCAAAGTACAGCAAGAGCGATTCAAAAGCATAAGGAGCCGTCTGCTCTCTAATTGCTCTCGCAGTACTTTGATGCCATAAATCAATCGGTCTGTGCAGCGCCGGTTCAAGTCGAACAAGCCTTTTATGTTGGTCCTATCACACATGATGATACTAATCACCACTAGAGGGAGTCACATGACCAAGTTTCAGTAAGTGCTGAATGCTAATGCGCAATGCTATGCCCTAAAAGAATGTACTTTGTCTGTGAAGTAAAAAGTAAAAGTAAACACCTTGAGTGTTTAGCAGGAGAAAACAGAAGTTTTGGGACATACTACCACATAACTGCATCTTTATCAGACCAGGTTGTAGCAGTTACATGCATCCTGTCACAGTAAACTCGTCTGTCAATCATCTTGTCACAGTTACCATTCTCATATACACACACTCTACATTTCAATTCATTTGATTTATGCTACTCAATTCTTCCTACCAGACTGGAGAGAAAAGAGGCATTACATTGATCTGCCAGTTATGGGTCTTTCATGCAGAAAGATCTCATTTTTTTTGCATAATGATGCAATTGGCAAATCTAAAAAATAAAAAGTTCACTGTTTTTCATCAGGTTAGATAATGATTATTAAAAATCACTCAAACCCCTTTATATATCTGTCTTGCACTTTAACCTTAAGTGTTAAACTAAAAAACATGGTGAATGTTGCAGTGATATTTTAGTATACTATTTAGATTCTATTATAGTTTTTATTCATATTTTAAATGAGTTTTCATTTTTATTTTAAAGTTTTAGTAATTTTGTTGTGCATCATAGTAGTTTGAGTTAATTTTTTATTTTATTTTTGTGGTTTTCGTTTTAGTTAACTAAAATAATCCTGGTATGTAGTTGAACCAAACCGAATCCTCCTCCAAAGCACAATGGGTTGTAGGCAATATTAGCTGTTAAAGTGTGCATGGACTTGTAATTTCTACAAATAGTAGACCATCCAAATTGAGATGCAGCAGATCTTTTTTGTCAGGTTTCGAATAAACCGATGTGGTGCTGCAGTGATGTACCTTCCACAGAGAGCTTCTCAACGGCTCTTCTCTCTCCACGACTGCAGTGGGGCGGCAGACAGAATCCGCGGATGCTCCTGCCTGTTCTGACGCGAGAGCTCAGCACGTAATTGGAGTCCAGGTCATCACCACCCTGCAGGAACAAAAAAAGTTTTAGTCATTTGAATAAGCAATATCACTGTATCAGTGATTAAGTACAACAACAAAAAACTCATCAGAAGGTTGTATTTTGAAAATGTCTCAGTGGTAATGTCTGTACAATGAAAGTGAGTGGGGTCTAATGTCGTTTTGGACAAAAACATTCTTAAAACACCTTTTGTTGTGTGTGTGTTTGAAATAACATGAGGGTGAGTAAATGACTGAATCATTTCTGGGTGATCTATCACTTCATCTTCATACCTTGAGGTTACTGGGGTTGAGGTCAGTCTTGTGTTTGTCTGTAGGCTTGTATCCTCCATGTCTGTCCTGAATAATAGGGTCCAGTAGGTCCTTGAACACCTCATAGGTCTCCTCATCCCCAGCCACACAACCCACAGTCATAATGAAGGGGTGGCCTGAGATGGGGAAAAAGGTTCATGTACACAAATTAGGAACCATGCACCTTAGAGGCTGGCACTTCTAACTAAAAACATCCATTCTTAACATCAAGTGCTTTCTCTTAAGACTATCTTAAAAATGTCTACATGATCTACATCCTCAGCTGGCTGTTGCTTGATGACCAGCAACACATGACAACATGGGGTAAAAAAAAAAAAAAAAAGAAACTACACTTTGCTGCCAAAGGATGAAGTCACCTGTTGGGTTCTGAATAGGTTTAGCACCATTTGTCTCAACAAATACTGAGCATTCTTTCCTTTCGGAAAAGTGTTCATAACCTGTTTTAGGCCAATTGTATTTTATTATCCATGCCAGGCAGGTTGGTCTTATCTATACAGGAAACCATTGTATTCGATGCCCTCTGCACTGAAACACGTGTCAGCAAGGTCACTGTTTAACACACAACTATATTAACACTTCTTTCTGATTGGAGTGTAATGTTGTTCTAAAAATATAACATGTTCTAAAAGTGCACGAGAGGTGGTCTTTAGAGGACTTTGAGTTGCTTCGGGACTTTACCTGGGTTGTCTATCCCGGTCTGGATTACATCATCCAGTGTAAACCCGCTGGGTGTCTGTTTGGAGCGCAACTTCTCATAAAGCACCGGTGTGAGGACCTTGGCCATATGGTTGTTGTGCTTGCTGAGGTCGGGGTATTCCTGCTCACAGGTGTTCTTCATCTTCAACTGGTTGTGACTGTTCCCGAAAGGCATGGCTGCTGTTTTCTGAGCGCGGTGGGATTGGGATGGAAAATAACTGTGGTTACACTGAATGTGAAATAAAGCCAAGAGGCATCCTTGGCTTTTCATGGACAAATATGCATACAGTTGAAGTAGTATCTATACAAGATGGAAACTGTTTTTGAGACTAACTACTTTGATGCACGTGATTAGCGTTACATTAGTAAAAGTGTCAAATGAGAAGTCTGACCAACATATGCTATGGTTCAACACAGAAATACTCATATAGGGTAGAGACGTTGTGCTAAAATAATGAATAATTTGTACATATATTCACAAAAAATACTGTACAAATTTGTAACAATTAAAAAATACTGTAAAATGTTGCAAATTGCAATACTCAACGTCTCAACTGAATCCATAGCGTGACGAATGACTCTTATGAACCGATTCTTTTTTTTAGTGAATCAAACGCGGCCAGTGAAGTACGATGCCCGAATGAACTCATATGTGCCGATTCTTTTTAGTGAATCAAGGGCGAAACACTCGGACCGGTTACAGATTTAATCTGGCATATAAATAAACCGAAATTTTATTTTGTCATGTCCGACTGGACTAATGTTAATACAAATTATTAAAACGTCTATTTACCTGTAAAATGGCAATTTAAATAATTGTACATAATTAATTTCTGATTTGTTAAATTATGTATCTTTTAAAAACATAAGCTCGTCAGATCAGATGATTCGGGTCTACATCTAGTCATCGTTGCGTTGTAAACTAAAATGCACAAACTTTCATGCAGAAGTACAATCGATGCGATCGATGACTTAAAACTGGGCGTCCACTGGACAGCAACACTTCAACGAAAGAGAGAAAGGTTGAGCTGTCATTGTGGACGATTTCATCCACAAGAAGGCTAGAAATGTTCAGAAAATGCATGATAGAAGACCTCAACGATGCATTAAAAAGCAAGTCTTTCTGATTAAAAGGCTTATCCAGAACCTTTTAAATCACAGTTTATGGAGTTGTTGCAATACTTTTTCCAAATACAATTTAAATTGCGATTTAGCTTAAGCTCCTACATTAACAAGAGACGAAAACTTCTTAATGAACACTCTTACCGTGGGTTGTGGATTACTAGAGCTAGGGGAAGACTGAGCTGAGACAAAGATCCCTATTTTTACGGTTGGAGTTTGATCTCTGCGTGGCGTCCGTCTGTTCTCCAGCACCAGATAATGATGGACCGTTTGTTTTATAGTACATGCAAAGCCGCTCCTATTGGCTGCTATTTGCAGTCCATTCATCTCATTGGAAGAATCTGACACTGGACTAGTTTTACTGCTCTCAACAAATATGTAATATATAAGATGTGCAAAAATGTAATGTAATGTTAAGTTATATCATAGTCGGTTGATTCCCAGGACATGGAAAGTGTTTGATTTTGCATGGTTAACTTAAACGTAAAAAATAAATTACAAATAAATTGGTCAGCAGCAACTGTTTGCTCACTAACGTTCTTCGAAATCTCTTCTTTTGTATCCAATAGAAGAAAGAAGTCCATACAGGTTTAGAATAACTAGAGGGTGAGTAAATAATGACATGTGAACTAACGTTATCCCTTCAACAGGAGTGCATTTCTGGTTTGAAGGGAAAACGTTACTTCAGTCTGACTAGAGTTGTGGGGCTAGGAAACACCGTCCTGGTGAATCTAAACCACCACGCAAATTTCTATTTGGTTTATCTTGACGTTTATGCAAAACAGATACTGTTCCTTTAAAATACTCTTACGTCATTTTCCTGAGACTGGTTGTGTCGTGAGAAGTAGAGGTTTTGCGACAAGTTGTAGATTTGTATATGGCGAGCAACGCGTTTCACATGCGTTTGAGTCTGTCCAGATGACGTAAAGAGCCGCTCTGTAGGACGGTCCGCGTCTGCATGCATGCGGTTTATCAAGCAAACTAGCCGCACACACGTGTTGTACTTTCTTTCTGCTCTCTCCCTAATATAAAATTACAGAAACGGTGAGTTTTTGAGTCTTTCTTTATGTTAAACATATCTTTATGTCGAACGATGTACGTTCGTTAAGACATGTCAGTCAGACGCTTCCTTTCCAGCAATGCGTGTAACGTTACGGTTAACTGTTACTCTGTTTACGTTTTGAAAAACACTTCAGTTTGTGCTCGATGTAGCCTAATGAATGTTTATTTTTAAAAAGTGTTAGTTCACATTCAGTTTAGTACGGAAGCCCTGAACCGCAACGTAAAAAAAATACAAAAATAATCTATCATTTCGAGATTAAAGTCGAAATATTTCGAGAATAAAGTCTTCCGTAGAAGTTGTGTGTGTGCTTGCCGTTATCTCACACTGCCGCACAGGCATATTCATGCGTGTGCGTAAACTGGATCTGCACAAAATAATAGCTTTTTACTTTTATCTGGGGCTGGGCTTTCAATAAAAAGAAATTCTACAGGTCTACCAACATGGCATTAGGCTATAGGACGTTATAAAATATACTGCGCCGGAATAGACTTTAGCCTACAGGCGAAAATACTTTTCAGACTGGATCAAGATATCCAGCTTAATGAATGAATGAATGCATGAATGAGGCATTTATATAGAGCTTTCATATATCTACTGTAACGTTAGGCCTACACTTAAAAGCGCTTTACAGTCATTTCAGGGAATCTCTCCTCAACCACCACCAGTGGTTATTATGTTTGAGCAAATGATTGGATACAGAATGATGCACTTAAAATGTACCCAGAACGTATGGTGAAGAGGGAGACAGTACGGTTACTGTTAAAGGAGCCGTATGTAAGATTGTGGCCAAAACTGGTACTGCAATCACTTTCAAATTACTGTAGAGCGGTGTATTTAGAGCGGTGCATTTTATGATTAATTGAAATACAGTTCTTACATACAGCTCCTTTAAGTGTTCTCGACCCAGATAGTGTTGGCTATAGACGAGCACGAAAACACGTCAAAAACACTGCCACATAAAGTTTCGACCAGGTTGTGAACCTAGCCATGGTACTGCTTGTTGGTAGATTGTCCTGTCGAATTTTCTTTTTGTTGAAAGCCCAGATAAAAGTAAAAAGCTACTATTTTGTGTAGATCCATGTCCGAGGCAGTTCGACTTCACAAGCGCATTTCTTTACACAGACACACACACACACAAATTCAGAATTGGAAACACGCCCTGACGCGCGTCGTTATGAATGCGCAAACACGCAACTTCTACGGAAGACTGTATTCTCGAAATATTTCGACTTTAATCTCAAAATATTTCGACTTTATTCTCGAAATACTAGATTTTTTTTTTGACGGATTTTTTTTTTTTTTTTAACGTTGCGTTTCAGGGCTTCCGTAGGTTTAGCCCTCCTGTAAAAACGATAATTTAAAAATATTTATATTTCTTAGTAGTCGATGGTTTGTAATGAAACCGGTGGTCGCCGTTTAGCGAATCCGTTCCTCCTGTTCACCTTGCTGAATCAAATAAGTTAACGTTACCTAAAATAACAAAAATGTTCACAGATATCAACAAGTGCGTTATTATTAGATTAACTTACACAATTGTTGCCCATTTTGTTTCGTCTCCGGACTGCGGTTACACAGAAGGTTCTGGTAATGTTCAGTTTGACAGGTTGGTACTTACGGTGACTAACGGTTTACAACTAACGTTAACGTTATTTAAATCAAAATACGCACTGACTGGATTTTGAGTAACGGTAAGTTAGGTGACGTGCGTGTTTTTATTTGAAATTATGGGCTGTGTATTTTAATATATTGGATAAAATATTCAACGTTTACATTTGTAAACCGTTTACTTTCAGCAATGTTAGATTTGTTTTTATTTTAACTTAATTTTAACTTATTATTACTTTTAACTTCCAAGTGTCTTTCTTTTTACGTTTCTATTTAATATAAAAAATAAAAACTGCTTTCTTGGCATTATTGCTTTAATTGCTTTAAACAAAAGCCATAATAGACAATTAGACATAATCCTCCAAGAAGTGTCAACAGTGGAATTTTTGGTCCATCTCTCTAGAAGTACAGAAATTAGTTTGACAGGATTTTAAAAAGATGACAGCATAGCTCTTTATTGCCATGTTGTTTATAATCAAGTTAAAATTAATAAAGTGTCTGTTTTATGCTTCTTTTTTTTTACAACACAAATATATATTTTTTAAAAGATGGGAATATCCTAAATATTCAATTTAGTCTATGAAGTAATATGATGGAATATAAATATGAATGTAAATGTTTTGTCCATTAATTTATGAGAATAATGTGTTTGTGTGTTTTCATTTATGACAGACCAGTGTAATTTAATCATCCAAGGCCACACTTTTCACTGAAGTTGAAACCCAGCTGTGCCTCATGAGTTTTGTGGAATACTCCGAGCTCATCCAAGAAGGGGATGTTGTCATTATCTTCCTGGGTCATGATTCCATGATGCCTATCAAAGTTCAGTCCGGAGCTCAGACCCAGACCCGCTATGGGGCTATCCGCCACTCCAGCGACCTGATTGGACAGCGCTTTGGTACCAAAGTGACTTGCAGTAAGGGTGGTTGGGTTTATGTGCTGCACCCCACACCAGAACTGTGGACTGTTAACCTTCCCCACCGAACACAGATCCTCTACACGACAGATATTGCCAACATCACACTGATGCTGGACCTCAAACCGGGCTCTGTCGTCTGCGAGTCAGGTAAGAATGAGAACCATCAAAGAATTTTGGGCATCTGAATTTTTAGAGATCTTCTTCTTCTTATCCTTGCTGTAGCAAGGAGATACTTGAATTTAAGTGTCAAGCTGGTGAACTCAAGTCAGAAGGACACTTCATATTCATATTTTGCTGATGGAGGTTTGATCAATGAAAGTGCTCCATGTTGCCTGACAGGCAATATAACACTAATGCAATGTAACCCTACTCTTACGAGGCTCAAAAACAGCTCAGCCTGTCAGATTAAATGCAGCCCACTTTTCTCCAGTGTACTTCTGAAATCCACCCTATTGCAAAGCTCATTTTAAAAATGGGAGTAAAGCAAGTCTGAATGAAGATTTGTTCAGATGCTTTATTTAAAATATTGAATAATTTCTGTTCAACACAATAACGAAAGTATATTATTGTCCCTGCAGGTCCTTAAAAAGTCTTAAAGTTTTAAATTCAGTTTTATCAAATTGAAGGCCATAAATTCTTTAATGTTTCACACAGTAGGCTATATGAAAGTCTTAATGATCATTTCAAGATACCTTACATTTGGGTACAGAAAAACAGGAATTGCGACACGGTTTAATGTGAATATTAAACTTCAAAAGGCTATGATTTAATTTATAGCACAATTAATGAGCACACACATTTCAAAGTACAAACACAGCTGATGTGGAGGTCTTCTATCTGTGTTTGTACTTTGAAATGTGTGTGCTCATTAATTGTGTGTGTATATATATATATATATATATATATATATATATATATATATATATATATATATATATATATATATATATATATATATATATATATATATAATATCTGTGCATCGAGACAGTCTGTATATGCGATCCATTTGAAATAGACTACTTAATCTATGAACAGTAAAATCCCATACTGAATGCTGCCAAAAATAGGTCAGATACATGCGATGCTTGGCTTGCATTTTGATCATCGTATATTAAACTTAAGCAACGTTAGCCATTATATACATATTTATTCAAATCAACTGAATCAATAGGACTTAATAAGACCATTAAGTTCAAACGTAATAGCCTATTATAAACAGATTTCCTCAAATCAACCCTCAACAATGCGAGTAAATCACTCGCATGTGCGACAGAATTTCACACTGGCCGACTAAATTTTTTATTTAATTAGCCAATGGCTAGTAAATTGTACGATTTCTGTCGCCTGATTGAGTTGGAGGCGCAAAAATAAGTTTAGCGCAGATATATAATTGAATTGCCTACTGAGCTTTACGCACTGTCGCTTGGCTGAGAGCGCCCTCTGTCGTTTTCTCTCACACTCTGCACTATCACCTTGAGAGAAAGAGAGAGGCTTTTACACATGCCATGAAAAGAGAATTGACTCTGTCTCGATCAGGCAAGTACTGCATCATCGTTAAGTTTATCATTTGCACATGTTTTTAAGCCTAATTAATTTGAACATTGAAGCGCAAGAAGACGTGAAAATAACTCAATAGCCAAAGCTGTGTCTGACAGCACGCAAATACTGAATTGAGCTCTATTTTACGTCTTCACACAAAATTGTCAACATGCCTGTCTTGGCGAGTATCCTAGTAAACAAAATCAATTATGTCTTAATTGAACATAAACAGTTGAGAAAGAAAACACATGTGTGCAGTATCAGTATAATGGATCTGTGCATTGTCTTACACCGTGTCCTATAACCAGCCGCGACACGCGACGATACTATTTTAGACGGTACTATTCTATTTTTCCGCGACGTCGCGGCTAGAACAATAAACACAAAGTGTGGCAATGATAATCTCAGGTACTGTTTATGTGCTTTATTTAAAGGTATAGCAGAGGATTTGCCCAAATTTTAGGAAAAGAACCGCCCTCTCCACTTTTCGAAAAAATGCACATGCGCAACACTCTACCTGCTCCCGAGAGGGAACGCCTATTAAACGTGTGCACGAGAGAGCATGCACGAGCTAATCATAGCTTACATTAACTTTTACTAGCAGTGATTTTACATGGATTTCTCCAAATAGCATGCCAAACTTTACCTGTCAAGTAGAAACTTCGCGACTGAGGCATCAGTGGGAAGCCCAACCTGTGTTTTAAGCGCACACCATTGTGTGAATCGTGTGCACGAGCACATACGACGGCCTTACGTAAACATATCACCAGAATGATTGACACTTAGGAGGACCAATAGTCTTGATGATCCACCCGGAAAAAGAAAATCCTCCGCTATACCTTTAAAGTTGCGTTATGCAGTTTTGGCAATTTCTTCACTGTTTTCTCGCTTTTTGCTCGAGGGTTTCTCTATAGAGCTCCCCCTACAGCTTCGGAATAGATATTTGACAACACTGTTGTAAAAACTCGTTGGCGACTCTCCCCCCTCCCATCTTCTCCCTCTGGTCATGTGCATTTGTTTTCAAAGAAGCCGGCGAACGCACGGAGCCATGTCCACTGAGGCAGGTATGATACACAGAAGGCTAGCAAATAAATGTATGTGTGCAGTGCCGTAAAGCAATTCGTTACATCGCGAGACCTTATATCACGCGATATGCCCGCCGGCCCAACGTTGCAAGGGTGTTTTTTTCGCTCACAGGCACTAGGGGGAAGCGAGACGGCCACCGTTCAACCTGAAAAAAGTAATATAACCATTCCAATGACTCCGAAGCTGTTCAGTTAAGGTAAATGAAGCAAAAAAAAACTGCATAGTTCCCCTTTAATATTAAAAGCATGCAATGTGACTTTGAATATTATTTAGTGCTCCCAGCTTTGTAGCTGTAAAAGCAACAATGGATAATTCTTGAAATTAAACAAATGGAAACAAGTGTATTCTTTGACAAAGATTGTTTTAGTAACTCAGCCTATGTATTTTTAATAATGGTGTACTATTTGTGAATTTGATTATGTAGCCTACTTATCCATTTTCTTGCGAGTGCCGTCAAGATTACTCTCTGGTGCTGTGCACTTGCCGTGAGACTCCGCACGCACGCTGTTCTGATTGGCTGTGGGTTTTGATTGATTTTGACGCATCTCGCAGTCGTGTTGCGTCTAGTGTGAACAGACAAATTATTTGTCGTTGGAATCTTATCAGCGCGTCTGGTTAGGACACGTGTTAAAGTGACATCAGCCTAATATTCCTGCTTCTGTCTGTTTTTAATGTTAATCAAACAAAAAAAGATGCAAAAGAAGAAAAATCACTCAATGCTCTTGACTGAATAACTTTTGTAACTTTAATAAGGATCCATCTATTTAATTAAATACAGTGAAGACTATGCAGTGTTTTTACATTTGATTATTCAATTTCTGTGCCTAATCTACCTAATCTGTATCTAACTACTGTTAGATTTACCAAAAAAAAAAAAAAAAAGCACTGTTGAATTAATTTGCATCTTTGTTCTGTTGTGTTTATTTGTGCTGTTGGTTGTAGTTTGATTATTTGTTCTTATTTTATTACAGACTGTTTATTTGACTTTAATAGTGTTTGAAATTTATATTTTATACTATATTTATGTAGAATTTTACATTTACATTTACATTTACATTTATTCATTTAGCTGACGCTTTTATCCAAAGCGACTTACAATTGCTATATATGTCAGAGGTCGCACGCCTCTGGAGCAACTAGGGGTTAAGTGTCTTGCTCAGGGACACATTGGTGTCTCACAGTGGATTCGAACCCGGGTCTCTCACCCGGGAACAATTTTCTTATTCTTGCATTCCATGTTAAAAGTCTGGTGAGTAAAATGAAAAATGTACTAGCCAATGACGACTCAATCTTCAGTGTGTCCATAGAGGGTTGCAAATAAAAGTTAGTCCACATAAAGTTTAGGTATTGTTGCGTGTCCGGGTTTGTCCACTTGCGTGTCCGGGTTTGAATGCACTTCTCGCGTATGAAAAGTATCTGTACACATAACGGGTGCCAAATTCGCAAGAAAGCTTGATGTGTACTGACAACAATACATTATGTAAGCTTGTTCTCTTTGTTAGGATGTTGATATAGCAACTGATCAAGTTTCAGTTAAGTTTCATTCTTCCTGTTTCTCCTTTAATCCGATATAAAATTTCATACTGTATTGTCCATACATAACCGGTAGTATAACAATGCTATAAGCAAGCTTAATTATATGCTAGTTTAACATGATGTAGAAGAAAATAGAAAAGTTTTAGCTGTCAAAATACTCCCTCACCTTGCTCATCATCCAAGTGGACATTTCTCTGAACTCGGGTGATTTTTGTTTTCTGCTCCAGATACACACTTTTCAAAATAACGTTTATTTTAAAATGTAACATTTAATATGACGGTGATTTAAAGTAACGTAGCTTTTGTAAATAAAGGCAAAACATTAAAAAAAGTGTATATACTGCATTTAAACGACTAGTATTTTCAGGTCGACTAGCAGCAGCAGTATTGTTCTACTATTCAACTAGTCTCGCATATCTCTTTTATAGATAGATAGATAGATAGATTTTTTTTTCTGAGCTCAGTGGCAGATATTTGTTGTTGTTCATCTTGAAACAAGGTGCATTGTGAAAAGTGCAATACAAATAAAATTGACTTGTCTAGTTGGAGTGGGCAGAGTAGGCTCGGCAGAAATGGGTTGGAGACGAGACTCTTTTCAATTTGGCTCATTCAACTGGTTGGTCCTCTTGTATTCTGAATGAATCCATTAAAGGCTGTTGAGCGTGCACACACAAAACACACACTCTGCTCTGTCCTCAGTGCCCTCCAAACCAGCATTGAGCTGGACAAGCATTTAACACTTCTTAGATATCAGTGCCGTGTTCAGGTGAGTGTGACTGTCTAACAAAATTGGCACATGTGCAGGCTGAAGTTTGCTTTTCATCATTCAAGGATACTATTAGATATTTCTTTTGGAATAATTCAGTGTGTTCTTTCTCCCCTGCTGAGCCTCTCGTTCTTACGTCATTCACTTGTTCTCTCTGAATGCAACGCTGTGGACTAAACATTGACCCTATTGTTGCCATGAGAACAAAAGCATACTAATGGGTTCTTGAAGAGGAAGATGGGCCATTAACACCAGAGCTTGCTCACATGCACGTGTATCACAATGTACATGTTCATGCACACCTTATTACTGTGTTTAACTCTGTGACCATGTATACATGCATGTGCACTATTTTCTGATTAAGGTCAATATTCCTCTAATAAGATGTTTTTTGTTTTTGTAATATTCCACATGTTAGTGGCCCAAATACTAAATTAAAACATGCATGTACTTTTCCTGCTATTCTCTTGTGGGAATACTGGAGAGGCTTGCTTTTGCCATTTATTGCGGTGCGTGATTTTTCTGCACAGAAACTTAATCAACTCATTAATTCTCATTCATGTCATAGACAAAAGCACACAACAGTGCAGTGAATTGTAAAATGTGGAGCATGAGACTGTGCAAGACACTATGGAGATGTCAGTCCCTCTTATTTCTTATTCAATTACTTATTTCTCCCTAGTATTGGCTTAATCACATTGAGCAGATTCTCCTCTTAATCTGAATCCTGGCACATGTAAAGGTAGTCTAGTTAGTATGAACTCTGAAGGGTCTTATCTACATTTACATACACAATTTTCCAATTAAGGACTTTATTTTGAAAGAGACATACAGTACAGAAATATTACAATTGAAATGAAACATGTAATCACCCAGAATTACAATTTGCACATATTTAAAGACTGTTCATTATGGTGCATATTCTGATCCAAATATGGAGCATAACGGTATGGTGCATATTCTTATTCCAGTCTTATTCTAGAAAATGAAATATTGGAATAGTTACATAGAATAGTTCACCCAAAATTCAATCCAAGCCCATACATTTTGTTAATCTTTGAAACATGCATGAAGAGATTTTTAATGAGATTTCTGTCTCTCAATTGAATGCAACCAAAACTTTGATGCATTAAAAAGTTCATAAAAACATTGTGAAAGTCATTTAGGCTTTTATTCACATAGAAACTAAACAACACGAGAGCACATCAAACATGGTAAACAGAAGCTCAAGTGTACTCAAGCGAACCAATGAGGTTTGTTCTTGTGTGCCGAGCAAGTGCTTTTGAGCTTCTCTTTACAATATTTGACGTGCTGTATGTGTGTTGATCAATGTTTATATGTGAATAAAAGCCTTATTAAATCTGTTCATCATATAAAGCAATACAGGATTGCTTTATATGATGAACAGATTTAATAAGGCTTTTCTTCAAATACTTGGATTAAATGGCTCGATTCATATGGATTACTTTTATAACCTCTTTATGAACTTTTTGAAGCTTGAAAGTTCTGGTGGAATAGACTTTTAGTGGTGGGACAGAAATTTCTCAGGTTTTATTAAAAAGATACTCATTTGTGTTTTGAAATTGTTCCTTTTGGGATGAACTATCCCTAAAATTGAAATTAAATCATAATTTACTCACCCTGGTGTTGTTCTAATGCAATATGCCATTCTTTCTTTTTTGGAACTCAAAAAGAGAATTTTTTTTATTTTTTTTAATGTCCCGCTCTCGCTCGTCCGACCAGCATCAAGCTAGCAATAGCGACCAGCATCGAGCTTTTTTTTTTTTTAAACGCAAAAGTATTACAGAACGATCCCATGCGACACGTGCCATATTTTTTTAAGTGTTCTGGGTGTGTACGATAGGATTTGGTGAAAAAACAAAATTTAATGTATTATTTAACGAAAATCATGATCTTGGCCATTGGTCTTCTGTGCACAGCTATGCAACGTGTGTGTTCGTGAGTCTATTAGCACCACAGTTCACTCTGACTCGCCCAGAAAAACACACAAGTTGTGAGCAGTCAAGATTAACAAAAACGCAACATGAAATACAATCCATGTACTTTCTTCTCTGAGGTTAATAGCTGTTGTGTTTGTGGCAACAAAAAGTTATCACATCTGTCAACTATCATTCTGACTGTCATCAGGCAAACAGAGTTCTGGAGATATTCAACTCAGTGAAGAAAGTTCAAGTATACTGGTTTGGGATTTCTAGGCATTGTATTTTATGACACACATTCATTAATCTTGATTTCTGACAAGTGTGCTTTTTCTGGGCGAGTCGGAGTGAACTGCGGCTCACGAATGCACACGTTGAGAAGGTCACATCGAGGTCAGGATTTTTGTTAAATAATACGTTTTGGTTTTTCACCAAACCCTATCGTATACTGCCAAAACACTTATTTATATGGCCTGTGTGGCATGGCACCATTATGTGATACTTTAGCATCTTAAAAAAAAAAAATAAAAAAAAAAGCGTGATGCTGGTCTGAAACTGTTGCATTCCGAAAAAGTGTAATTTGATATTAATTTAATAATCTCAAACTCAGACCACTTATTCCCAGTGGTGGGCTTGTTCTAACAGCAGATTTTGTGTCTGTTTTCCAGGTACAGGCAGCGGCTCTCTGTCTCACTCTATTTTGCGGACCATTGCTCCCACCGGTCACCTGCACACAGTCGAGTTCCACGCTCAGCGAGCCGAGAAGGCCATCCAGGAGTTCAAGGAGCACAAGGTGTCTCACCTGGTTACTGTTAGAAACCAGGACGTGTGCGCGGAGGGCTTCGGCATCACAGGTGTAGCTGATGCGGTCTTTTTAGACATCCCTTCTCCGTGGGAGGCAGTCACACATGCCAAGAGGGCCTTGAAACGCAAGGGTGAGAGTACACAACTGAAATAACTAAGGAGAAATTATTACCATATTAATGCTAAATGGCATGTGGTTCTCTGTCGCCATGACTAATGTATGAAGCCACTAAAGTGAGTCTTCAAATCACAAGATATAAATGCTACTGAATACTACAGTGACCTCTATGAACACACAACTTTACAGGCATATAAATGGTGCTGTTTTAAAGTTATCAATATGCACACACTTACAAAAAGTACTTCCCTCATCTGCCATTGACTCAATAACTCAATGCCCAAATAACCTCTGGAATGGGAGGTTAGGGGTGAAATTCCTAATTTAATTGTGAAATTCTTGTTTAAATTTGTGTAGGTTTTCATCTCAGTTATTGAGGCAGCTTCTATGAATCATAGACATTGTTCTGCATAATTACATCTTAGTTTTGTACCAAAATTATGTCACACCAGTAACTTTAATTAATCATGAAGACTTTGGCTTGAGTTTGCCCAGCTCGAACAGATTTCATAGTTGTTTTGTCTGTGGTGTCTCTGATCATTCTGTTGGAACAACTATTTGTTTTTTATCGAGTGGGCATGTCAGAAATGGTTTCTTCAGAAGTGACCAGACCACTTGGCAAGAGGCTGTTTCCATGAGAACTACAACTCACTTTGCCCTGCTGGGCAGGCCTAGACTAGTCAGTGTCCCAGTAAGGGGTCAGCAGTCCTTGTGTATGAATTATTCCCCTGTGTCAGTAGGATACTGAAAGAGGAATTTTCATATAAATACTTAGCCCTTGGCTTTTAACCCTTTACTCTCCTGCCTTTGTAAAGGTTGAAGCTGAGATGTAGTTGAATGTTTTTAGTTTTTTTTAGTTTGGTTGGTTCTGTAATTTAATACATTTTTGATAAATGGGAGGTTGACAGTAACCAAAATGTTTTTTCATCTAATCTAATTGTTATTTGGGTCAAATAAATAAATTAAAAACACGTACAATAATTTTACAAGATAAATGTCAAATAATTCATTTAAAACCATTTCGGTTGAAGTAACGTCGTACAGTGACAAGACACTGCTGCAATTTCATAACTACCCAAAACCTTTGCATTTGTCTACATGCGTGTAAAGATCTGCCTTGGCTGAGTATAAGATTAGAGAGGATCTCCTGGAGGAAATCGAGTCTCTCTGTCTCATTATAGTGGAATTTCTGCAGCGCTCTACGTTACACCCCCTTTTAGAGACTCTGATTTATATACACACATGCAGAATGTTTTGCTGGCTGGGTAATAATGACCATAAAGGGGCATGCGGTGAGACTTTAGTGAGCATGGGCAAGGCTCTGTAATTCTCATACATTAGCTGGTCTCTATCTGATTCTTTTGACAAACTGAAAAAAAGACAAATCTTGTGCGATACTTATCAGGAATTCAGTGCAGAAAACTTTAGCATGGCTCTGACTATTAAACTTTGGTTAACTCCAAGCCAGTTGTCCTTGACTACTAACATGTTTCTTACAACATGTACATTTTATTGCTATTATGCAACAATCACAGTGTGCAGTGATTTGAGCTGATTCTTTATCATGCCTGTTTCTTTATTCCTTCTCATTTTTGGCCTTTCAGTCTTGTTACTCAGTTTAAGTGCTCAGAGAATCCGAGCTGTTGGCGTAACTCATTTCTTACTCAGACCACTGTTGCCAGGAGACCTGATGTCTCTGTTTATGACTGCGTTTTCATGCAAAGGCCTTATTTGTCAATGGAATTGCACAATCAACTGCACAATCTCTCTCTCTCTCTCTCTCGTTCTCTCTCTCTCATGAACAAACCAACTGAGGATCACATACTACCACACTTTCATGTCATCCCCTCCCAAACAAAACAAATTTATACAGAAACATCACTCAAACTATCAAACATGTTTGATATTTTCCAATCAATGCCTTCCGATAAATCTAATCCATATAAATGTAATCCATCTAAAATCCAAATAATTTTCCCCCGATTTGCAGTCTGGAGTCAATGCTAGTTGCCAAAAATCAAAGCTGTTCTACAGATTTTGGGCATTTAGAGTTGACAGATTTCACAGAAATCATGTAGTGTATTGTTGTATTACATATTTATTAAATGTTTAATTTAGTTTTTCCACTGCAATAGTATATAAACTGATAAAGTTTATAGACTGATTTCAGATGATTATTGAGTCTCCAGCAAGAGTCTCCTTTCCTGCCAGACCTGTTTTCTCTATTGTGTTTTAAATGAGTCCGGTCACTGAGATTCTCACCTTTCGGAGCCCAGACGTTGAATCGTTAGGTTGATTGACTTTCACCTTTTGTCTTTAATGGCTCTTGGAATTGGAGTTCCTGGCCAGTATCAGCATGTGAATAGTTATGCTGATTCAATTAGACTGGTAGTGCTCTCAGAGTAGGGTGTGTTCCCACTTCATTTGCATGCTTTATTCAGAGTTTCCACCTCTATGTAATCCCTCCCCCTTGGAATGTATATAGCTACGATGTATAATGTTTTAGTTAGACTTTGGTGACTGCAGCTACCGACAGCTCGTGATCTCAATAAAGAATCCTGCTGAGGAAACAACCAAGTCTCCTGGTCTTCGATTCTGAGTTTACAACAGTATGATGGTCACAGACTACGATTTGATTTGTGTGAAAAAGAAAAATGTTTAGGGGGGAAAAATTAGGTCCACCCTAAACCTAAACTTTTGTAGTGGGGCGTAAGCACATTGTACAAATTTGCCACCAATTCGGTAAAACGAAAAATAGTTACAAATTCCTTTGAGAGTGTGTTTAAGGACAACAAACGTGTTTTATGTTTTGAGACGATTTTAGAACACCTATTGTTTCCATTAGTCATGCGTCTCCTACGAGTATGTCGGAACCACTTGAATGTCTTGTAGTGTGTGATCCTCAGTTTTTTAGTATGATGTCCAGATTTTCTCTGTAACCATTTACAAGTCAAGTGTATGATACTCTTCAGGTTTTAAAAGTTGCGTAGTGTTTTCCAGCCTTAAGATAGGTTAAGATAGATAAGTTTAGGTAGGTGGCAAGTGTCACTTCCCCAGGTAAACAGAGCACACGTACACAGCCGGCCACATGATGTAAAAGAAGACGGGACTCATCAGACCAGGAAACATTATTCCACTGCTCTAAGGTCCAATTCCCATGCTCGCGAGCCCATTGTAGGCGCTTTTCGACAGTGGACAGGGGTCAAATACGCACAGCCCCATACGCAGCAGAGTGCGATGCACTGTGTGTTGTGACATTCCTCCCATAAACATCATTAAAATTGAGTGTGCTTGAGCCACAGTAGACTTCTGTTGGCTTGGACCAGACAGAATAGCCTTTTTTGCCCTTGTGCATCGGTGAGCCTTGGGTGGCAAACACCCTGTTGCCAGTTTGTGGTTTGTCCCTCCTCGGACCACTGGTGGTAAATTTTCATCACTGCTGACCGGGAGCAACCCACAAGCCTTGCTGTTTCAGAGAAACTCTGACTCAGTCGCCTTGCCATAACAATTTGGACCTTGTCAAAGTCGCTCAGACCTTTATTCCAGCACATTGATAATGAGAACTGATTGTTTGCTTGTCATCTGATCTACCCACAAGTAGAATCACAATTAGATAGCAGGGTAGCAACAGAGTTAGGTTACACTTTTTTTTTTTTTAAGGTGTAATTATAAAGTATAAATAATTATAAAATAATTGTAAGTACTGAGTAATATCATTTAACAATATGCACTTACTATAGGATTAGGGTTTGGTTGAGGGTTAGTTGCATGTAATTATGCATACTTTACTGTTATTACTATGGTGAGTACATGTAACATGTAACAAGGACACTGTAAAAAAAAAAAAACAATACAAAAAAAAAGTGCTACCCAGAGTTGATATTTAAGCAATTAGTTATAAGAGGCTTTATTGTGATTTAGAATTATATCTGGATACATTAGATCGGTCTTGGGCCCTGTCTCACCTGGTTGCCTGTTGACGGCAACATTGGCCAGCAACATTGCTCAAAAAGTTGCCCCGTATATCATCACCTTTACTGTATTGCAGATTTTAGGATGGCCGGAACGCTGTATTTACCAATCACCATTGAGGGCCTGAACTATTTGTTTTATAAAAGTATTTTTTTTTAGGCACCAAGTGACTTTGGATCCCTGATGCATCCCTGTTAAAATTGTCAGGCTCAAGAGAAGAGAGTGAGACAGTTCTGCATTGCTTTCCTACAGTGGTTCCCATTCATTATATTTCTATAGCGAATGTTGAGAGTGAAGGATGGGGTCATGCTGGATTAAGTGAATGTGATTGGATTGAGTCTAAAGACAGATTCAAAGAGTAAACTATACCCATTAAGGTCTCTTTCTCATACTTCTCTCCTCACATAACCCTGTCTATCTTCTTACTCTGATCTGCAGTGGCTATTTTTGTGCATGTTAGTAATACCACCTTAAGCCCAAATTCCCTCCAATCGTGTTAGTGGAGCAAGATGGCAAAGGAGTGGAAGAGATTGCTGTTTCAGTTTTACTCCTCTATTTATCATGTTATTATGAAACCGTTTAACAGTAAGGCAACAATATGCAAACATGTGCATGTCGACCGCTCTCTAACCCTTAACAGCTTAGTGAGTTATTGGTTGCTTCCAGTAAGCCTTTTGTGGAACCATATTCTTTACGACATCACTTCCTGATTATTCTCAGCAGGCCTGCATGAAATCTGTACTCACAGAACTTTATTTGTGTAACAGCCTACTGGGTGTGTTGTGACTATCTCCTCGGCCAATTATGTGATTTTGGGGCGGGGCTACCTACAATGGTGGATAGGTGGGGGTGGGGGTGTACTCACACTAGGCACGGTTGCCTTGTACCGTGACCTGGCGTGATTGTCACCTATTTTCACTTGATTGTGCTGCATGTATTATCAAAAGATTATTACAGAGGCAGCTGACTTTAATGGAGGAATTTGCAGCTTTACTTGCAAACTTACAATTCAGGTTCATCAATAAGGTGAGAACCAGACCTGTTATAAACCTAAATATTCTTGAATTAATTGAATTAATTCAAGTGTACTATCCAAGTAGTAATAGAAGATGTTAGCTGTCGTAATGACAGTAGCGCACATAAAAGTAGCATCTGTTCCATGCTCCGGCGCTGTTAGCGATCACACTACATGCTCTGGCCCACCTCTTCCAAGCGGGCCAGGGATGGTTAAAGGGGATACTCCACTTTTTTTGAAAATAGGCTCATTTTACAACTCCCCCAGAGTTAAACAGTTGAGTCTTACCGTTTTCTAATCCATTCAGCCGAACTCCGGGTCTAGCGGTACCACTTTTAGCATAGCTTAGCATAGATCATTGAATCGCACAGGACCATTAGCATCTCTTTGGTCATTTTTATGAGAGAGATGCTAATGGTCCTGTCCGATTCAATGATCTATGCTAAGCTATGCTAAAAGTGGTACCGCCAGACCCGGAGTTCGGCTGAATGGATTCGAAAACGGTGTAAGTGGAGTGGTAACAAAAAAGTGGAGTATCCCTTTAAACAAACCGTGCTCGGGCAAAGTACAGAGAGATCACACTAGTCAAACGAACCAGACTTTAGGGGTCAACTGTGCTCGGGCACAGTTCAGATTGCCCAGTGTGAGTACTAGTGATGTATGTCTCGAGACCACTTTTACGCGGTCTCGGTCTTGTCACGGCCTTGACGGTCTTTGGTCTTGGTCTTGTCTTGGTCTCTGACCTCTCGGTCTTGTCTAGGTCTCGCTGTCTCAGACCGACATAGTCGTCGGGGATTTAGCAATACAATAGGCGGCTACTACAATATCCACGACGACACAACGTTCGATAATGCAACATTATTATCCGCAACGGAACGGATTGAAGCGCGCGTCCGAGTGAAGACAGTGCGGCGTGTGCGCCCAATATACGAGAAAACACTTTATCCGCGCCACTGATCGCAGCGGCAACGAGCACTTTGAGCACTTGATTTAAAAAACACATATCAGTGACATGATGGCTTTTAACTTCATTCAGGAGATTTTGGGTAACTGCACAACTGACAGATGACTTTGAGCGCACCGCCAACGGTGTGTGTGTGTAACCATAGCGATAAAACGACCAACTTTCGGATCCTGCACTTAAGCCTATAATTTCGTTTTTAAACATTTTATTATGTATTTAAAAGTTGCAGAATGGATTAATTTGGAGACTCCGAAATCGGCAGAGATAGGCAGGCATTTGCTTAGATGAATTTGTGTCTTTGATATCTCTCTGTGTGTGTGTGTGTGTGTGTGTGTGTGTGTGTGTGTGTTGTTTGATTACAGTATTGTATTTAAGATGGTGTTAGACTAAATAAATGGTCTTTTAAATATCATCTGCATATCTCCGTTGTGTTGACTAAACATTAGGTCTAATCCAAGTTTATAATTGCGTATCTTTAATTTGATGTTACGATTTCATCTACACATTAAGTATAATTTCAATTGGTTACATATTTCTCATTCTTTAGACAGTTGTTGGAGGAGCAAGATGGTGTTGGAGGTGTTTGATGTTTTGTCAGATGAACCAGTCAGTACCAGTCATGTGAGTCCTCAACAGTACACAAAAGTTAAGGGAGTCTCAATCCTCTAATAGTGCAGTAACAGCTGTCTTGCAGTTGCTACACATAGTTGATCTCACCCTGCAAAAACATTTACAGTGAGCTCACAGTCACACACATGACATGGTCTGTCTCTGTATTGTTCTGCCTGTGTAGTTGAAGTAATACCATCTAATATGTATTGAATGTAAACTGCGGCTGAACCCTAGTATGCTGCTGTTCTTGAATTCATATTGCTTAGCTTCAACACTAGTCTATTTTTTTTTTTCCCTCCGGTCTCGACTTGGTCTTGGTCTTGACTTGGTCTGTCTTGGTCTTGGTCTTGTCTTGGTCTCGATACCCTCTGGTCTTGGTAGTGTCTTGGTCTCGGTTTAGGCGGTCTTGACTACAAGTCTAGTGAGTACACCCTTAGACTTGTTTTAAAATTGTCATCTGTTCTGCAGTTCCGTTTGATGCCCCTAGTGACACTTCAGCTTTACATCCACTATACAAGATTCTGTAGACTTGCACCTGAAATAAGTCCAGAAATCGTGTAAAAAAAAATATATATATATAATTTTTTTTTTTTTTTTCTGAGTCTGCCCCTCAGTTTACAGCAATAATTACTGCATGAAATGTTTGGATCTGCTGAGGAACACTGTCGAGGTCAAATGACCATTTCTTTTAAAAGAGAACTGAGCAAAAATATTCCTGTTCCTCATTACTTTTCAAGTAGTTTCAGGTTTGATTTGACGTCAGCCACAATTGTGGTCTTGTTTGGTATTTGATAAGGTTTTACAAATAGTAATTCTTGTTGCTGTCAAACAAAGAGGTTCATTTAAACTACTAATAAACAGCTATTCATGTTTGCACAGAGTGTAGCACAAGTGCTGGAGACTTGTGTATCTGCTCAGCGGTTTGATAAAGAACAGATGCAAACTTGTAGACAGACATGGTGAGTCACAGAGATCCAAATTAAGTTTTGGGAATTTTCTAAATCATAGAATGAGAGGCATTCTCCAGTCTCAGGAGACCATGGATCACGCCGGATGAGGAACACCAGTGCAGCGTCAGTTGTGACTCAACAGTCCAGTTCGAGTGTGAGAGTGGCTGTCTCTGCCACAAAACCTGCAGTTGAAAAATGCATTGAATTTTTTTGCATTAATTTGTCTGCAAGTTGGCAACACTGGCCCAGTCTGTTGTTTTACACTGTTGTGATGAACATTTGAGTTAGTTAAGAGAGACATGCCACTCTAGTTTATACGGAATGCAAAAAACCGCAGACACACTGGACAAAGATGAAACTTTCTAGTGTGAGTGGCTGTCTATGCGATATCAAATGAAGTATACTTTGAAAGGCAATAGGCCTTTTCAGAATGTTTGTAAACAATAGGCACAGAGTAACTTCCGGGTGGCAGAACGCGAGCGGCTTCCACTGACTAACTGAAAGAGATCCAGCCGGCGACTGCAACAGTTACATAGTTAAAAACATAGTTGTTGTTGCTCAAAGTTGAAACGATGATGAAAACGTGTTGTGTTTGGGGTTGCGCTACCAGATATACAGCAAAAGGTGTAGGGGTTTCATCGATTTCCTGTGGGTGAGGAGGTTATAGCGAGTGGACGTCGTGTCGTCAAAGTAGGAAATCTTAACGATCCCCTAAATTATATGATTCATCCAGCGTTTACATTTCTGCTTCGTGTATTCTCAAAACGGTCCATCTACAAAATCACAGCAGAGCATTTATCTTCCGCCGGGGAAATTCGAGACTAATATTAGTAAACTCATTGCCAGTCACTGCCTGCAGTAAAAGAGGGCTGCCCACTCTCAAGCACTGACCGTGAGACTCACGCAATTGTATGGGGCGCCACGTAGGATTTAAATCTAAGTTCGCTTATCAATACATACATAACACACGTGCATATACACCTATAAATTACTCGCATATACATGTAGGCTATATTGGATGTTCAAAATACATATATGAAATACACGTGCACACTAATATGAAATTCATACCAATACATATTATGTTAGTAATGAATGCACATACACTTGTGAATAACTTGCATATACAGTGAGGAAAATAAGTATTTGAACACCCTGCTATTTTGCAAGTTCTCCCACTTAGAAATGATGGAGGGGTCTGAAATTGTCATCGTAGGTGCATGTCCACTGTGAGTGACATAATCTATAAAAAAAAATCCAGAAATCACAATGTATGATTTTTTTAACTATTTATTTGTATGATACAGCTGCAAATAAGTATTTGAACACCTGAGAAAATCAATGTTAATATTTGGTACAGCAGCCTTTGTTTGCAATTACAGAGGTCAAACGTTTCCTGTAGTTTTTCACCAGGTTTGCACACACTGCAGGAGGGATTTTGGCCCAGTCCTCCACACAGATCTTCTCTAGATCAGTCAGGTTTCTGGGCTGTCGCTGAGAAACACGGAGTTTGAGCTCCCTCCAAAGATTCTCTATTGGGTTTAGGTCTGGAGACTGGCTAGGCCACGCCAGAACCTTGATATGCTTCTTACAGAGCCACTCCTTGGTTATCCTGGCTGTGTGCTTCGGGTCATTGTCATGTTGGAAGACCCAGCCTCGACCCATCTTCAATGCTGTAACTGAGGGAAGGAGGTTGTTCCCCAAAATCTCGCAATACATGGCCCCGGTCATCCTCTCCTTAATACAGTGCAGTCGCCCTGTCCCATGTGCAGAAAAACACCCCCAAAGCATGATGCTACCACCCCCATGCTTCACAGTAGGGATGGTGTTCTTGGGATGGTACTCATCATTCTTCTTCCTCCAAACACGTTTAGTGGAATTATGACCAAAAAGTTCTATTTTGGTCTCATCTGACCACATGACTTTCTCCCATGACTCCTCTGGATCATCCAAATGGTCATTGGCAAACTTAAGACGGGCCTTGACATGTGCTGGTTTAAGCAGGGGAACCTTCCGTGCCATGCATGATTTCAAACCATGACGTCTTAGTGTATTACCAACAGTAACCTTGAAAACGGTGGTCCCAGCTCTTTTCAGGTCATTGACCAGCTCCTCCCGTGTAGTTCTGGGCTGATTTCTCACCTTTCTTAGGATCATTGAGACCCCACGAGGTGAGATCTTGCATGGAGCCCCAGTCCGAGGAAGATTGACAGTCATGTTTAGCTTCTTCCATTTTCTAATGATTGCTCCAACAGTGGACCTTTTTTCACCAAGCTGCTTGGCAATTTCCCCGTAGCCCTTTCCAGCCTTGTGGAGGTGTACAATTTTGTCTCTAGTGTCTTTGGACAGCTCTTTGGTCTTGGCCATGTTAGTAGTTGGATTCTTACTGATTGTATGGGGTGGACAGGTGTCTTTATGCAGCTAACGACCTTAAACAGGTGCATCTAATTTAGGATAATAAATGGAGTGGAGGTGGACATTTTAAAGGCAGACTAACAGGTCTTTGAGGGTCAGAATTCTAGCTGATAGACAGGTGTTCAAATACTTATTTGCAGCTGTATCATACAAATAAATAGTAAAAAAATCAGATATTGTGATTTTATTTGAGCGTCGGTTGGCGTAGGACGCCGTCTGGGTTTTAGCTTAGCGAACGAGTCATTGCACGAGAATAAAAGCGAAAGTGATGAAGGCGAGCAAAGAAGTCAAGACGGCACAGACAGAAGGCTGACCTGAGCATTCGAATGCACAAATGTTTTCATAATTACATGAGCTGACTGGAATGAAGAAAGTGATCTACATGATTTATATTCAAAATCGTAAGCAAGCGCTGCTTTGTTTTACAGTTTTTATATCTGCAGTCCTAGTTTCAGTTTCCCTTTTTGATGAAAATAGACTATAGATTCCTGCTGATATAGATGGATATTTCTTACATGCAGGCGCAGAACGCACATGCTAGTTTGACAGGCGCCTATAGTCATTTTGGTGTGTTCAAGCGCAGCTTTTTGGCCGAGACGCAGCCGACGAGAGGCAACAACATAGTAAGCTTTCGTCGCCGCTAGTTTCTTTGATTTCGGCTTGGTGTGTCCCAGAATTATTTTTTCTTATTATGAAGAACGTTTTATAATCTAAAGGACACTTTTTCCAGTATAAAGAACCTTTTGTGCATTGAAAAGGTTCCATGGATGTTAAAATTGCTTCATGGAACCATAGATGCCAATAAAGAACCTTTATTTTTAATAGTCCACTTGAGGCTAATAAGCTAATATGCTAATAATACTACAAATATTTTCTTTTTCACTGTCTTCAGGAGGTCGTCTCTGCTCCTTCTCACCGTGTATAGAGCAGGTCCAGAGGACTTGTGAGGCTTTAACAAACCATGGCTTTGAGGAGATCTGCACACTGGAGGTTCTGCTGCGGGTGCATGACGTTCGTTCTGTCACCCTGCCATTACCAGACTTTGGACCAGAGGAGTGCTCTACTAACAGCACACAGATGGCTTCAGATCTTAATCAAGAGGAAGTCCCAAACACTGGGAACACCTCTGTAATCTGCAGGACTGCCACACCACCAAGAGAAATGGCAGGACACACTGGATACCTCACCTTTGCTACCAAACCACGCGACTAGAAGCATTGCTGAAGCTGACCACAGAGGAGACTGTTGTAGAGTGTAACGCAGACTCGCTAAATGTCATGCTATGACGTCACCTGTACACACCCTCAATATTCGGGAGTCCCAATCTTGTTCCTGGAGATCTTCCTTCCTGCAAAGTCAGCTCCAACCCTGATCAAACAGAACTGAACCAGCTAATTTAAGATCTTCAGGAGCACTTGATAATACAGACAAGTGTGTTTGATCAGGGTTGGATTTGAACTCTGCATGTGGGTGGATCTCCAGGAACAATACTGGGCACCCCTGCGGTCTTGTTTAGTTTCATTTAGATATAAAAGATTGGTTAACAGCTAGATGGGCTTTTACATCAATGTAACCGTTCAGTGGAGTACAGATTGATGTTCATGTTTTTATTTTTGTGCTTTTTTTTTTAAACTGGTAGATCTTTTACTGCAATAAAATATATTGAGATGGAAAAAACATTGTAGTTTTTGTATTTCTTTCTCGTGCTGTGGCAGATTTGTATGACTGTCAGCTGCTGTGTGCAAATACTGCACACGTATTTGACCTCTCAGGGAAAACGAGGTATGAGTGGCTTGGAAATGTATGCTGTACATGACGTTTATGTCATGATAAAATTTAGACCAGACGACATCATATAAAGCTTTAAGTGTGAGGTTTTTTATTTGTGCTCATCGATGCGATATCAGCAGTTTCTCACCACTAGCTCTCTAAATTCAAGGTTGTTACGGTCTGTTCTGTATTTGTGCATGTTACTTTCTTGCATGTGGAATGCAAGATACTGAAGAAGAACTAGATGCGCTAACATCTGGTAAATGTTATATCTGAAACAAACTGCTGAGAGCTCCTCTAACCACAAGTCCAAAAAAGGCCGTCCCTCTGCAATCTGATGCCTTCATAGATGCTGTATAACGGTGAAATTAATTTATTATTCTCTCTCTGGCTCATTGTGTTATAAACCTTTTGTGCTCTATTTTGGGAAACACAGAGGATCGATTTTATAGTTGGAGACAGTCATAATCTGAGTTTGGAATAAGATACTAGTGTACTGTACATGATATACTTCACACTGCCATTAGGCAATAGATAATGCTTTTAAACAGTCATAGGTGACTTTGTTACATGATCATCACATTGCACAATGTAGTTCAGTGTTAGTTACCACTGTGGAAACCAAATTTGTAAAAAATAAATAAATAATTCAACGATATGAAATTTCTGGCTCATACCATATAATACTATATTTATTTTCATTATGACTTCTAACAGATAAATGGACAATAGTAAAAAAAAAAAATCTTCAAGTGAATTTTGGCATCACAATGTATGAAAAATTAATAACTGGTATTAATTAACTATAAAAAAAACAACTTTTAAGTGTGCATTATATGACAGCAAATCTAAATGTAAAACTAGCTTTAAAAAAGCTTTAAGTTGCTATTAGTGTTTTCTTTGTGACGTATATCTGGGTCAAAATCGGTTTATTCATCACACTGGCAGTGTGCTCTGTATACTAAACAAGTGTAGATCAGTGTACTATTAATACAGAAATGTTGTGACTGCATACATTATAGTGCAGAAATGGTAAGAATAATATGCAGTTCCTCTCAGGGCTCTGTGTTAACATGTTCAGATCCATATGATTCTCTTAATGTATGACGGATTGTGGGTTATGTAATGTTGGAACTCAATTGTAAAAGGCTCCTCTTCCCATATCTGTTTATTAATTGCATCCATATGTGGGGGATGGAGACTTGATGATGTAACAGAAGAATGGGTGTGTGTTACATTTAAGCCATCTGCTTTCTGTTAACACATTATACAGTGAGGAATGAGAACGGAGAGTGGTCCCCCCCCCCTCACATCTGATGATCTAAACCTTTGCACAAGACTCTAGAATAGCAGCTCTTAGTGCCTACAAATACTCACTTTAATCAGCTTGACAGCAAGGCCTTGATTGTAGGTTCCTGAAACAGACTCCGGGTGATAATGATAATGATGTGGTGGGCTCAAAGTGTGTGTTAGTTCTCTGATAAAGTGAGAAGCAAGACAAATGATATAGGAATGGACAGAATCAATAATAGAATCAATTGGAGCCAATCCAGAAAAGGATCACATAAGAAAACATTATGCATCAAATAAAATCCTATTGGATCGACAAAAAAAATCGATCCGAAATTCCTATTTTTATTTATCAAGTTGGATATCTGTAGATTGCTTTCCCCTTCTAAGTAGGGATAAACTTCGAGTTTAAATACACTAACATTCAAAAGTTTGGGGTTTTTATTTTAATATAATATAAATAAAATGTAATTTATTTCTGTGATGGCCATTACTCCAGTCTTCAGCGTTATATGAGCCTTCAGAAATCATTCTAATATGCTGATTTGCTACTCAAGAAACGTCTTATCTATGTTGAAACTTGTGCTGCTTCATTTCTTTATGGGAACTGTGATGCTTTTCCCCCGGAATTCTTTCATGAGAAATTGTTTGTAATATTAAAAATGTCTTCACTGTCACCAATTTAATGTCATTGTTGAATAAATATGTACTTACTGTAATAACAGTAAATAGGCTATTATGTCTAATACATGCAAGAAACTCTAAACCAAACCAGAGTAGTGTATACATTATCAAAAAAGACCCACCACCATTTTACTGTTAACAGCTTTATACTTTTAAGCACAGTGACTGGCATCTATTCTTGACACACAAAGGTGCTTGTGAGCTATAAATACCCAGCCACCCTTTCTAGCACATTCTCTATATAAGTCTCTCTCTCTCTCTCTCTCTCTCTCTCTCTCTCTCTCTCTCTCTCTCTCTCTCTCTCTCTCTCTCTCTCTCTCTCTCTCTCTCTCTCTCTCTCTCTCTCTCTCTCTCTCTCTCTCTCTCTCTCTCTCTCTCTCTCTCTCTCTCTCTCTCTCTCTCTCTCTCTCTCTCTCTCTCTCTCTCTCTCTCTCTCTCCTCTATATAAGCATCTCTCTCTCTCTCTCTCTCCTCTATATAAGCATCTCTCTCTCTCTCTCTCTCTCATAAGCATCTCTCCTCTATATAAGCATCTCTCTCTCTCTCTCTCTCTCTCTCTCTCTCTCTCTCTCATAAGCATCTCTCCTCTATATAAGCATCTCTCCTCTATATAAGCATCTCTCTCTCTCTCCTCTATATAAGCCTCTCTCTCTCTCCTCTATATAAGCATCTCTCTCTCTCTCCTCTATATAAGCATCTCTCTCTCTCTCTCTCTCTCTCATAAGCATCTCTCCTCTATATAAGCATCTCTCTCTCTCTCTCTCTCTCTCTCTCATAAGCATCTCTCCTCTATATAAGCATCTCTCCTCTATATAAGCATCTCTCTCTCTCTCTCCTCTATATAAGCATATCTCCTCTCTCTCCTCTATATAAGCATCTCTCCTCTATATAAGCATCTCTCTCTCTCTCTCTCTCTCCTCTATATAAGCATCTCTCTCTCTCTCTCAATTCAATTCAATTCAATTCAATTGAATTCAATAAAGCTTTATTGGCATGACAAAAATACATTTGTATTGCCAAAGCATCAAAACAGCATAGAAAATGATTTTGAACATTCAGTACAGAAAATAATAATAATAATTAAATTAAATAAGAAATAAAAATAAGAAAAAATAGTAGAACAGTTTATGAACATTTCAAAATTCTGTGAACAATTTAGAATTCAGTGTGTAAGTGTTTGTGTGTTTGTTTTGTGTACGAGCGTGTGTGTGTGTGTGTGTGTATGTGGGCGCATCACTGAATAGTCGTCAACTCTCTCTTTTTGTGACAGGCATCGATGTATCTTGCCGCTAGTAGGATACAATCTCTTTTTTCACCTAGTAGATGTTGAAATTGTGTTTTGTTGTTCAATTTTAGGAAGTTAGGGCAAAGTATTTCAAATTTTGTGTAAAAAGTCCCTCTAATGTCCTCATAGTTGGAACAGCTGGTGAGAAAGTGTTGCTCTGTCTCCACTTCTCCCTGGTCACAGTACCGGCAGATGTTGCCCCATGTCTCTTTCAAACTGAAAGGAATAGTTCACTCAAAAATGAAAATTTCGGTTATCATTCACTGCCCCTTATGACATTAGAAAATGTGCATATTCTGCCAACTATTTTTGTTTTCCATGGAAAAAAATGAGGGTTTGAGTAAATATTTTTGGGTGAACTATTGCTCTCTCTCTCTCTCTCTCTCTCTCTCTCTCTCTCATCTCTCTCTCTCTCTCTCTCTCTCTCTCTCTCTCTGTCCACTCTTCACTCTCAGATCCCAGAGTTCAGCCCCATTAATCCAGGAGCAGGGAGGAGAAAAAGCAGCAGTCATGAGCTAAAGCACAAAGAAGGCTTGTGCTGGTGATACTTTAGGCCGTCAAAACACTTACACAAGCTCAGATTAGCAGTTAGGAACGCCTCGCCGTCAGTGTGTTTACGCAAGTTACGTAATCGGATTACTTTTTCCCAAGTAACTAGAAAAGTAACACATTACTTTTAAAATTACAACAAAATTTCTGAGTTACTTTTTTAAATAAGTAACGCAAGATGCTTCTTTTCCCATTTATTGACTGACACCTTTTCTGTCCCCATGTTGAGAGAAATCTAGAGTAAGTGCTGAGGTGTTGTGTGCGCAAACATGATGGTTATTGTAGTTCTCGACTAAATGTGAGCATGCAGTTACTCATCTCACTTGGACAAATTTAGTATTCCTCAAAATGAATAATAAGAGTGAAATGCAAACCCAGAACATTACGCAAAGTTGCAAAAATTAAACATTAAATAACACCCATAGACTTTATGTATTTAATCTCACTTTATTAATCAATGTCTTTGCTGCTGATCTTTGATCCAATTCAACCATAGGAACAAGTATAATGATTTTAGTTAAACATCACATTTGTGGTTTTTTATTGCTGAAGTAAGAGTGTTGAACTTTCTACTCTTGCATCCTGTTCCTCTGCGATCCAGAATGGCAGCAGGGCTGAAAGGTTTGCTCGCCTTATACAGACACGAAACCATTAGAGACAAACTTCTGCTTGAAGTTTTTGAACTCAATACATTATTCACATTCTGAATAATGTGAACATTAGAATAGATCATTAGCTCAGTAAAACGATAGCAGTCAATGGAAGGTCTCCACCTTGACAGGAAAACAAAGGCGTGTGTGTTTGATCCATGTGTCTTTGGTGGATATCATGAGCTCACAGGGAACATATTGTTCTGTAAAAGGGAAGCAGGATGATGCTTTTCCATGACTGAAGTTATTAATAGTAAAGGCACTGGTGTGTAAATGTCAACATCAGGTTAAACTAAGTGACCTACATTGTATGATTTTATTGTGGAGTGCTATAACATTTCTGCAGCTTGTAACTTTTGTTAAAAATTACCAACATAATGAGATGAGGATAAACCTTGATGGCATTCTGTTTGGCACAATTATGAAAAACTCATAAGCCGACTCGTGTCGGCAGGTTAGAAGTTATGATCTTATATCCGTGAGAAGCTCATTGTTCAGCTTGCTTTTGGTTTGTTTGCTTTGAAAGCCCTCAAGCCACTTCAGATATCAGGTTTTAAAGAAAAAAATGTGCATGCTTTGTCTGATTCACAGGTTTTCCATGGAGACCGCAGAGCTAAAATGAGTGAACAGAATTGTTCCCGGAAAAGCTTAAAAGTAAAGTAAAAACAGCACGATTTGCAATGGATGCAGACAAAATGATAAAAGAAGATTTTGCTTTAAAGGTCAGCAAAACATTGGGTTGAGCCTTTTGTCTTCCATTGCGCCTCTGAGAAGAGTCATGTGATCACGGTTGGTGTCCACCTGAATTGACGTTCATTCGCCACCATCACTTTTCAATGACGTACGACTCGCATTGATGGGAATATCCAATCTGTCTGCTTACATGTCAGACGCAAATCCGATTCATATTGCATTTATTCCCATATATGAATGAGGCCTGAAACCGATCTTAGACTATCAGAATCCATGTGTTTTTTTCCTGCTTTTTCATTGGTCATATCCGATCTGTGCCACATGGGAGGAAAAAATTGGGATTGGGTCGTTTGAACCATAATGTAAATGCGGCCCGAATGTTACCACATCTTTAAGTGGCTGGTTCAAGTCATTTCTAACTCCTTTCTCGGTTTCATTTTTTTATTCTGGTGTTTCACCCTAATGTTTACTATAGTGCTATTAAGTGTACAATAGTACACTTTTTGCCCCATGTCTCTTTCAAACTGAAAGGAATAGTTCACTCAAAAATGAAAATTTCGGTCATCATTCACTGCCCCTTAACATTAGAAAATTTGCATATTCTGCCAACTATTTTTGTTTTCCATGGAAAAAAATATTTTTGGGTGAGCTATTGCTGTCATTTTCCTCCAGTTTACTATCTTTCTGAAGTCTTTGATGTTCTGTTGTATTATTTATAGGTTCGAAGCTTCATAGCTCAGTGCCATTTTTGCAAAGATATTTACAGAAATAGGAAGTTGCATTCAGATTTGTTATCTTCCCCTTAGTGCCCTGAGAGTTTCAGATTCAGTCCTGATCTGGAGTGCTGCCTCGCTCCTCGGGTCACTCCTCAAGAGCTCCTTTCAGCTAGTAATTGAACATTGAGATGGATGCTGGGAGTTTGATGATAAATCACAATTCAGTTAAATTCCTCCCTGTTCTGACTCAGATATCATTGAGAAATTCCAATTGTATTTCATTTACTGCCCAGAGAAGGAGGATGAACAATCAGTTATGTCAATAAAAGGTCAGTCAGCTGTTCTCAGCACTCCCACAAACCCACAGTTTGTTCACGGATTGTCTGATCATATGCCATGCAGAAATGGCAAGAGCTGAAATCGTACTTGGTTTGATGCAGTTCTTGATTTTTTAGTTAGGCTGATACAAAAAGCATTTGTTTGATGAAGGATTATCATCGTAACTAAACTAAATAATTTAAGTTTGTATAACTTTCAAATTGTCTTTAGTACTGTATTAGTGGCAGTTTAGCCATAATTAGTGGATCTAATATATAAATCTATATATTCACTTATATCACTCAATAAGTGCATGCCATAATTCAAGTGGATATAACTTTCACTTTAGAACAGGGGGTCAAATTGTCTTTATTACACTATTTTAGCTATTTATAACTGTAAAACCAGCATTAATTAAACATAGTTGCTTCAAATTGTTCAGTTAACTTCAGTTAGGATCACTGAAATATAACTAAATACATTACACAAAAATAATATATAGTTTGCTAAGATGTAATGGCTAAAAGGCATTTACTGTACATTCAGTAGATTATTAATTGCTTATTTATCGCATGAATGTGGATCCTTAAATGGCTAATATGTCCAAACTGTATTTTAAGTTAATCATTAGTTACAAGTGTATTTATACTTAACTAATGCATAAGTCTGAACCCTTAAAATAAAGTGTTACCAAATGTTTCCATCCAAAGTTGCGATTTTAATTTGTGCACAAATTGGAATATCGCATAAAACATTTGTGAATAAAGCAGTGTTTCTATCCCATGTCTTCAAGAGAATGAAACTATAAAATATCTGTAATAAAAAGGGAAGTTTGCTGCATTTGGAGAAGCCACTGTGGCTCTTTTATCCTACATCATAAATGGCACGTTTCTCGACGAAACGCAGTAAATGCAGTCATGCTATCTTACTTTTGGATGCCTGGTGTGGGAATGCAATCGTGTGAGACGCTTCTGGAGGGGATAAAACCAAATCATTCTGATGACAAAAGTTTTGTGAGGTTTTTGTTTGCGCATTGAGGGATTTATTCTGTAAATGTGTTTCCATTGTGTATGCGCATGTCTTCTTATCAGATAAACGATTTATCTGCTTCAAATGAGCGCATATTCTTTTTAATGCATTTTTATGTGCATCTTTGCTTTTCCATCCAGTATTTTTATATGATATCCCAAAATGCGCATAAAATTGGTGGATGAAAACAGCTATTGTTGAAGGGTATCGCTCAAAAATCTATATCCAGTCTCCCAAAACCATGTGGAAAAATGTATTATGGTCTGAAACCAATATTGAACTGAACCTGAACTTTTTGTATTGTGCAAGGTACGTTTGGTGCAAAAACAACACAGCACACCAGTAACACCAGTTTTTCTTACTGATGCATGTAGTATCGTGGTAAATCATCTATTTGAGATAAAATCACTATTGGCAGGTTTTTGTTTTACATATGAGTCAGAAGGTCTCTTTCTGTGAATCTCTTTCTGTTTGTGTGAGTTCCACATTGGGACAGTTTTAGTTCCCAGTTTGGTCTGAACTGAGACATGCTCATGTGTATATGAACCATATGGACTTAAAATAAGTGGCACATTTATGAAACTCCTCAACATATGCTGATGACCAGTAACACTTCAGATGGTGACGACTGCTTCTCTGTTTTGTTATCTAGGCTATTCTGTCAAAAAGTACAGCTTAGCACAGCTAGGTTATCGGAAGTGTATTTGAGCAAACTTTTGATGATTTAGGTATGATCTCAGTTGAAAAGTCAAAAGTCTGAGTTGTTCATTTTGAGGTGACGAAAAGCACAACCACAGACAATGTCCAAACCGACTGCCATAAAAAAAAGCCTGGTGCATTGTAAAAAGCACAAGGAAAGATGCAATAAACTTGCTTTTATGAGTCAGAATGAAGGATGATGTGAGACGTGTGCAGAGGTGCACGTATATTTGTTGCTGGCCAAAGTACATGAGAGCTGCTGTTCCTGTTTCACTGTGACGGTGTTATAATCATATTACATTGTCAATAGAGCGGCGCAGGTATAACTTAAGAACCCGGAAGACTAATTTGCGCCACTTCTAATAAGTAACTGAGAACGTTTGGGGCGTGAGTGTGTGTTTTACGCATGTTTTTTTCTTTTGTGATGGAAATGGGCTTCCATTCGTTACCAACTTGACCCAAAACACCCAAACATGTGGATTCCTATTAAATGTGGCCAGTTAGTGTAACTTGATAATATGTGAAGGTTTTTTTGGCACAAGGGCAGGACATCCTGTCACTCACATGAGATCACAACAATAGCAAATCACAACAATCCAACCATCCAATCAATTCCTAATGATTTGAGTCCCATCCTATATGCATTTCTTGTTTCAGAAGTTGTTTCACTCAGATATGTCACAATAAGGAAGAAATACTTCTTTTTTTTCTCTCTCTGGAATATTGGGATGAATGTCACAGTGTCCACTGACATGTGGCTGTAGTTCTGCGCTTTGAATCATGGGTCATTTGACAGTGAGTCACTCTGCTGCGCCATTTCACAACATAATGAAGGACATTTTGTTTCAATACTCCTTACAAATAGTACAGTGGCAGTAAACACTACAAACTGTTGATCTGAATATGTTTTGATGGTCTTGTGGTTTGTTGTTTGCATCTCTCTTGCTGATGACTAACTGTGTGGGACAGACTTCCGTTTGTTGAGCAGGTTTTCCCTGGATCACACTTTGGCCTGTGCCTGTTTGCTAGTCTTCTGTGTAGGGGTGTTTACTTTAATCATATTTTCTATGCTGAGCTGAATTGAACATTATAGGGTGAGCCACATTCCACTCTGTATTCAGTTTTGCGTGTACTCCCCCCCTGCCCAACGTTCATTACACACTGGAAAAAGCCCTCATGATTTCAAGATGTGCTTGTGCTAACTGTGATGCCTTAGAAGAGGCTGCTCTCTAATGGACAAATGAGGGAAATAAGCCAATAGAAATATACACTGCAAAAATGAACAAATCCTGGAGGAACCTTTTGGGGTTCTTCACTTTGGAACTTCACTTTGCCTCCAGGAACTGAATTTGAAGTTTTATATAATTTAATTGGTAACACTTTAGTTTAGGGTCCAATTCTATTCTATTAAAGTTGTTTATTTGCATGCATATTACTAGAACATTGACTGTTTATTAGTACTTCTAAAGCACATATTAATGCCTTATTCTGCATGACCTCTATCCCTTAATCATACCCAATACCTAAACTTAACTACCTTACTAACTATTAAAAAGCAGTAATTAAGAGTTTGAGGCAAATATATATATATATATATATATATATATATATATATATATATATATATATAATAGTTAATAGTGAGAATCTGACCCTAAACTGAAGTGTGACCTTTTTATTTTTTTTGTAGGTTTTTATTTTTTGGTACTTATTAACTTCTATTATAATAAACAAACTGAAAAACTGAACCAAATACAAAATAAGATTTGTTTGTATATTATAGATACATTTTAATACATACATTTGCATGCACTTAGCTAATAGGCTTAAAAACAAAAAACAATGCTGCGCAATACATAAGCAACATGAACAATCAACCATTAAGACATCTCAACAAAATGCATGGAAACACAATGTGTTTGATGTAATAAATCAATGCAAAAAAAAACAAAAAAAAACAATTGGCATTAACAATACACTCACGGTGTGCTGTAATACTACTGAAAAATCATAATCCTAACCTTTATCTCTATACCGAAAACTCAGTTGGTCATACAGTTATTCAGCTTTTATGAATCATTAGTGAACAGTGCTCATAAACGGTTGTTAAATATTCTCACTAGAAACGAGTGGAGGCTTGGACCTGGAAACAGTATTATTTACATCATAAACAAGCGGAAAACATTTTTCCATATAATCAGCAAATTTTCACAGGTGAATTCCAGTTATTTAAATAGGAATCGACACGATCAGAAATTTTATATGAGGTCAGTATGGGTCAATGTTGGTCACTCAGAATCGCCGCATTGATCAACAGAAAACTTCTGTGTGGGCTATGCTTCAAACATTACATCGCTACGCTGTTGACATTGGAAAATGGACCTTTTTGTCAAAGTAATTTCACTGAAATTTTGCAAATGTGACCACACCTGTACTGCTTTGCAGCATAAAATGCAATCAATATAAATTTATTGCAGACCAAACTTGTGTAACACCATCCATCCATCCATCCATCCACATCCATCCATCTTCTTCCGCTTATCCGGGGCTGGGTCGCGGGGGCAGCAGTCTAAGCAGGGATTCCCAGGCCAGGTGGGACATGCCTGGAACACCTTCCCGGGAAGGCGTCCAGGAGGCATCCGGGAAAGATGCCCGAGCCACCTCAGCTGGCCCCTCTCGATGTGGAGGAGCAGCGGCTCTACTCTGAGCTCCTACTGAGTGACCGAGCTTCTCACCCTATCTCTAAGGGATCGCCCAGCCACCCTGCGGAGAAAGCTCATTTTGGCCGCCTGTATCCGGGATCTTGTCCTTTCGGTCATGACCCACAGCTCATGACCATAGGTGAGAGTAGGAACGTAGATTGACCGGTAAATCGAGAGCTTCACCTTGCGGCTCAGCTCCTTCTTCACCACGACAGACCGGTTACAGCGACCGCATTACTGCAGAAGCTGCACCGATCCGTCTGTCAATCTCCCGTTCCATCCTTCCCTTACTCGTGAACAAGACCCCAAGATACTTGAACTCCTCCACTTGAGGCAGGAACGCTCCACCAACCTGAAGCGGGCAAACCACCCTTTTCCGACTGAGAACCATGGCCTCGGATTTGGAGGTGCTGATTCTCATCCCAGCCACTTCACACTCGGCTGCAAACCGTCCCAGTGCATGCTGAAGGTCCTGGTCTGATAGGGCCAGCACGACAACATCATCCGCAAAGAGCAGAGATGAAATCTTGTGGTCCCCAAACCTGACCCCCTCCGGCCCCTGGCTGCGCCTAGAAATTCTGTCCATAAAAAATATGAACAGAACCGGCGACAAAGGGCAGCCCTACCGGAGTCCAACATGCACCGGGAACAAGTCTGACTTACTGCCGGCAATACGAACCAAGCTCCTGCTCCGATCGTACAGGGACCGGATAGCCCTTAGCAAAGGGCCCAGAACCCCATACTCCCAGAGCACCCTCCACAAGATGCCGCGAGGGACACGGTCGAATGCCTACTCCAAATCCACAAAGCACATGTGGATTGGTTGGGCAAACTCACGACCGGGACGAAAACCACACTGTTCCTCCTGAATCCGAGGTTCTACTATCGGCCGTATTCTCCTCTCCAGTACCCTGGCATAGACTTTCCCGGGGAGGCTGAGAATAGTTTTATCTTGCATTTTGTCTTTTGAGTGCTACAGGCCATGTGTTGAATGTGTGAATGCACTCAAAGACCTGTGGGTAATATCCAGCTGTTGTTTGGCTGCTATTTCATCCAATGTTCCATTCAATGGCAGATTGAGATCACATAAAACAGATGTGTAATAAATGTTTTATTGGACTGCAACACTTCCTTTAATGTATTTTTTAATAATTGCGATACAAAATCATTAGTCATTGAAAAACTGCTCAATTTCGGGACAGACTTATCTTGAGGTCGTACACTGCCCTTGGGTTAGCAGGGGTTTCTCGCAGAAAGCTTTTGCAGCATTTGAAGCTGTCTGTTCCAAACACTGTGATTGTCAGTTGTTTAGTTTTTCATAACCTATATTTGCCACTGCATTCCACAGAGGCATACTTTTACTTACATTTAGTCTGTGTATAAGGAATCTTTTGAAAACATTTATTTTTGGGAAACCCTTGACAAATCCCAGTTCCACAAACAGCTAAGAACGTGATTTGATGTGGGTAGACAACTGAACTTTCATCTTTGCTTCTAAATTTGCATACACCCTGCAGAGTCTGTGACATGTTTTGCATTTTATTTTATTTTTATTTTTACTAAACTTAAAAACTAATTATTAGGTATAGTGATTATTGCCCATATTATTGTGTGTTGCCACCTTGACCAATAATGGCTGTTTGTAGGGTTTAAAGTCTGAAGGTTTTACCATCAGTCTGACAGTTATTTTATATGTATGTATGTATATATATATATATATATATATATATATATATATATATATATATATATATATATATATATATATATATATACACTCACCTAAAGGATTATTAGGAACACCATACTAATACTGTGTTTGACCCCCTTTCGCCTTCAGAACTGCCTTAATTCTACGTGGCATTGATTCAACAAGGTGCTGAAAGCATTCTTTAGAAATGTTGGCCCATATTGATAGGATAGCATCTTGCAGTTGATGGAGATTTGTGGGATGCACATCCAGGGCACGAAGCTCCCGTTCCACCACATCCCAAGATGCTCTATTGGGTTGAGATCTGGTGACTGTGGGGGCCATTTTAGTACAGTGAACTCATTGTCATGTTCAAGAAACCAATTTGAAATGATTCGAGCTTTGTGACATGGTGCATTATCCTGCTGGAAGTAGCCATCAGAGGATGGACATGGTCAGAAACAATGCTCAGGTAGGCCGTGGCATTTAAACGATGCCCAATTGGCACTAAGGGGCCTAAAGTGTGCCAAGAAAACATCCCCCACACCATTACACCACCCACACCATTACACCACCACCACCAGCCTGCACAGTGGTAACAAGGCATGATGGATCCATGTTCTCATTCTGTTTACGCCAAATTCTGACTCTACCATCTGAATGTCTCAACAGAAATCGAGACTCATCAGACCAGGCAACATTTTTCCAGTCTTCAACTGTCCAATTTTGGTGAGCTCGTGCAAATTGTAGCCTCTTTTTCCTATTTGTAGTGGAGATGAGTGGTACCCGGTGGGGTCTTCTGCTGTTGTAGCCCATCCGCCTCAAGGTTGTGCGTGTTGTGGCTTCACAAATGCTTTGCTGCATACCTCTGTTGTAACGAGTGGTTATTTCAGTCAAAGTTGCTCTTCTATCAGCTTGAATCAGTCGGCCCATTCTCCTCTGACCTCTAGCATCAACAAGGCATTTTCACCCACAGGACTGATACTGGATGTTTTTCCCTTTTCACACCATTCTTTGTAAACCCTAGAAATGGTTGTGCGTGAAAATCCCAGTAACTGAGCAGATTGTGAAATACTCAGACCGGCCCGTCCGGCACCAACAACCATGCCACGCTCAAAATTGCTTAAATCACCTTTCTTTCCCATTCTGACATTCAGTTTGGAGTTCAGGAGATTGTCTTGACCAGGACCACACCCCTAAATGCATTGAAGCAACTGCCATGTGATTGGTTGATTAGATAATTGCATTAATGAGAAATTGAACAAGTGTTCCTAATAATCCTTTAGGTGAGTGTATATATTTGACAATGTCAGACCCCATTAGACCTCAGTAGAACCCAAAACCCCAAATCAGACAGCTTCAGATCGCATTAGACCTCAGCAGAAACCATTTCAGTCAGTGATAGACTGATAGATAGATAGATAGATAGATGGATGGATAGAAATAGAACAATTGATCGATAGACAGATGGGAGGATGAAGGGATGGATAGAAATAGAACAATTGATAGACAGAGAATGATTGATCAAAAGACAGATGGGTGGATGGAATCTGTAGAATAATAGCTCTAGATAGAGACTGTAGAATCATGAACTAGATTTGAGTTTGAGTTATGGAACTGAAAAAAGTGATTTTGTTCAGTTGAATGTTACACAACACATAAGTTGTTATTAGAATGAGCTTTATAAGAGAGGAAAGTGAGAAGCCAGGCGTAAAAACTAATCGGGGCAAACATGCATGTGGTAAGTGTGATCTGAATCAAATGGGAATAGAGTTACATAACCTATAATGGCCCCTCACATGTGACCGTCACACAGATTACAGGGAAAATGCAATCAGATGTAACGGCTTACTGAGTGGGGGTTGGGCACAAGCATACATTACCTGGAGTGGTTAAACTGGGCCAGTCAACACACGTGATGAACAGCTGAAGGTTTTAAGTCATGTATGTTAGATCAATGAAATTCTTAACTACTCAACTTTTAAAATGAACATGTGAGAACAGATCCACAGAGACAGACGATAGGGAAGAGGAGCACTGCTACATACAGTACCGTTAATACACTACAATTTCTGTACTGAACATCACGGTGTTAGTGTGTGTCTAATAATCTTATTTTTCCATGTCTTCTGAGCCAGTTGGTCAGTGGGTTTAAAGCCCTGTGTCCTTGGTGTACTTTAAATGATCACCTTTCATTGCAAGCAGTGAACTAAACTATTTAACCATTTAGCATCTGACCTGATGTGTGGACAGTGTCGAGACTGAATTACTATTCCTAGTCGCATGATGCCATCTGGTGGTCACTGTAATAACTAACAAGATTCATTTTTTATAGGCCTACTGTAATCATGCCATTGATATAGGTAAAATAAAACGGAGACAGTGAAATGAAGATATATGTGCCTAGTGCATTATTACAAAAATAATAATAATGAGGCCTCTATTAAAAATGCTTTCTTTGCTTTTATCATTTTATAATGCACAAACACATTAATATATATAAGCTATGTATTAATCAGGATGCTTTATATTGATCAAAAGTGACAGTAAAGATATTTATAATATTTAAAAACTTTTTATTCATCAAAGAATGTAAAAAAAAGAAAGAAAAAAGTTCCATCAAAATATTAAGCAGCACAATTGTTTTCTTCTTGGATAATAAGAAATGTTTCTTTAGCAGCAAATCATCATATTAGAATGATTTCTGAAGGATCATGCCACACAAGACTGGAGTAATGATGATGCAAATTCAGCTTTACCATCACAAAATGTATTGCAATAGAAAATGATTATTTTAAGTTGTATAAATATATATATTTTTTACAATATTAGTTTTTATTTTTGATAACAAATGCAGTCTTGGTGAGCATGAGACACAACATATGTACATTAAAAAAATTAGGGCTGTGAAACGATTAATCGCATCCAAAATAAAGTTTGTGTTTACATAATATATGTGTGTGTACTGTGCATAATTATTTTGTATATATAAATATTATACATGCATGTATATATTTAAGATTTTTTTTATTTATATATAAAATATTTATATTTATTTATATATAAAATATTTATTTATAATACTTTATATATATATATAAGCAACTATTTCTTAAATATATGCATGTGTGTATATTTATATATACAAAATAATTATGCACAGTACACACACATATATTATGTAAACACAAACTTTATTTTGGATGCGATTAATCGTTTCACAGCCCTAAAAAAATGAAATCAGAATGACTTTGAATGTAGTTCGTCTCTCTTTTGCTTTAATGATTGCAGCATTCAAGCATCTTATGTTGCTTAGCTTTTCTTTAATAAAAGAAAAGAAACGTTGATTTTCAATGCAGTCTAAGTTATTTGGACCAGTGGCTGTGTTTGTGTAATGTATTTTCTTCCCTCAAGGGCCTTGATGTCCTTGCAGTCATGGGGTCATGCGTGTGTTGACTGTCCCTCATATAATGCTGCAGTGATGTTGGTGGAATCAGAATCAGACAGATGCATTTAATGCCAGATCAATACCCTGGCAAAAAAACAATGAATTTGAGGCTAAGAGAATATATATGGAACAATGTTATGTAGTCAGAATAAAAAAGGTTAGTTTATCCCTTTAAAGTTACATACAAAATATACAGTAGGGGTCAGTAAGTAAAAAAAAGAAAAAAGAAGTTGCTAAATTAAAAGTGACAGTAAAGAATTTGAATAGACCATTTGGGTGTTTGCAAACAGCACTGATGTTTTTTTTGTGTGTGGGCGGAGCCTAACTGGTGGCAAAAAAAAAAAGAGTTGTAAAAAAAGTAATTGAGTTTATGTCTCAAAACTCTCTCTATAGATCTCAATTCTCAGATGAAAAATCTGAATTGTGAGATAACTCGTTATTCTGTCTTTTTTCCTCAGAATAGCGAGTTTATATCCCGCAATTCTTATCATAAAGTCAGAATTTGTGAGATAAATTATGTTTAAATGTTATCAATGTAAAATGTTATAGGTTTAATCATTATTTCATGCTGGAACTGCATTGTCCCCTATGAACTGCATATGTGAATGATATGTAGACCTATTTACATCAAATTCATGCTCTGTATATGTGTACATATGTCTACATTTCATACAAACGCACTTTTTAATATAATTTGTATTGCTTTTCTCTTTATTTGCATTAGTGTCAGTAGTGCTACTGCATTAACATCATGTTGCAATATCTATATTAGGTTACCAATTACATTTATTTGCTCATTTAATTTGCAGTACATTTTAAAATAAGCATCACATCTCTGCTTATATCTGAATTGTATTGCTCAATATATCTTCTCAGATTCGCATAAAGCACTTTCCAGCTGCTGAAGTCTTTTGACAGATTGTTGATTCATGTCATCTTACACATGACCAACACAGCCAGGAATGTTAATAACTATATCAGCCTAGGCAGATTTATTTAGCAAGCTAAATGTGCAGGGATATTTTCAATGCTCTGTGTTTCAGGAAAACACGATTCTGTTTCTGAACACCTATTTTGTGAGCGCAGAGAGAGGTTGCCATGGAAACAGTTTGAAAGATCCCAGGCCATAATTAATACCTTGCCACAAACATAGGTTATTTCCAGATCACCATCTTTTATTTAGCATTGTAGACATGTAAAAACCAAACAACCCCGCTGACCAAAGCATTCACACAGCAGTTTGAACTCGATGGGCTTCTTTTTTTTTCTTTTTTAACAAGCATAAACCAGACAATATACACAATGCGTCGAACATTAGATAAATAGCATGACACATTTAAACAATCTCACAGTTCACCACAAAAAACACATTCTTCCAGACATATAGTCAGATAAGGAAAACCAAAAGCGTGAATGAGAAGTTTTACCTTTTCTGGTTTGTATAGTGTCAGTGATTATAAAGATAATGCAAGTTAAAAACAGGAAAGAATCAACTTTGGTATAAAAAAACATGGACATTCTTCATTACATTCTCTTTTTTTCGTTTTTTCAGATACTGTAATGGGTTTTCAATGTAACGGGTGTTGTTCAAAGCTTGTGTGATGAACTCGAGTATGGCATCCAAAAAGACTTAGCGAATCACACTGCATGGTGTTTTACACCTAACAGCAATTTTGACGCCTGTCATCTCGCATCAGTCATGTCACTACTAATAAAGACTAACAGCTGTAAACGAAATATTCAAAGACAGGTGCAAGGTTCGCTCATTACATTAAAGCAGGAATAGAGCCCTGTAACAAATGAACTTGGTCTTCATCTTGTCAAATATCTGTTTTAAAGCTCATCCTGTAATACAATCAAGGTAATATTAATTCACCACATACAAAAGAACTGTAATAGTTCTAGATGACTGCCGTGAACGGCTGACGAGTGGCACTCAGCAATCGGAATGGATTTGATTTGTGACCATAACCATGGAGATAGTTTAGCAGAAATATGACTCAGATCTGACTGGCCATTGGCCTGTGTAGAGATGAAGCTCTGGCAGAATGTGGAACGCAGACCACAATGATGTAGATTAGATTTACAATGCATGTCAAGTATGAAAATCCTAACAACATTTTAAGAAAGAGAACTTGGATTGATACCCCTCAAACTCCCCATCAAACTCTATGAACGGACCTAAAGCTCCAGATGTGGGCACTACATACTTTAGTAGAAAACAGAAACAGTACTGGTAATCTTCTGTCGGATTATTAACGGTTCAATTGATTTCTTTTAACCCTAAAACACAAGACAATGTAATGTGTAATTCAAAATACGGGTAAAATACCTGTGAAAAAAAAAAAAGAGGAATTTTTTCAATACTTTCAATCTTTTCTAACACATTCACGCCATGTCGTAATTACTGTTATTAGGTGATTTCAACTTCCGTCCTCGTAGAGCCATTAATAATTTGTAAACTGGGAATTTCCGGAGAGCTCCTACTTGTACCACGTGACCGCTGTAGGTTCAGATTGCCTAGGGCTGCACGATATATCGAAATATCGCAAATGTATATATCGCGATATACATATCGCAACAGCTTGCGATAACTGGGGTCATGAATAAAAGACAGAGAAAATCACTCACTGCTCTTGGCTGAATAACTTTTGTAGCTTTAATAAGAATCAGTGTGTATATATATATATATATATATATAACTCATACTCATACAGTGAAAATGTATTAATTTTATTTTTACATTTCACAAAAAGAATGTGAAACACATGTAGGTTATATAATTTTAAAGATAATTTGCGTTTATTTTACACACTTTAAACATTATCATATCGCATATCGAATATCGCATTTTTCTTCAATATCGTGCAGCCCTAATAGAAACGCATAATTCCCAGTCTGAAGAAGTGAACAGCTCAGAATAGATAGTCACATGTTGTCATCCCAAAATTACGGGCAGATTCATTTAGGTATTGACAATAGTATTGCCATGGAAATGCGTAATTCCCAGTCTGAGGAAGTAAACGGCTCAAAATAGAAAGTCACATCCCGAAATTACGACATGTCGTGAACACAGCATTTCATCCCTTTCTTAAAAATCAACTGCAAGCTCGCATTCAGATCCGCCTCCATCCAAATAACAACCGACGGACAGAACCAAATCCCAACAATCCGTTTCAGTCGGATGTGCGTCACAACGTAAGAAAAGATCCCTCGCTACTTCCGTTGCATAATGACTTGAGTAGTTCAGCTTTAAAATAAATAAATCTCCAAGACCCTTGCATTATGTCCCATCTTGTTCTCCATCGAACTCTTTTGAAAACAAGGATGAACACCCCCTTACAGCTAAAAGGTTATAGAAATCTCCTCTGATGTAACTACGGTAGACAGACAGGTGTCAAGATTTGCATAACTGTGATTTTCTAGACAACCTGCCTGTATCTTAGGCAACACTACTGCATTAACAACTAGTTATACCACGTGGATTTAATGAGGAGCGTCAACCATATTTACCTGCAGTGTGTATGTGGCCAATGCATGTTGTGCTGGTAAAACAACAAACAAACGAGTCTGGCATTGCCAATATTAGCTCACATCTTTGCCATCTCTATGTGGGTTTAGAAGAGGTGCACAAAACAACGCCAACGCCTAGTGCAAGGTTGCTTTAAAGTGCCGTTGGAGCGTGTATTTCACCTTGACAGATATAGGATCCTCCTCAGCTGAACTGCCAGTGCTGCCCACCACAGGGGACTCTGCCAGACAACGGCTGTCTGATGACAGAGTCTGGATTAATCTCTTTCGACCACGACCTATCCTTTCCAGCAACACTCACTTCTGGCCCCTGCGTCTTTATTGTCTTTTTTTTTTTAAGAAGAATGCCCTTAAATAAGAGTGTCTGGGTTTAATCCAAGCACAACCTGATTTCTTTGTTGGTAAGTGTGGTGTTGCTGATGGTCCTTTGAATTGGACGTTCCCTTATGTGGAGCAGGACAGAGGGTAGTGACCACACAGCAAGTGGGGCACGACCGAAATAAACACCAAAGGACTGTCACAGTTCAAGGTCAAAACAAGCCATTGTAACCTGCTAACAGCACAGACAGCTTAAACGAGCAGAGAGAGGCTCAAGTGCCCAGCATGATACAGATGACGTATATTATTCGTATTTGTTTTAGGCCATAACCTCGCCTCTGTGGTCAGATTTTAAACGGCAAAACTGGATACTTCTGCGGCTTTTCCCACAGACAAGCTACTCCTACATTCAACAGACTCAGAGGGATTTAAACAGACTGCTTCACACTACAAGCTAAAGTGCCCAATTAATTTTTCATCCGTTTTTTTTTTGTGAAGTTGTTTACATGACCTTTTAAATGTGGTCCATATCAAACACTGCTCTAAACACGCAATGCTCAAAATATTAGTTAAAAAACACAAATTCATTCAAAAATAAAAAAAAATGACTTTTCAAGAATGAACATGATCTTTAGGAATGAGTCATTAAATTGCTCACTAAATCGATTTGTTTCAAAACACCACTACTGTGTGCATGCTGACCCTGTTCTTCAACAACCACAACTTCCATAGTAAAATATTACAGGATATATTTTTGTTATTAAATGAAATTCTAACATTTATCTTGGTCACTTTCTATCAATACTAGTGATGGATCGATGTACTGTATGTGTACTGATTACGCCCTGCTTGCCATCCCTTATGTTACTTCCACGAGTCTACAAACAGCCTTGTCAACATATAATTTACGTTTTCAAATATTTTAGAATTGAATCAAATAAATAACGTGTAAACAAATGCTTGTTTAATTTCAGTGTCGTCTCAATTGACTGCAACAGGTTTCAGCGGCCTTGGTTCCGGAAGTGTTTCTTTCCCAATTATTTTTCCAATGAGGATTAAAAAAAAAAAAGGCTTAATTAAAAAAAAAAAAAAAAAAAACCTGAACTAAACCAACCAGCCACTAGGCGAATCACATTACAAATTTTGATTTGAAGTAAAAAAATTATTGAATAATAAAATTATCATTTTTATTTTGAAGAATTAATTCAAATTACTCAGTTAAAGTTAAGTTTGCTGCAAAATATGCATATTATGTATACAAATATTTGAGAGTGTAGGGAAATATACTATTATGTAATTCGCCAGTGCTTCATGGTAGTGGTAGAGTGCTAAAGAGTTCTTTTGTCGTGATTCACTATAGTCGCAATTCTCTGATTGGTAGAGACTGGAGATGTCTCGCCAGAATCATGGGTAATGTACTTTTTTTTTTCTTTTTTTTTTTTTTAACCAGGAATTCTGCCATTAAACGCCATTTAAAAACAAAAGCATATACCAACAACCAAGTAGCTCAAAGAAGTTATTCAAAATGAATTCCCCCATGGAGAAAAATAAAGGGGTTTTTCCGGAACCCAGCTGTTGCACTTTATTTGCATTATCCTATATCAACCATTGGCTACTCTGCTCTCTAGATAACTGTATTCATACTGGCCAATGAAAAACCCACAGTGCTGACCAAGAATTGTTAGAGTTCAAAATGCCACAACAATTAAGTTTTATACTTTTGCACCTTTCTGTGTAATACTTTATATAGTGTAATTCATAAATGTGTTTGAATTATAAACCAAGGGTAAATCAAATTTTTTTTTTTTTATGAATTCACAAGTCACATGGGGGAATCACTTAAACTAATTTATTCCCACATATAAAAGTGAACCATTTAAAATGGTTAAAATGTAATATTAAATGTATTTTTATACATTTTTATACATCCCCCCCCCCAAAAAACCCAGATTTGTCATTTGGGTCACATTTAACTGTGTAAATGTAGCCACAGTTTTTCAGTGCTTGTTTGATAGCTTGCTGTCTTTCCATGCCGCTCCAATGAAAATGTCCTAGAACGCCCCTGTCCACTTTGATCAGTCTCACTACCAAAATAGCATGCACCACTTCCTTTTTTTTTAAACAATCACAGACACACTCTTTCAGTCTCTGCTCTATTCCCTGGTGGCTTGCACAGGCACTTGTTGCCTAAAAGCAAAAAAAAAAAACAATGAAGACAAGAAACTTGTGAACTAGTTTCTATTTTTATCCTCCATATCAATACCAAAAAGAAACGTCTCCAAGGACAATGCCTCGTTGCAATTTTGGCCTCCGACCACTGAAATATGGCAAAACTGCCGGGGTTTTTTGGCGTTTCTCTCACTCGTTCACTCACATTCTTCTTTGATGTCAAAAAGTCTTCTTTAAAAGGTGAAGTGTGTAATTTCATGGTAAAATAAAATTCCACACTTTATCTTTAAACTAAATCACAAACCACTGTTTACTATATATTTTAAGATACAGTTTTCTCAGTGGGATATATGCACGTAAAAGACAAAATGTAAAAACAATTGTTCCCACATATGGTCAGTTCTTATTTATTTGCAGCTAATAATTGTAGCGAGATGAGCTTAGGCTCTGAAAGTGCAATTTGGAGAAGAGATCATGAAACCTATGGACACTAAGCTTGGGATACCTTTACATTATGCGTGATTAATGGGAAAACGGCCCACTGCACAACCTGTCGTGGTCGTAGCAGGGGATCGTGTGCTCCTACACGGCTCTAACTGGATAGGAATGAAGAGCTGATGTGCTCACACCGTGATAAAGACTGAAATTTGTTCCACACAGGCATGTGGTAAAGCGGGAAGCAGATTTTGGCAGCAGAACAGGGTTTAGCACCACACCACACCAATCAACAGCACAGATTCAACTAAAGAGATCATGGATTATTATCATGAAAAAAAAAAAAAAAAAAATGCTTCATGGCAGTAGAAACCGGGTTTCCTTCTGCCAGAAAAAAAGGCTGTTCTCAGGGACCAGTAATGGACCAACAAAAGCAGCAGGTGCAGAGCATCATGGGTAACAGTCTCGCTGCCCACGGCGAAACACAAAGTCTTTTATATACAAATTAAAAATTCCGCCCATGGCCTGTATCCTCGGCATGGCCGAGTCTTGTCCTGATGTCGCACACGAGGCAAAAAAGCTTTTGCCTTTTTCTTGCGGCTCCTTATTCAGGGAAATCTCGGCAATACTGCAGTCTCTTTTATCGGCCTCTCAGTACTCCCACTCATCTGTCTTCATATCCAAGTAACTAAGGATATTCTGGGCATGTTTAACAGCTTGCTTACGGGCAGTTTTGGTCCCCTCGTCCCCTTGAGGGTCCACAGCATCAAGAGCCAGAAGTTGTTTGGTCAGTAGCTCTTCCAATACCATGTAGCTCTTGTCAGCCCTCTTGCCGTCAAAGCCCAACACCTGAGCCTGGAGTTGGCCCAGGCTGGCTAAGACACGCCACACGGCCGCATGAGGAGGAGGCTCATCTGCTCCAGGGTTACGACGTCCTAGGGCTTCCCAGAGGTCTAGGAAGGTGATGAGTGCTTGAACCTCCAGCACAGCCCTTCGCCGTGCCTCCCGAATGCAGGGATTTCGGCCCGTGTCCACCTGATCCAGGTGCGTAAGGAGACCTTGCAGCTCCGCCCCCTGTCCTGTGGCACCATGACGGAGCACCTCCTCCCGCAGCACTGAGACACGCCCCCTAATCGCCTCAATTTCACGAATCGAGTCGTTCTGCGCTAGATCATACCTGGAGGTGCAATGGGTTAAAGTTTATTAATAGATTCAATATAGAAAAAGTAACTAATAATGTCATTAATTACTTGTCATTCCAAATCTGTATGCAGTTATATTTTTAGACGAGGGTCAGGTTTTATATAACTCTCATAATATTTAATATACAATTCACTTTTATATATACTACAATATTATATAATTATTGCATAACTCAATATACTATATTACAAAATGATTATATCATTATAGAGCTCAATAATACTTACATTTAGCTGAGATTCATCAAATCGATTAAAAGTGATAGTAAAGATACTTATGACAATCACAAAAAATCTATTTCAAATAAATGCTGTTCATTTGAACTTTCTATTCATCAAAGAATCATGATCATCTGTTTCCACAAATAAGCAAATGTTTTATATATTGATCATTTTTTCTTTAGCATCTTAGAATGATTTCTGAAGGATCACGTGACACTGAAGACTGCAGTAATGATGCTGAAAATTAAGCTTTGCCATCACATTTCAAAATATATTAAAATGGAAAAACTGTCATTTGAAATTGTATTGTATTTCACAATATTACTGTTTTTACTGTATTTGTGATCACATAAATACTGCCTGCAGTGTATGTAATGTATGTATATATTTTGGAATGATGCAAGGTAGAGTTAATAATGATTGTTGGAGTGAACTATCCCATTAAAATTCACTGAATGATTGCATAAGTAAACATAAAATGGCATTTCACTGGTGCTACATATTTGTCGTGTCTAATTTCAAAGGTTATGCCCTCCAGAGGTCTCATTTGTTGGTTGCATACAATCATAAAGGCTGCCTTATTTTAGAGAAGTAACCATTACATTCCAAAGTAAGAAAGAATTTACAATTATTTATGCCTTAGAAACAGTCTACTTATAATGACTACTTTTCAGAAATGAAACATCCTTGATGATATAAATGCGGCCAACAAATGCGACCTCCAGAGGGCACAGCCTTCAAAATGAGACACAAGCGATTGTCGTTCATGTGTCCATTTGGTGTTACCTGCGCGTGTCGTATCCTTCTCCCTCCAGGTCAAGATGTTTTAGCAGACCATTGATCTCCTCCACCACTTGTTTTCTGTAGTTCCTCACAGCAGCGTTACTAGACACATCCAGGGCGTCCAGTTCAACCAACAGCTCTGTGAGGATCCTTGCTAGGTGGGTACAGCTATCACGCCCACTCAGACCCATCAGCAGAGCCACTTCCTGGCACCGGGCACCACTCACCTACATGAGATCAAATCATTTCAGGTTCTCTTTACTTTACTGTTAACATTGTATCTTGGCTAAAATCAGGACAATCTTTCAAAAATGATTAAAGAGATCATATATACTACCGTTAAACAGTTTAAATAGCAACAAAAGTAATATTGTGAAATATAATTACAATTTAAAATAACTTTTCTATTTTAATATATTTTAAAATTCCTGTTTTCAGTGTCACATGATCCTTCAGAAATCATTCTAATATGATGATTTGCTGCTCAAGAAATATTTCTTATTATCATCATCATCATTGTTGAAAACAGTTGCTGCTTAATATTTCAGTAGAATCTGTGATACATTTTTTTCCAGGATTCTTTGATGAATAGAAAATTCAAAAGAACAGCATTTATTTGAAATAGAAATATTTTGTATCATTGTTAAACTCTTTGTCACTTTGGATCAATTTAATGCGTCCTTGCTGAATAAAAGTATAAATTTCTTTAAAGAATTTTTTTTTTACTGACCCCAAACTTTTGAACTATAGTGTATATTTAATATATCTTTTATTTTACTGAAAAAAAGTATGATTTAATTTTTTTTTAATTCTGATCCTAAACTGTTGAACAGTAGTGTTAAAAAATAGAAATAAATGTAAAACATGTAGAGATTTTTCGACCAATTTAGTGTCCTAGCTGAAAAATTAAATACATAAATCTTACTGACTGTAAACTTATGAGCTGTAGTGCATATTTCATTTTACTTTCTACTTGAGGTCAAAAACAGAATTAGGGATTTTCATGACCATTTCTACCCTCTCTCTAACCCTTAAAATTAAAATAGTTTTTTTCCAGCTGTATCTTTAAGAAACATCCCTTCACGTGTACAAAGAATAACAGCAGTTTGCTAGTTAATACGCAGATTTGTGATTCCTCATGATATTAATCTTTTGCAATACCACTCACCTGCGCCATAACTTGATTAATGCGCTGCACGGCCTCGTGCGTGTCATCGGACAGTGGCAGCGCCAGCGTATGAGTGCGTATGCGACCCTCCAGTATTTCCTGTACGGCACAGACCCTTGTCAGCGCCTTGTAACGGGCCTTCCTGAGCGGTACGCTCCCACCCGTCTTGACCTGAGCCAGCCGCATGGCCACGTCCTGCACAGCCTCCACCAGCTCCTCACTAATCTCAAAGGCATCTTGAGCCTGGCCCTGCCGGAACGGCCCCACGACCCCTTCGTTCAGCATGTTCTGCGCCTCCTGGGTCAGCTCCTCAATGGCCAGCCGAGATGGATGCGTGGCATTACCCTCTAGGTATCGAAGCAAACCCTCGACCTCTCCCGCCGCACGCTTCCGGGCCTGCTGAAGCTCCGGCCGGCCCTCCGTCTCCACCTGGGTGGGTAAACAAAACATGGTTAGTCATTATTATACTTTACTTTTCAGATTATTTTGATTCAGTGATGCCCTGTCCTGACCTTATCCACCTCCAGCAGTAATCGGGTCAGCTCTCGCTCCAGTCGTTTGTACTCTCTGTCGCTCTGCAGGCCGCTGTAAGAGCACACCTGTGGGCCCAGGTTGGCGATCTCCCTCTGCAACTCATCCAGCCGTAACAGGGCTGGGTGCTGCCCAGGGTACGGGCCCCGGGGTCCAGAATAACCTGGGAAGGGTCCTGGCATCTGCTGAGTCTGTGGCTGCTGACTGCCATGATCCATTGTCCTCTTCCCACCATCAAAGGGTTTCCCAAACAGGCTGAAAGAGAAACAGATAGGTGAGAGCTGGTCAAATAACCAAATGATATGGTGAGATATGGAAATAACCAAAGTATGATGTTGAGAAGTGAGGATGATACAGTGGATAAAATGGAATAAAAGTTAAAGAGAGTATTTTTATAGGTAGCTGACATAAAATACTTTAAATAGTATTTTTTACTAATTATTTTATTATGCATGCATGTTTTATGAACTCATAATAATTAACAGACTGTGAACTATTGTGAAAAATTCAACATTTTTTACACTGCATGACCATTTAAATGAACTATTGAAAGCAATAACATGATTAAAACTTATGTTTTAAATAAATGGTGACAGCACCTAAAATACTTCCTAAAACATACATAATGTTCAAAAGTCTGGGGCCATGTTTTTGAAATAAGTCTCTCATTTATTATTTTTATTATAACACAGGAACAATAGTAATATTGTGAAATGCTATTACAATTTAAAATAACTTTTCTATTTAAATATATTTTAAAAAAAATTTATTCCTGTGATGCAAAGCTAAATTTTCAAAATCATTACTCCAGTCTTCAGTGTCACATGATCCTTCAGAAATCATTCTAACATGCTGATTTGCAGCTCAAATTTTTTGTGATTCATGATGCATTTTGCATGATACACTCTTTGCTGTAAGGAAACTTACAAAAGAACAGCATTTATTCACAACAGAAAATGTAACTTTATAAATCTTTACTGTCACTTCCACTCAATTTAATGCATCTTTGCTGAACAGAAGTATTCATTTCTTTGAAAAAAATAAAAATATTATTACCCCAAACTTTTGAACGGTATTGTACATACAAATTTACATAAATAATTACACAGATAAAAATCACAGACATATTGTGCCTCAACAACCCTTTTACACTAGCCTCAAAAAGAATTTAAAATGTATGAATTTCATTGCATTAAATCAAATCAGGAAAACATATGGTGACCAACAATTTTCCCCCCTTAAATTACTTTAACAAGCAGGTCATTTTTCTGTCTGTATGAGAAATCAAAGTAAGATATGAGCCACTTTGACCAAATTCAGAACCTTGTATGATTGTGGGAAAAACAAAAAGGGTTAATCCTAACTCAGGTAAACCTTTACTATGAAAAGTGCAGGAGAGAGGTTTTGTGCGTCTGTAATGAGCACAGGTTGTATGTGTTGTACAGCTGTGATGACTAAGGCTGACTCAGCCAGATGTTTCCAACTACACCCATCATAAACAAACAGTCCCAATAGGCACACGGCATGCCACAACACGAAACAGGAGCTGCCTAAATGCATGACACATCACAAAAACAAACCTCCATTTGTAGGGACAACGTTTGTGAACAAACATGTAGAAATTAAAAACAAACTTTCGAGGATAGCAATGAAAGATTTCAGTTTCTGAACATGTACCTGGCTTAATCTGTCCATCCAATGAAAAAAAAAAACTGAAACTCGAGCATTCACTCCGTGTGAATTCTTGAATTCAATCAAGTCTGAATTTCGGCAATGAATCCATTCATCTGATTTTGACAGCAACGGTCCGTTTGCAACCACCCAACTTACTGGAGAGGTCTCAGAAAACATACTTCCTACCTGCCGGTGTCGTGACATTATGTTGATACAGGCGAGCAAATATTTGCATGTGCGATAGGGAGAATAACTATTAAAGAAGTTGTGGTCCAACTCATTACCACAAAAAAAGGAGGCAAAATCTGTCTAGCAGCTGTTATAGAAGTGTATCAATCCAACAGCACCAACCAACCGAACTGCAGAAGATGTTTAGAGAAATGAAGTGTCCTTAAGTGCAGACGCCCTTCACACAGCCCATTCAGCGCTCTTACCTCTACAGATTCAAAGTCCAAGAAAAGATTTTCTTGGCAGACGACTGGTGCTGCTGTTCCCTAGGGAAGTGTCTGTGATGTCACGGAGAGGTCATAATAACAGGACTTAAAGAGACAGCGTCCATTTAGCACCCAGACCGTATAGTGTTCATGAAATACATTTGACAAACATGAATGAGATTGCACAAGGATTTAAAATATGATATTGATCTATACTGAACTATAAAAAAATGGGGGAAAAGAAAGAAAAGTGGACTGCTGCACACACATTACAACTGAGGCATGAATCAAAATGATTTTCTGTGGTAATTGAGAGTGTGCCACAGATGCTGGTGGTATACTGCATTTAATCCAGAATATTACTTTACAGCGGTGTAGTGAGACTCAATGCAGTCCTTGTATACCTCAGGATCAGAGATCTTATACTACTTCTTGATAGCTTTTTCCTCCAAAAAAAAAAAAAAGAAAAAAAAAGAATAAAGCATGCCTTGGGTGCTTTGTCCTTTTATATAACCAGGTGAACAGACAGACTGTTGCAAAGAAGAAACCTCAAATGAAAAAGTATTACAGCGAGTGTCCATATATACACAAGTTGCCTATGAATATATACTTCTAGCCTAAAAGCAAAACATAAACCCTACACTTAAGTCTCTGTCCAAAACGCATCATTTGCTACAATCTAACACAAGCAGCTTGATATTTCTGCAAAATGTAAAATAAATACTCCTTGAACACTCACAAGAAAACATCAAGAGAGTTCAAGAGAACTTACAAATTGTTCACCAAGCTTGTTGAATTTTTAATTCCCCAATTGTACAGCGTTCATTTGACGTCATGCTGGGAGTGTAGGAGGATGGGGTCAGGTCAGATAAGGATGAGTCAGAACCCTCATCTGTCCAGATGCTCCACCTGCTTCCCAGCATCCCGTCTCCCCCCTTCTGTCAGACTCCGATATACAATAATTTAAGCCTCGGAAGACCTCTTATTATAGGGTTGCAACCTCTCTCAAGTAAATATAACAAACACCATGGACTATGAAATGTGGGTGGGGCGAAAAAGCCAACATGCCATCCATGCCAGAGCTTATCAGCGGGTAGTAGGATACTGCTAAATACATCACTGCTTCCTTCCCTACTCATGGAATTCTGCCACATCAGAGTCAATTAATTATTTTCTATTGCTCAAATTCACATGGCCAAAGGCCTTTCCTCAACTTTTGTCCACAGCCCAATCGCTACGGCTCAAGAACCACTTAATTGACGCCAAAACAAACCTAAAGTCTCTTTTAAACAACAATACAGATCCAGACTTGATACAGATCAAATAGGATGCCTCATCATCATCACCATAATCATGAAGTGTTTCTTTAAAGCGCCCCAATTATGCTTTTTCAAATATTACCTTTAATGCAGTGTGTAACATAGCCGTTTGTGAATGTAAAAGTCTGCAAAGTTTGAATGATCAAATTACGCAATAAATAAAGTTATTGTCTCTTATAAGATAGAATCGATTCTGAACTGCAGTCATTGGAATGGCTGTCGTCAGCAATTCTAGTCTCACTTCCTGTTACATATCTAAGTAACAATGTAACAAATATTCGTATAATGCCAGCTTATGATCTTCACTTACTGCCCCCTTTCCCTCAAATGTTGTAGTTGTAGCTGAAGCCTGGAAGAGTTTTGTTTGTGTCGTCGACATGTCAAGACAATGCTATTTTCGGCACAGCGAGAGCGAATCTACTTTGCATGCACTTCAAAAGGATGAGGACTCGCACTGGAATTGATACAAAAAATAAAAATAAACCAGATGCCAATGTTACTGTTCGCATCACTGTGTATTCAAGCGCTGAGGAAGCTCCGGAGCTGAAATTCAGGTATAGTAATGGCCATATAGTTTCTGTAGACCAATCACAGCAGACTGGGCCGTCTGACCAATCAGAGCCGAGTAAACTCTCGGAAAGGAGGGATTTAGAGAGACTGAATCTTCGAAAGAATCGTTCAGACTCGTTAAATTATGTGATGTGCAATGTGTATTATGAAAAAAAAACGATTTTTTCTTCTTTTTACCTTGGATTCATGTAAACCCATTGCAGGAGATCTCCAAAACAAATAAGTATTAACCTTTAAAATAGCATAATATGGGCACTTTAAGTACACTGTAAAAATATACTGTTAATGTTACTGTACTGGCAGCTGTTGCTAGAAATTGACCTAAAAAAGAAAAAAGAAGAAAAAAAGACAGCCATCAGGGTAACACACAACACTAAAATGATGCAATAAACATTAGCATAAACAAACTAAACTAAGAAAATACTATAATAATAGGGCCCAACCAATGTAGTTTGTTAATATGAAGCAATTTTAGGTACTGATTTTTCACAGGTGATTTACAGGTATTTTGAATTATGCATTGTATTGCATTTTAGGGTTAAAGGAAACGTCTGTAAACGTAACGAATAATGTCCTGACAAAAATGTACCAGTCCAGTACTTCAACACGTTTTTTTTTTAACAGTGTATTCATAAGACAGTCTTGTTTTCTGCTATGCTACTGAGACTAATAGCAGGGTGTCTTCAAACTTCAGCATCAACACTACAGGGAGGGAGTCGAGATTCTGGAACTGTCCACAGCAGCTATGATGATCTTACCAGCAGTATCAACTAAAACTATCTTCTGTTCATGAAGACTGAATGCAATACACGTCTCATCATCATGATATGCCATCATGAAGAGTGTCTTATAGCCGTAGATTAAACAGGGACCTAACACGTCCCCCAAATATGGGTTTTGCAATGGCTGATTCTTAAATTACTACATTTGTTCCCCCAGTACTGAATATGTGGCTACATGCATGAACTGTACAATAAGGCAGAATGAGAATATAACAAGCCTGTAGATGCCTCACCAAAACGATCCTTCCTGTAATCTGACAACGCGGTGCCTGAATTTACATGACTCAAACCATCACAGAAAGACATTTTTATTGCTTCTGAGCACAAGCCAACCCTTTCCGACACAATCCTAGCATGTCTCACCACCTCCTGAGATGCGCAGCATATTTCTCACCTTTTCAACGCGCCGAAAACGTTCGCGCACATGTCTAACGGGGTCCGTTTCCATCAGCTACGCTACGGAACTGTTTTGCGCGGTGCAACACTCCAGTAATTTCTGGTTCGTGGAGTTGCAGTGACACTGGCAGAGACTGGCATTTAGAGCAGCACCATCACGTCGGTATGGACTGCATTCCTGCCCCTCCCCTCACTATATGAGCGCTAGTGGTGGGGATTTTGATTCCTCTCAGTGACTCTTTTGGATCAGTTCACTAAATGACTCATTCAGTTACGCTTTACGCAGTTACATCGTTACGCCGGTAGGAGGCGACACATGAGTGTCATTTTGCGTGGTATGAGCCATTGAATCGTTCACTTCGAGTCGATCTTGACCGAAATTAGGCTTAAATTATTGTTATTTTTTAATAATTTGCTTGTCTACAAATCTATTAAGAAACCATCATAGTGTTTCCCCCACAAATTACAACAAAGCAGGTGTATAATTTCCCCTGCATTTTCTCAACTTGCTTTCTCAGCATGACTTGTTAGAAAAAAACAAAAAGGTATTAGCCTAAATAAGTTAATTTTAATAATTACATGCATCTAAATTGTGTAAGGTAAATAGTCATTCTTTATACGTTCATAATTTAGTTTGTAAACAAACGTTTGTTCGGTTTGTTTATTCAGGTCTTACCTTGCTCAAAGTCACTCCAAATCTCATTCAGACTAAACCAATGGCTTAATTCAGAATAGCATACAACGCATAAAGGGAAATATGTAATAGTCAAGGCCCAATAACTAGAAAGATAATTATAATGATACTTATTCTACCATCCACACCAACAAAGTTATAATAATGGTTGCTTATTGGCTGTCATGTCAATGTTTTTATTGTTCTGAAAGTGATTCCAACAATATCATTCCCTTGAGTCATCATTGATATAATGCTCTGGATTTCCCCATTCTCATAGAAATGATCATTATAACTTTATAGTTATCATCCTTAGTGTGAATGGGTCGTAAGAGCAGAATGGTTGTAAATAGATTTATAGATATGGAAGACATTTCTATTACGTCAAAATATGACAAATAGTAAGAATAGAGTAGCAGCATCAGTTGCTTAGCTTCACTGCCATTAGGGCTGAGTATAAGTCCATTTTTATGCCCTTCCCTCACTCTCGTTGACTCGGATGTACGTCATTGCTTAGGCTACATTGCACGAGTGCCCACTACTGGCAAGAACCCTTGAAATGTGTTTTAATGGAAAACCCTAAGCCATTGATCACGTGGAATCCGGATTTATTATATAGTGTGAATATGAATAGCCTGAAGTGTACATGTTGAGAAGACTCACTAAAAAATAAAACCGAGGGGTCGAGGGTCTGTCCCAAGCGTGCCGCACAAGCCCTGAAAAGTGAAGCCAAAGCGTCTTGATCTGAACTTGTACTTACTTCATATCCATTAAAAAAAAAAAAAAAAGTATGTTCTAAATAGTATGAATGTTATCCGGATGTACTACATCTGCCATGTTGTCATTATCATGTGACCTACCAGAGTCAGTCACTTCACCTCCATTCATAAATCCCCTCCCGTGGCCCCATGGGATATTAAAGTGTCTATCAAATGCACACTTCAGAATAAGGGGACTTTTCGTCTACTGTTTTTCGAATGATACTATTCGGACATACTGCTCTGAGTCTGTTGGCGTGGTGTTTTTGCATGCTATATAGTAGGGAAATATTTTGGACGCAACATAGGCGTGTTCGACTTGAAACTTCGTTGCGCATACCGATTGGTGTATGACATCAAAGACTGATCGGCCAGAGCAGCGCCGCTTCAAGTCGAACACACCAATACACAAATCCTCTCCCCTGGCCTCATGGGATAGTAAAGTGTCCATCTTATGTGCACTTCAGAATTTCACAGAAATAGTAGGTCATCCATATACTGTGAATTTGCACTCTACTTTTGTCACACATACTACTGTTTATCACCTTCTATATAGGCTAGTAGTAGGGTATGTGATTTCGGATGCAGCCACTATCTCAAGGCAGGAGAGCAGCAGCCAAGTGCTTCGAATTAAGGGAGAAAAATACACTTTCGTCTGTGGCAGTGTATGGCTGGTAACGAGAATGATTCGTTCACTTAAAAGATTCGTTCAAAAAATTCAGATTCGTTCACTCACGAACACCATACTGGGGAGACCATTTCTCGCATCAGGAGGGATCCCTAATACTGCGATATCTTCAAATTGACCACTTTACCCCGATCAGTAAATAAAACCATTTTGCCAATACCTGAAGCATGTCATATTGATACAGCGCGGAATGTACGGGCTCACCCCCCTTTGTATTTTTGATAAAACCATTTAAGCCTGGAAGTCAAATGTGAACTCCCTTCCGAAACACAAAGTGGTTTCATCTTTCATGCACAATAACGTCAAGGAATCTGCTGTAAACGTAGTAGCTGTGCTGCGTAAAACTATTTAAAACGGCATAAACCACTTGAAATAATCCGCCCGTTTAGCTGGCTGCTATTACGTCCATTTAAAGCACACAAAGACACTGGCCAGCTCTCATTAAGAGCTCACGGCAGTGGAGGTGAGATGTGTAAAAAATAAAAAGACAGTTATATGAATACATTTCTTATTAAACATGATGTTCAACGGGCTGTCCATCCTACCTGCATAACCATCTGACAGCCATTGATGCGCCTGTGTTTACAGAATAAACGACGCACTTTTCATTTACAACCACCGGGCATACATGTCTAACATGACACAAACCAGCTGGCCAAGCGAGAGTTACGAGGAGTTTAAATTCATTAAACGTGCCCAAAACTAATATAAATGTTTGGAATCTTTGGCGTCGCGTGAACCTGGCATGAAGCAACCCCAGCACTGCACATTTTGTATGTCTCCCTCATCTAAAACTCCTGATTCATCTCATCAGCTCATTAGTAGGGGCCGCAACAGCTGAAGTGGGTGTGATTGATATGGAGGAAATGTGCAGTGCTTAACGTGCATTTAAAATTGAATAATACAATTAAAATATTATATAATACAATTATATACACACTACCTTCCAAAGGTTTTTAAATGCTTATTAAAGAAATATCTTATGCTCACCAAGGCTAAAATAATAATATTGTGAAATATTATTACAATTTAAACGAATTGTTTTCTATTTGAATGTATTTTAATATGTATTATCAATATAGAAAAAAGTTGTGCCTAGTTAATATTTTATATATATAAAGTTAATCTTTTTGTGGAAACAGTGATACATTTTTCTCAAGATTCTGTGATGAATAGAAAAAGTGAAAAAGAACAGCATATAGTTGATTAGTTTAATGCATCCTTGCTGAATTTGAAGTATTATTTAAAAAAAATTTTGTCACAAAAACTTTGTGATGCAGATTCATTAGCGCCATCTAAAAAAGTGCATGTTGTCTATATATTTTTTAAACACTTTAAATGATTTTAAATGATTTTTTTTTTTTTTTTTACACAATTGAAATGACACTGTTCAATTGAACACAATTCCCAAAATTCGCAGCATTAATTAAAAAATTAACTGAATAGTTAATTGTACAAAGTAACCGGTATACAACATATAGCTACTGACCCACTTTAGGAATCACAATTAAGACCTTAAACTAATTTAAAGTGCAAACTTGTTTTTATTTAATTTTAAGACAAACATTGACATTATCCCCGGTTTCACAGACTAGGCTTACAGTAAACCTATTCCCAGACTAAAATGCATGTTTGCACTGTTTTAACTGAAAGCAACTTGCACGGACATATCTTGTCAGTGTCATTGTTTTGTCTCAAGATGCACACCAGTAATGTTTTGTTTTTGTTTTTCAAGGAACATTTATAAAAGCTACCTCAATGCCCTAATTTAACTAAAACCTAATCCTGGCTTAATCTAAAACCCTGTTTGTGAAACCAGGCCCATATGTTGTTGTGTCGTAACTCATGGGATGTTTTGGTCGTCCAGTTTGATAAAATCAGAACTATCGGAAGTAGAGTGCGCCAGAGCTTTCCAAAATACTTGATTTTTGTTGAAAATATAATTCAAATAAAACACAGTGCACTCTCTCCAGAATGTGATATGCACCGGTTGTCATTTGACCTCGGAAAACAAGAATATCTTCTCTTGTATGAAGCGCTGAAGCATGAGTAATGTAGAGGACTTTTATTTTAAAATCATCCACCATGTTGAAACGTACTGATAGATGCGTGCTGTTACGGAAGCCAGCGGAGAAATCGCACTTATTATGATTTTTATTTGTCATGGTCGATTCATTAATTTAATCAAAGATGAATGTAAAAACATTTCATTTTATAATATCTAGGTCTCTGCGTCCGTGTTACACACATGCTCCTGTGTCATTAAGGAGTCCCTGTCGAGGTCATCGACAAAGCACAAGCCAACCACCAAAACATGCCAAACGACCAGAGGTTTGTCGTTTACTACCTTTATGTCAAATTAACAGCAATGCAACAGTTCATCTGCACATCTAACATTTAAATGCTCTCGTTGCACGTATCAACAAATTATATTAGATTAATATAATTTCATACAATTAAATTAGAATTTTGAATTTCAACTGATGGACTTGCATATAATTGTCTATACTTTTGCTTTTAGTTTTTAAAAAACGTTTAAATTATACATAATTATTGATATTTCAAAAATGCCATTTTTTTGTACATACCATTTGTAACATTTAAGTTATTTCAATACTCTCTTTTTTTTACCTGATGTGAAAGTTAAAAAAAGTTAGTTAAGTTATAACTGTGGATTTAGTTGTCTGATGTTGCCTAGTTTTACCCAGATTAATTAGACTGATTAGATTAATATTTGTTTATTTTTTTGTTTTTGGAAGTTTCCTATCATGCTGCCTTGTTCTTATCTAGATGACTGTTTTTTTTATGTAGAGGTCTGGATTCAGTCCAACAGCAACATCAAAATATGACTGGATTGGTCCACCAGATAGACTGTCGAACCTGAGGCCGATCATATATCACATCCCAGAGAACGAGACGCCACTGGAAAGGAAGTTGAGGCATCTGAGACAGGAGACCGAGGACTGGAACCACGAGTTCTGGACCAACCAGAACTTCTCATTTAGCAAGGTGTGAACCACAGATGTATGATGCAAGCTTTAAAACCCCTCAGTTTGTAGCAGGCAACACATTTAATATGTTTGTGGAGTAGTTACTGCAACTATTGAGATCCTCCATGAAGTTCTCCCTTTACCATTAGGGGGCAGTTTTGTGTTCCAAAAGTTAATTCATGAAAGTTAATTCATATTGACCCATTTTTTATTTATTTTTACAACAGGAAAAAGAAGAATACGTTCAATTACAATTGACGGCAAAAGGGTTGTCTGAAAGAGATCATGATGGTGAGCTGTCTAAACACAGACACTACCTACAGCAGGGGTGTAAAACTCAGTTCCTTGAGGACCACAGCCTTGCAGAGTTTAGTTCCAACCCTACTCCAACACACACACATGTAGGCTGTGTCTGAAATCTTGACCTCTAAAAAAAAAGTGTGTTTCTATATTGTATGAATGTAATCTGGACATACTGCATTCGCCATGCTGCCATTATCATGAGACCTACCAGCGTCAGCTCCTTCAAAGCCACTTGAAGGCAAGCCTGCAACCTTATAGCTGAAAAAGGCGTAACGCCTGCTGCTAATGCTGCAGTGATCAGGGAAGACAAGAGGCCATTTGTTTCTTTTTGAATGGATGTCAATGGAGGAGAGGCTTCACAACGCTGAATAAACTGCTTTTGTGAGCAAATAGCTTATCATTTAATGAATCGACTAATCTTCAACATGTTTGCTAATTTTTAGATGGATCTATGTTTAGTTTACACACAAAAAAATGCTGTTTTATAAGAGAAGTCACGGACAGTTGTGAGACAGCTATGATTCAGGTTACGCACTTTTCATTTTATTTCTATGGTATCCGCAAACAGTGGTTGACTGTCGAAATTCATTGAAGTCAAGGCACACGTGATCCAAGTTAGGCGTTACGCTTTGTCCAATGGTAGAGCCTTTGACCCTCATATCTCCCAATAATAAGACTTCTCTGGTTGCATCACTTCACTGCCATTCACAAATCCTCTCCTGTGGCCTTATGGGATAGTAAAGTGTCCATCATATGCACACTTCAGAATCTGTAGCAAGTCATCAGGGTACCTTCATGTCTACTCTTTTATGAGTATTATGAATTTGGATATACTACTCTTGTAGTAGTAGTAGTAGTAGTAGTAGTAGTAGTATGTCTAGTTGTGGCCTAATGGTTAGAGTGTCTTGTAATCTAATGGTTGCGGGTTCGATTCTCAATACCGGCAGGAAATGACTGAGGTGCTCTTGAGCAAGGCACCTAACCCCCAATCGCTCCACAGGCGCCGCAGTGAATGGATGACCACTGCTTCGGGTGTGTGTCCACGGTTTGCAGTGTATGTGTGTGTTCACTACTCACTGCTCCCAGTGTGTGTGCAGTAACTCTGACAGGTTAAAGAGGACAAAATCCGGGAATGGTTGTTATACTTGGCCTTCACGTTTTACTTCACATACTGTTTTTGGTCTACTTTATAGTAGGGAAGTATGAAATTTCGTATGCTGCCCTAGGCTGTGTCTGAAATCACATACTCTCTTGAGTAGGTACTTATTTTGAATAAGTTACTACTTTACGACCGCTAAAAGAGAACGTTCTGTATAGTATGAGTGTTATCCGGACATACTACATTTGACATGTTGTCATTATCACGTGACCTTCACTGCCATTCACAAATCTACTCCCGTGGCCTCATGGGATGGTAAAGGGTCTCGTATGCACACTTCAGAATCTCACTGGAAGTAGTAGGTCATCCAAAGACTTTTTGCCTACTCTTTTATGAGTACTGAGAATTCAAATAAGCCTGAAGGACTTGATTGACTGGATCAGGTGTTTAATTAGGGTTGAAGCGAAACATTTGTCGGCCGCATACGTCATAAAGGATGTCATATTTCAGAATAGTAACTATTATAAAAGTGACGTTTTATTTCTAGTGAAATCTTAATTTCTTAATGACTTTGGAATGTAGTAGTCAGTTTACTGAAATGAAGCAGCTTCAATGACGTATACAGCTGACAAATGCGACCTCTGGAGGACACAGCCTTCGATATGAGACCGCTTCTGCAGGGCTGTGACCCTCCAGGAACTGAGGTTTGCACCCCTGACATTCAATATACTTCACACTGTCAGTCCAAATCTGATTATTTGTGTATACTATTGGAATCTGATCTAAAATTATTGACGTCCACTTTGTGTATCGCAACTGTTCAGATCCATTCGTTTTCTGAAACATCTGCATTGGTTTCTATGACAATGACATTGTGGTTGTAGGCATACGCCAAAATCAACAACCAAGAAACGTAGGAGACTCGTGTGAGCGGCTTTATCCCACGCTGTCGTCTCCGCCGGTTCCGAAACATGTCTCCGTTATATTGTCATTTTTTGCTCATCCAGCACTTTGCAACAACACAACCTTGTTTAGTTAGTAGTACTTTATTGTTCAGCCTTAGCTGAAAATTGGTTTCTGCAACGACTTTCAGCATGTTTCCTGACATTTACGGTTTACGTGGCATGAGAAAGTCACATAAAACATGCAAAGTCCGATCAGAGCAGTCAGACCGAAACAGATTTCCAGAAATGTGATTTGAATAGGATTTCAAACCACATATGGATGTAGCTTGAAACAGATTTTCGCATTTCATGTGATTTTTTTCTTTTCTTTTTTCTTTTCCATTCACACTTGCTAAATCTGATCGGATTCCAGTGGGATATGCAGAGATCAGATTCAGATTTAGACATGCCTGTGTTGGTTTTGGCACTGCTAACTGAAATGTGCTTGTGTATACTGTGTCATTTATCACCGTTCCAGGAAGGAAAAGGACTTTAAGCAGTGAGGAAATGGCAGTATTCTACAAACACTTCTTGGACAAAAACATTACAAGGCATTCCAGTTATAACAGGTGAGATTCAAATACTTTTATAATTTTAAAAACTGCTCTACACAATCCTCTACATGCATTCTCTCGTCTTTTTAAGCAAGGAAAAGGCTTATATTTTCTAAAAATTTCCCCCTTCAGCATTATTGCATTAAATATCGACTTCTGAACACATTATTGGAAGAAATAGAGTGACAGATTATATTTATAAGCTATCACAATTTCATCTTACTTTTTGGCCATATAAATATCAGCAACTGCACCAAATTGTAAATTATTTGGGCCTCTGAATAAAACGGAGGTGTTGTTTTCTTTCTCCTCAAGTGTGAGCTCCATATTCTCCTATATTATACTATATGAGCCATAAAAGCCTGATGTATCAAATATGATAATCATCAGCAACTAAAAAGACCCTTTTTGGTGTTTTGTCTAAAACTGTTCCATTAAAAAAAAAAATTCTGACTATTACAACAGAATTAATTCCAAACCTTTTGTGTTTCAGGGAATGGTACAGACGGAACTTCACCATTACACTTCTGATGGCAAGAGTAGCTCTACACAACACATGGAGGACACTGACTGGACAAGAGAAAGGAAAAACTTCATGAAATATAAATAAAGACTGTAAATTAATCACTGCTCTCTATGGTGTTGTCTCTATGTGGAAGTGAAAGCAGTGAAAGTTTAGACCAAACATTGCACCAAAACCTGGAACTGTTTTTTGAGTTTTTATAATCCGAGTTCAAGTTCAAAACCTAAATATCATTACGTTAATAGTTACACGTTGAGAGGAGAGATGCACGCAAAGCCAAATCTACAGCAGCCTTATCTAATGTGAAAATTCTTATTCGCCCTTATGTCATTCCAAAACTGTATGACTTTCTTTCTTTTGTGGAACATCAAAGAAGATATTCTGTGAAATGCAAATTTGGAACAACTGGAGGGTGAATTTTCAATTATGGGTGAACTATCCCTTAATTATGAATTTGACCTTTTACACCTAAAAGACATTTATTTTTAAAGCTAAAACACTGATTGGTTAAAGGCCTGTCTTTGGTATCAAACGTGGCTTTGGAAAATGTTGCATTAACATATTGCATTAAATTGAAGCTACATTTGCCTCTTCGTACCTGTAAAATAAATTATTTCGAATGAATCACAGTCAAATAATAAATATATAACACGAGGTAGGCTTACATAAAATGCAGTTTAAGGTTTAGGCTAATAATTCAGAAAATAATAAATGAAAATAATTTCTCGGGGTGATCTGGTGTATGGAAATGTAAAACCAGGAGTGTAAGCAGAAGCAGAGTGATATCAAATGCTTTGAAGAAATTAATCTCACTCCGCTCCACTCGTATGTGGCATTCCAGACCAGTTTTCTTTCTGTACTTTGTTTATTTACGCGCAAAGCTTGAAATTTATTCCTTTTTTTTTTTTTTTTGTTTGTAGTAGCAGTAGTAGCGATATCACTCTCTCTCAACTCACTACATTGCGAGTAATAAATCACTCGTATTTGCGACTAAATTTCGCACTAGGCAACTAAATATATATCATTAGCCACATAGCTAATAATAAATTGTTTATCTGACGATTCTTATTACTAATATTGCTTAAATAACCTAGTCGAACTTTGGTATAATATATACGGAAACATAATAGTAGTAGACAAATAGGACTACTATTGAAAATAAACGAAATAAAAAGTAAAATTAACAGTTGATATCAACATTTTCGATCATCCCAAATTCCTTTCATCTTCGGATGACATCATAATGAGGAGGAGTAAACCTGCCGGGAGAAACACAACGCCATTTTCACCCAGTGCAGCTCCAGACAGATGCGTCTGAGCTGAGATCCGACTGTTTTCGCAAACACCGCGTCACACATTATGAATGTGTGATTAATAATCTATAGTTTCTGCGCCACTCTGTGATTTGAGCTCGTGCTGGAGGAATCGGACTGCTAGTGGCAGGAACTTCCCCCATCGAGCTCCGGAAGACTGGAGAGGACACACACACACAACTGGTCCGACTGCCCTATTCCAACCCCCAAACCCTCTCATTCAGTCTGCGGAGTGTTATATTGACTTGGGTTTTGTGGTGGGACACAGAGGAACAAACACTGTTACAGTTGTGTGTGATCTGGATGTTCCGCTGAACGGTAAGATGTTTATTATGCTAACGAGCTAACGTTAACTCACGCGCTCATCTCGCGTCCGAGGCTGGCTGGGAGTGTCAGTCTACCTGTCAAATGAGTGTTTACATCGCCTTTAAACGACTTCGAGATCGTTATCACTTTTATTAGACCTGGTAAATCGGCTGGATGGATGCTCAGAGGTATGATATTGAAAGTCAGATGTGTGATATTAAGTCACAGAGTGTGTAAGCCCAGCCAGGCCATGATATGCAGCAGAGAGTGTTAGTCACTGCACCAGATAACTGTGTATGATACAGCCCTAAACCATCCATAAGATCAGTGTTAGATCAGTATCAAACCAGCAATGGATCAGTGTTAATTCAGTGTTAGTCACTGCTCCAGAGAACTGTCCATGATATCTGTTCAGTAAGGGGTAACGTTAAAATCTCTGCGTGGCAGTGGTGCTCAATCCTGCACTCCACATTTTGGAAATCTCCCTTATTAAATATAGCTGATTAATATCATAAATTTCAGTGCTGGGTGTATTTCAGGATTGAGGACCACTGCCCTAATCCATAAAGAAGATTGTGTTAAATGAGTTAATAATCACTGCACCACTAAGCAGACTATAGACTGTTTCACAGCCTGTGCTAACGCATTACTACAGTAATAGGTTATATAGATTTGTAATGTTTTTTAAAGAAGTTTCTCCGAAGTTCTTCACCAAGGCTGCATAAAAAACACTAAAACAGTAATATTGAGAAATATTACAATTTAAAAGAACTGTTTTCTCTTTTAATTTATTGTAAAATGTAAATTATTCCTGTGATGGTAAAGCTGAATTTTCAGCATCATTACTCCAGTCTTCAGTGTCACATGATCCTTCAGAAATCATTCTAATATGCTGATTTGCGACTTAGGAAACATTTATTTTTATTATCATTGTTGAAAATGTTGTTTTTGCTGTGATGCACTACTCAGTGTATTCAACAGTTTAGAGTTGGTAAGTTTTTTTTTTTTTTTTTTTTTTTTTTTTTTAAGGAAGTAATATTTTTATTCAGCAAAAATGCATTAAATTGATCAAAATTGGCAGAAAATACATTTGTTTTAACACTCTATTTAAAGAATCGTTAAAAAATGCATCATAGTTTACACAAAAATATTAAGCAGCACAACTGTTGACAGATCAACTTGATGATAACCATTATTAACAATTGAGCACCAATAATAATTGAGCTCAAAACCAGCATATTAGAATGATTTCTGAAGGACCATGTGACACTATATATATATCAGCTACGCATGAGATGCACTCCAATTTATTTTGTTGATCATGACTCGCCTCTCTAGTTCTTCTCTATTCACATATAAAGGCTAAATTCAGTCTGTTCGTAGCCTAAATCGACCGAGTCTCCTCAGAAAATTTTGGACTAAACCGCTCAATTAATGCGGATTAGTTTTACGATCTCTTTATGAACTTTTTGAATCGTCAAAGTGGTAGTTGCGTAGCTGTCAACGAATAGACAGAAAGCTCTCAGATTTGATCAAAAATATCTTCATTTGTGTTCCGAAGATGAACGAAAGTCTTACGGGTTTGGAACGACATGAGGGTGAGTAATTGATTAGCCTAAATAATTATCTATCTATAACTATCCATTTAAGAACGGCCTAATTCTCTAATAAATGTATTATTGAACTGGCTCTGCTGGTCTCAGATGGAGACTTTATATAGGAGCTTGTTAGACCAGTTGAGTGATGAATAGTACTTGTATGTTGCAAGAAATTAGTTTTAATTGTTTATTTGCATTTAATTGAATTAAACGCATAAAACGCCCTGTGTTGACGTGTAACCCAAATATTTGCAAAAAAATAACCAATTTCATGACGACTACTAGCTTGGAATCAACTGAGCGCAAGGTGCTTGATCTTGCTGCGTGACGTGGCTCTTTTTTAGTTGGTATGCAGATGGCTTGCTCTGCTCGGTTGACATACAGTCCGTCTTTGCTCAGTGAAAGCTTTTGTATTTCAGTGAAGGAGATGCAGTCTCTGAGCGGTTTGAATGTGTGGCCAGCTGTGAGCTCGGGCTCCACTGCAGTGGCTTCTCAATGAGAAGGTGGCTGGTTCTCCTCTGGGGAATCAATGGGACAGTTATAAATTTGGCTCCGCACAGGAACACAAGCACAATTTATGGCCACTCATACACTTGTGCCGCAGCAAAGTGCCTCCGTTTGATTATACTGAACGCGTTCATCTGAATTGAACTGGGATGTGACTTGTGTGATGGAAATGTGTCAGTGTCTTGTTATATGGGATAGGTTTTGGACGCATATCAGACCTGATATAGTAGGTTTTCTAATCATCACAACAAGGGTTTCTTGATTCATTGTTTCTACTAACACTTTCTCTTCTTTATTCATGCACAGCTGATACTTAAAACAGAAAGAAACTGTTTCCCCCAAATATCACAGAGAAAAGGCAAAGCTTTAGTGTAAGATGGTGCTCTAACCTTCACACATAGCGTTGGAGAATTCAGAGGTGGTGACGTCTGAAGCTGAGTGGGTTGGACTGAAGTTTCAGGGCAATCACACTCTTTTGCAGAGTTCATTAAAATGAAGCACCACACTGCAGTTTCTCATGGTGGTCTGAGTCTCTAGCCCAGGGCGAGCAAGGACACACACACACACCACACACCAGCCTCAGTGTTAATGTTACCTCTCGCAAACAATGTCATCTGTAGATTGAGACTTGGTTATAAAAATTAACATTAAGATAAATAAATGCTTTAGAATTGTTAGTTAATTGGTAACTAATATAGTGTTAACTAATGTTATCAAATGGGACCTTATTGTAAAGTGTTACCATTTATTTTATTTTTTCATTTTAAATGCATGAATGTTTTGGCAATCATTATTACATATTCGGGTCTTTAGCAACACAAATCTATATCTAACATTGATGTATCTCTTGCTGTTGTGACAATATAAAACTCTCCTGATTTTATCGTAACAATTACAGAAGAACAAAAAAGCATAATTTGGTTCAGTTTGAGCAGCTGTTTTGTCACTGTCCTCGTCAGAGCTCATTTTCAAGTACATTCAGCATCTTGCTCATATTAGCGATCTCAAACATATTCTCTAAACTATCATTTTCAACATCTTCAAAATCAATATTTTGATCTCTGGCAGCTTCTTTACCAGATCCACGATCAAGTGACAGTGACATTAATATTTGATTGTGTTCAGTACTTGCTCTGCAGTAAATCGCTGAGACATTTCAAGTTTTGCTGATGATACTTCCTATTCTTTTGTTTTCTGCCTGCGGTAACTATGAGTGGAACGTCACTTCATCATTGCGTATAAGACATTGCCACCTTGTGGAATAAAGGCGAGTTGCACTTATTCAGCTATCAAAGATTAAAGGGATACTCCACTTTTTTTGGAAATAGGCTCATTTTACAACTCCCCCAGAGTTAAAGAGTTGAGTTTTACCGTTTTCGAATCCATTCAGCCGAACTCCGGGTCTGGCGGTACCACTTTTAGCATAGCTTAGCATAGATCATTGAATCGGACAAGACCATTAGCATCTCTCTCAAAAAAATGACCAAAGAGTTTCGATATTTTTCCTATTTAAAACTTGACTCTTCTGTAGTTACATCGTGTACTAAGACCAACGTAAAATGTAAAGTTGCGATTTTCCAGGCTGATATTTCTAGGAACTATACTCTCATTCCTGCGTAATAATCAAGAAACTTTGCTGCCGTACCATGAGTGCAGCAGGCGTAATGATATGACACAGCGCCTGGAAATAGGTCTAATAGGTTAGACAAACTTAGTCCCGGTCACGTTGGAAGTTACCGAGCTGGGGACTATTTTCAGGCGCTGCGTCATATCATATATATATATTGTTCATAATGAATTGATTGATGAATACTAAAAAGTTTGATGTCTAATTATTATAATTTTTTTTATATATATTGTTCATAATGAATTGATTGAGGAATACTAAAAAGGTTGATGTCTAACTTTAAAAAATGAATGAGGAGGAGTGTAGCGAATGATGTCCCGAGTCACTAAAGACCTGAGGTATGCGTTTATGGGTCAATTATAGTGATGTAATTGCTAGGATATTCCTTATCATTTTAAGAATAATTATGATTGCTACTTTCTATATACAGTATAATTGCTGTTTTGTGTTTTACGAAAGAAGAAACGTCAAAGAGGGGATTTTGAATGAGTAAATAATGTTGGGGTGAACTAGCTATTCCTTTAATCTCTGTCCTGTTTTTTTCTCCCTTGGTGTGTGGCCTTCCTGTAATGTCAGCAATATCTCTTCCTGTGACTCGACAGCATGGATGTTGTTATAATTTCAGGCGTTAGGTTCAGCCCCCCCTCCCCCTTCCTCCAGGTCACAGGAGAGTTTTGGCCTGATGGACAGGGTTGTGAGTCATTCTATAGTCGTTTCTATCGGCTTAACAGCTCTGAGTAATGAGCCTCTCGCCCAGCCTGCTCAATCTCTCCAGCTCTCTGCGTTCAAACCTCAGCTTCCTCTTTTATTACTGCATCTTTAGCGCTCTCTGTCTTAATCTCCACATTGAGTAATAAGGGACTGATCGTTATCTTTTGTAATTGAGTAGGAGGTGTGCTGGCCTGCAGCGTTTTTCATTTATCTGTCCTCCTCATACTGTTAGGATTTGTTCTCACTGCACTTTTGTATTTGGAAAACTGGAAATTCTCAATTCTCATTATGACATCTTGTCCTGGTGCTGTAATAATTAAAATAAAAACCCTTTCCCTAAAGTCAGAGTAGCTGCAGATGTTTTTGTACTTCCCTTGTTTTTTTTGGATATGAAAGAGGAACTTTATGAATCTGTGCGTCCTTTCTTCTTTTATCAGCTTTGCCGATCTTCTTTGTGTCCTTTATGTGCCGTTAGTATTACTGAAAGCTGATTAGATTATCTGTTACCTTATGATTTATGTGTAGGCCATTTGGTGTATTTTGTGTGCTTTGCAGAACAGGGATTGCATAACCCCATGCAGCACAAAACACCGAAACGCACATTTGCACTTCAAACAGCAGCATGAAATTTGCATCTCCGTCTCTGTCGTGTATTTGATTACCTTTCCTTTGCCCTTCCTCTGTCTTCCTGCTACCTTTGGTTCTTTAATGCATCTGAAAACACAAATCATGCTGATCATGGAGAATAGGATGAAAACAAGGAGTGTCTAGGTTTCTTTGCATGTAAACACAGTAATATAAGGAGTCAGTTTTCATGTTAAGTTAAAGGGATAGTTAACCCAAAAATGAAAAACTGTCTGGTTAACAACATTCTTCAAAATATCTTCATGTTCAACAGAAGAAAGAAACTCATATAGACTTGAGGGGGAGTAAATGACAAAAAAAAATTTTTTGGGGTGAACTATCCCTTTAAATTAACCTGCTCTAACGTATATTGTACATAGGCAAAAGTTGGTTAAATTATTATTATTATTTTTTTTTTGTGGAAAAGTAGGGATGCATACAATTTGGTACTATATCAATTATCTGCCAGTATTATTATTATTTTTAATCATTATCTGTTGATACTGCAAAGTCTCATTTCCCTAATTTTTATATATAGATTACATTTGCATAATAACAATTGCAATTTTTACTCATAACTTAATTAACATCCTGAAATTTAGAAAGTCCCCATATGAATGTCATGTGTTCATACATATAAATACAGTATACTTGTAGAGTTTAAAATAATAGATTTTAGTTTTTAGTGTTTTATTCTTAATTTATTCAGAGAAAATAGTTTAAAATTTTAATATCTGCAATCTATTACTAGCCCGGTTTATTGGTAACAGCCAGAATATGAATATCGCTGCGTTCCTATGCTACTAAATAAAATGCCTTGCACTCTATGATATATTCGTAATACCCAAATGTAATTATGTTTGTCAGTATTATTAATGAAATATTTAATATCTAAAATTGTTATATCAGCTGCTTTTATGTTGGATGATGAGAGTCTCGGTGGTTGGTCCCCATAGGAAAAGAACTGTGAGATTGGTCTGTGCATCAGATTCATCAGTACTTTGATTCCCACCATGCACTGGTTTTTCCTGCCCAATGGTTGTCATATGCCAGACGACGAGCTACGTTATGGGTCACATGAATCTCTGCTGTCTCACTTCCTAATTCCCCTCCCGCAGGAACAGCACAGGCCCAAAGCTCAGAATAAGCACGTAGACCCTCCTCCTCTTTACATCAGCATTGCAGGGAGGAGACTGCACTGTTGTTTTCATGAGAGAAAAGAAATCTGAGGAGACGTGTTTATTTCTAATGAATGGGTTTTCCCAACATCTTCACTGTAGTCTGGACCTATTGCGTTTGAAAGGGCAACAATCTCAGGTTCTCTCTTCTTGCTCTTTTGGTTTTCACAACTCCAAGTGCTCTTACGCTATCGTGCCTCACCTACTCTCTTAGCAACTGTGATCTGCCTTACCAGGTGAGTTGTGTCTTGGCAACAGCAAAGACAGCTGCTTTGTGTCCCTGTGGCAGGCTGGGAAGAGTGAGGAGCCTCTCAAATTCTTGGAGAAGCTTTGCGTTGTCATTGTACTTCTGAGTGAACTTACTTTGTGTCTTTTCATTTTATTTTAGAATTTCATGTTAGTAGTGTTTGCTAAGGCTCATACTTAAGATTAGTGTTTTGAACAAACCCATTAAAGAACTCTCCATACCAACAGGTGGCAGTAGTCTGTATTTGTAATTCAAAAAGGGAAACAGAAAGAGTTAAGACTACGAACAGATTCAGTCTACGGAGAGCCTTGCCACTCTCTATTAAGTCCTATTGTACCGAATTTTGGTTGTAGTTCCACCAGAGTTCCACTGGGGGCGATCGCCCATGAGTGCAAAATGAATGGGAGTCTATGGAGCTAGACGGCTAAATTTGTCTCTTTCACCCGATTGCCGTTGAGAAATCTCAGATTTGATTGTAGGTTTTGCAAGTTCAACATGGGTTATAGGTCGAAAGTTGAATGAACGAGTACTTATGTCCTTTCTATTTCTTACAGGTTGAGTTGTTGTTGCCCATAACACGCTAGCATTCTGCTAATGAACGCTGATTGGTCAGTGAAGGACTGATTAAGGACTCTTCTAGTACGTGTATTTACGTGTCAGCTGTGTTGTCGATGCCTCAAGAGAAAAGAAAGTGCAGAGCGCGAAAGCACCAAAGTGACTGAAGGATTGCCGTAAAGCAGTATCTCTGGTCGTACGATGTGTGTGACGTCATTGACATTTTAAAAGACTTTTTAAAGCAAATAAGTGAAAATCTAACACCCAGCAGTGTGTAATTTCTTTGCATCTCCTTTCGAATACAACATTCAAATTACTAGACAAATTATATCCTGAGAAAAGTGGATTTTGAGGGGTATAGCTCCATAGACCTCCATTCATTCTGCACTCGTCCTGTGAGCGCCCTCATATGGAACCAGAGTGGAACTGCAACCAGTTCAGAAGCCGGAAGTGTACTGAGAGTGGAAGTTATCCCCTTATTAGACATTCTCTGCTACGAATATACAAACCGTAAACAAAGCAACTGTGTGTGCCCTATTGACTGTGATTTATTTGTTTTCCTCACTTCCGTATTTCTTTTCGTTCACTTTTTCGCTAAGCTCTACAGCCAATCTGATATCTCTCATCGACGGCCTCAAAATGCGAAATCAGCTGAAAAGCTGCCGACGTGTTGTCCGTTTAGTGCCAATGGTCACGAACGCAGCAAAAACTAGGCAGACACCAAAAGTGTGGTCAATGATGGCCTGGCATGGGCCAACGGCAGACCGTCGGCTTGATGTGTCCAGGGTAAACTTGATTTTCCACTTTCCACTTTCCACACAGCGCAAGCCTTTCAAAGTATACTCTATTCGCCATGTGCGCACTAGTGGAGCTTTTTTCTTTCTTTTTTTTTACGCTCAAATCACTTGCACATGTCTGCAATGACCATTTTTATTGGTCATAACTTCTGGAAAGAAATAGCGCAGACACTGAGCAAGGTCAATTTTCTAGTGCGCATGTGTTGAGCCTGTGTTTGAGCATCAAATCTAAGACACTTTTAAAGGCTGCACACATATGCTAAGCGTTCACATCAAAGCTGAAGTAGCCTATACTTTGGGGTTAATGCAGATAAGGGTTTAAGGGAAGAATACTGTCTGCTTTAAAATGAGAAAAAAAAAATCCCATAAAAGAATATTACATTGAAGAAAGGATCTGAGACATATCTAGAGAATATCATAGAGACATGGGTTGGGTCAGTAAAACAGTTTAGTCGCCACTCAGCAATATGCTAAAAATGTCTTAGAATACCATAGAAACTGCATAGTAATGCCCTGTTAACCATCTAGAGCACCATAACATTGTGGCAGCGTGTTTTGCCAAGTTATCTGTGTAGTCCATCTCAACTAATTTGGTTAAATCTGAGCTTACATCTTGCTCTCGCTGATGTCCATTGCCTTAACTCGAATACTGTTAAGTGAAACAGTCATTGTTTAAAGCTTTGCAAGTGGTCTAAGCTGATTTACTTCACGCAAGCCATTTTATAGGTTCCTAGTCCTGTTACATAAGTTGTTGAAGACAACATGGAAGTTTGCCTCAGTGAATCTAGATTAAAAGCCAGTTCCCATGGTGTTTTATGGGAGTTGGTAGGGAATTCATTCTTCTGCCTAGAGATGTTGGAACATTTGTGGAATATTTTCACCACTTCAAATTTACAGTGACTTGAATTATTTGTTTAGGGTTTCAAGAGTTGACCTCTCATTTAATTGCCTTCGGTGGCACACTCATCTTAAAGGTTAAAAAATATGTAAGATTTTTAGATTAAAACCTACCCTTGATTATCCTTTTTACTTCCATAGAAACCATGGAAACACCTAAGACGCTTTAATAAATTATGTTTCATTAGACAGGTGAGCAACTGTTTGGATACCTTTATCAACAGAAAACTAATCATTGTTATATAGCTCATAGTCATTTTCTTACCAAGAATAACATGTTTGTACCATGCCTCAGAGACAGTGCTATTTTGTCAAGTGGCTAACATCACATAATCATAAAGAGCTTTATATGTAGTAACAGTAATACAGCATTTTGATTGATTGAGCCTGATTGAGCCAGTGGATAAATGTTTTTCTTGCCCTGCCAAAATTTTCACTGGCCCTACCAAAAAAACTCATAAATAAATAAAATAGGCCTAGTTTTTGTTGTTTTTGACACTTAACCATAATAAATAAGGTTGTGACACCAAAAACTACTAGCCTAACTCATATAAATGTAAAATATCGTAAAAGTCGACATGAAATCAAAATTTACCCTATTTACTTTATGTCCCGAGCGACGTTTGCGGTGACCCCGGGCCATCAGGCAGTCCTTATTGTCAAGCCCTGACAGCAACGTAAAACGTCCCAGGCTCTCGTCCCTGCCCTTAACAGGAAATGTTTCCAGGCTTCTGTTCTCATATTGTATTGTGTGTCTCTGTGTAGGATGCGTGAGGACATGTCGAGCGTGGTGTGTGTGAAGGAGACGGAGGGGCAGGGGGACCCCGACGAGAAGCTGTCCCAGGACGAGCTGCTATGTCGGACACGAGAGGTCATGCAGGGGCTGGAGGCGCTCCGTGCAGAACATCAGGCCATCCTGGAGGGGCTGATGGGGACCTTGCGCTGCCTCAAACAGAGCCAGGAGGGTCGTGCTGTTGAGGAGAAGACAGCCATGATTCAACGCTCCATGGAAATGCTGGAGCTGGGCCTTAGCGAGGCACAGGTGCAGTGTGGAAATGCTTCCGAAGTGGGATAAAATGGCAATAAAATTAATTTGCTTGTAACCATTGTAACACCATGGCTTCTCTCTGTCTTTCTTTTATCGATCGGCGCAGGTGATGATGGCTCTGTCGGGGCACCTGAGTGCAGTGGAGGCTGAGAAACAGAAGCTTCGAGCACAGGTACATACACCACATAAAAAATTTAACTCTGCTCTCAGGTTCATTGGCGGATAGGTATACAGACTTGATTTGATTGCAAAGTCCAATCTTAAATTTAATTCCATCCACCTACTCCCATTTGATATATTTTTACATTGTATTATTTTGCTCCAAATTGTAGTTTATTTCATCAGCGTGAGTACTAACAACAGTTTACCACTTCATTTTGGGATTTAAAATTGGAAGCATGGTTCACTTTACATTTTGACTCATGGTTTTGCCCCACACACATAATGGCACTTGTGTATATCTAAAGAATGAATCAGTGGAGTCAGGTTCATGAAGCAAACATCAACAAGCCAATGTGATTTTAATCTAATTTTTGAACAATTGTTTAATTGGTTAATAACTAAATTACACACAATTACTAAGTTCTAAATAAAATGCTCAATGACTATGGGGAAAATAAAGGAGAAAATACTCCCTGAAACAGGGCTGCTGTCAATGGTGCTATTCGCTCCAACAAATTAGTTTAAAAGCTGTAGTGTGAAAATGCCCTAAAGCATATTTTTTTCCTGTCCTCCAGGTGCGGAGGCTGTGTCAGGAGAACCAGTGGCTGAGGGATGAGCTGGCAGGGACCCAGCAGCGGCTGCAGAAGAGCGAGCAGAGCGTGGCCCAGCTGGAGGAGGAGAAGAAACATCTGGAGTTCATGAACCAACTCAAGAAATACGACCAGGACCTCAGCCCATCTGTGAGACTTGGTCTTATTTACCACAGAGCCTTTATCTCGGTGTCATTCTTTCTTTGGTCTCATTCTGTACTTCTCTCCACCTCTTTACATCTCACTCTCATCAGGATGATAAGGACTCTGATTCCAGTAGGGAGACACTGGATGATCTTTTCCCAGATGAGCAGGATGAACCGGGTCCTGGCAGTAAGTACCCCAGTAGCTCTCAGCTTTGGACCTCTGACCTGGCAAAACAAAGGGCACAGAGAAGAAACACCATGATATAAGAATGGGTGAACCATTCAGGCTTATTGTATACTGTTGTGGTCTAAAAGTCAGAAGCCATTAGTAGAAATACTTCTAATTTGGACTTTTTTTTTTTTTTATGGCACAGATTTGATAACATTTTATTGTGATCTAGAAATTATAATTATAAATATATTTATAAATAAATATAATCAATATATTTATAAGTAAATATAATCAATATATTTTAAATACATTTAAATAAATATTTACACTACCGTTCAAAAGCTTGGGGTTGGTAAGACTTTTCTTTCTTTTTTTTTACTGTAAAAAACAACAACATAATATTATGAAATATTACAGTTTTAAATAACTTTAATTTATTTTACTGAATAATATTAATAATTTAATTTAATTTCCTTCTGCTGAATAAAAGGTCTAATTGTTTTTTTTTACTGACCTCAAACATTTGAACGGTAATATATACTGAATATGTCTTTGTATCTTTTATATTTGTATAAATACATTTTCAATTTATTCCCAGGTTTAAATTCCAAGATTTTCATTGTGGTCTCAGTATTTTGTACCCCAATGTACTTCACCGTAGGGTGGTATTACCATCTGATACCATCACTTTACCACGGTACAACCAGAATATGAAAATAAAGATACAAAAATTTGTTTACAAGCTCAAAAATATTAAAATCGTGCTCTGCTTACTCTTTCTGAATCAAACAATTTTACCACTAATAAATAAAAATGTAAAAATTGTCAATTCTGAAAGACTTAAAAGGAGCAGTGTATTGGGGGAAGAGAAGAGAACCACAGTTCTTCCTTCCCGTATTTTCTGCTGAACGGTTTCCCGTCTTGCATTTTCTTTCCACCCTTCCACTTTCTCTGTTGTCCTGCCTGATAATTGCCTCATTGACTGTGGAGGAGGATCAAAGGGCAGCCCGGGACATGTGTCAGAGAGCGCAACAGCTCACGGGAGTTTAAAGCCTCGTATGTCGCAGGCTGACACTGCCGTGCTCAGATTAGCCCTCATTCTGACACACGAATGCCAAACGGCTGTTTGACCGTCAGCGATGCATCCCTACAGCAAGTGATCTCCAGCAGGGTTTTTCAAAGAGACAGACATTAATCTGCTCTGAGAAAGATCGCATTAATCTCTTCTCCTCATTCCTGAAGAAGTAGGGATGTAATCCTTTCATTGTCATTTTGCTCTGCCATGTGTTTGATTAATTCTTCGTTTATTTGAGTTGGCTAATTTAAAGTTTGTTTAAGTCTGAGGCATGTTTCTAATCAGAAAATATGCTCTCTTAGATCTTGTGCCTAAATGTGACAGTCTCAGGAAGAAGTGCTTTCTGGGGTCTCGGTTCATGTTTTTCTACTTTTAGGGGAAAGCCACATGTTGACTTCTGATAACTGACCATCTTAACTCAAACATATAGGCTTTGTTCCAGGAAAAACCTAGTGAACTGTCTGCTTCCATTTACATTGGCAGCTTCTGAAATTAAATCATAAAAGTGACTGATCGGTTAATGACCACTCATGAGATCCAGTGCTGATTCCAATAGTCTAGTAAATTTAAGGTGAGGCTCAAGATGACTTTAGTATGAAGTATTTAAATTATTAATCGAATGTTTTTTAAATAAATGATTCATTTCATTGTATTATTTATTAATTTAAATTATTATTAACGTATTACAATGATCTAACTCTAAAATGCTAAAAATATACAAAATCGAGATTTAAACTGAATTCACATTTCTTTTTTCCTGCTCAGTAACTATTGCTTGTATTGTACAATGTACAGTTTTTTAAAAACTGAATCAAGGTTAATTTTAATATCAGCACTCCCAGTTTCTGTTAATAAAATAGTTTGAAAACAAGCTGCTTTGTCATAACCACAGCAGAAATACTGGCGAATCCTTCAAATATTCAAATTCGATATAACCATACCACTAAACCTCTCTCTAATCTTACCTGTATTCTCACCTCAATAGCAGCAGAAGTGTTTTGCAATACAACATGAAGACAATAAGTATTTGTACCTATAATTATTTGTTTTTGATGTAAGTACATTGTAGTCAAAGACACCTAATATTAAGTGCGACCTTTATTTTTTTGTGAGATTTTAATCATACCTATTTTGGTTACACTTTATTTGAAGGTGTACTTGTTGCGGTATTATCATACATTTAAGTTCTGAGTAAAATTAATTAACAATATGTACTTACTATAGGGTTCGTTTTAGGATTTGGGTTTGGTTTAGGGTTAGTTTCATGTAATTATGCATCATTTATCGTTATTAGTACAGTAAGTACATATTTAACAAGGACACTGTAAAATAGTGTCACCGCTTTACATTTTCACTGAGCTTGTCACTGTGTTTTGGTCTTTGTGCATAAGGAAATACCATAATGCAATCACTGCATCTGAAATCGAATACTTCCCTACTATATAGTATTTGAAAAACAGTACGGCAAAAGAGTAGCATGTCCGAATAAAACAGTAGGCGAAAAGTCCCTGGATGACCTACTTCTTCTGTCGAGATTCTCGAGTGTGCATTTGATAGACACTTTAATATCCACAGGAGAGGATTTGTGAATGGCAGTGAGCATTTTAATATTGCCACCTACTGTGAGGCACACCATTAGGTTTGGGTCTGTTATGCTTACAAATGCTGTCTAGGTAGGCAGCTCACTAGGTATTGGAACATAGCAGATATTTGTAAAGATTTTGTTTTTCCCCAGTCCAGCCTCCTCACAGCAGTGCAGTGGCAGCAGCGCAGCAGGGCGGTTACGAGATCCCCGCTCGTCTCCGAACCCTCCACAACCTGGTGATCCAGTACGCCTCACAGGGCAGGTACGAGGTGGCCGTTCCTCTCTGCAAACAGGCTCTGGAGGATCTAGAGAAAACATCTGGACACGATCATCCCGATGTAGCCACCATGCTGAACATTCTCGCCCTCGTTTACAGGTCAGCAAAGAACTTTAGCTCTGAAGTATGTATTGGTTTACTGTCTGCTCAGAAGACTTTAATGTACAATTTTAAGCATGTTGGTCATAAGTCCTGCTCATTTATGTGTACACTACCTTTCCAAAGTTTGGGCTCAGTGTTTTCTTTTTGAAAAATGCATACTTTTATTCAGGAAGGATGCATTAATGTAATCTATTTCAAATAATTGCTGTTTTTGAATTTTGTATTAATCAAAGAATCATGAAAAAATACATCATGGTTTCCACAAAAATATTAAGCAGCACAGCTGTTTTCAACATGGTAATAATAAGAAATGTTCCTTGAGCAGTTTCTTTGCATCACACGAATAAATTACGTTTGAAGATATATTAAAATAGAAAACATTTAAAATTGTAATAACATTTCACAATATTACTGTTTTTACTGTGTTTTCAATCAAATAAATTGAGCCTTGGTGAGTATAAGACGTAAAAAAAAGCCCACCGTTGAACATTAGTGTAAGTGTCATTCAGAAGTGATTCCTGTTTTGTTTCATGTTAAAATACTTCTTGCAGCAGTGCTTTAAGTGGTAAAATTGCCTAGTGAATCTCTCATTTTAATTTGAATGTTAATCTTAAACCGCAGTATGGTATCAACAAGTGCTTTAAACAAACGGGCTGAGAACCACCTCCTCCATAGCTTTTGTTGTAAACGATGGTAATATCCGTCTCGCAAGCCGTTGGGATATTAGGCTATTGTGCCATCATCACCCTGTTGCCGTGGAAACAGCTTTTTGTGAGAAAGACCTTTGCCACAGCCCTTTGTTGCACAACGAGTCGCAATAGATTGATGTGAAATTGTTTTCTGCTCTCCAGGGACCAGAATAAATACAAAGAGGCAGCAAACCTCCTTAACGATGCATTGGCCATCAGAGAGAAGACCCTGGGCAAAGACCACCCTGCGGTAAGAACCGGTCCTGCCCTCATCTGTCTGCTCTCCACATTACAGTCTGTCTGTGCTGTGTGCCACTATATTGTGTGTGTGTATTGAAATAAGCGGCACAGACTGCTGAAGTTTGAGTTTGTCATGTGAAGCTCACGTCTTGCCCTCTCATCAGGACCAGCGTCCCACAATTCTCTGCAGAGGTTAGATGCTTTAACACCTCTTATAGATCTGTCTTCTGTTTCATTCTTTATCTTCTACCTGGCTGTTTCATAAAACTGGATGATATACTGAATATTCACAATATATTTGTGATGATTTTCTGGCCGATATGAAATTAAACAACATTGTGAATATCATAATGATTTTAATGCACTTTTCCGACTGGTTTCACAATCCTTCCTCGTCTCACAACTTGCAAGCGTGTTAAGAATGATATTTTATTACTTAAATATTTGCCATCTATGATTTAAACTTGCTATTAGAATTGACCGATTTAATTCATTTCTGTGAATTAATTTCAGATAAGAAAGATTTATAAAAAATATATAAAAAAAAAACACCTGGAATTTGTTTGCATCATCACTCAAAAATGTCAAAAATATATATATTTAGTGGAAAACAGTGTGGAAAAAACATGCCCTGGATATTTAATTTATTTTTTACTTTATTTTACTGCTTTTATTAAACAGTTTGAATCTAGTATTTGGTTACAAATGCTATTTTATTAAGTAAGGGTTCCTCTGATCTGAAAAAAGCAACACTTTTTAAACACAATTTCACAATAAATTGGTAAATCTAGAGATAATACAAATATCTAATATCATCACAAGGCCAAAAATATAAATTTGCCCTTTTTCTTTTTCTTGTCACTCTTGCCGTCTGTCACACACGTATATGTCTCACATGCACTGAAGTATCTTAATCAAAGGTTGATCAGAACTCATCTGTCACAATGCACAGGGTGTATGCGTGTTAGTCTACCCACACTTGGAAAATTTGACCTTGATCGGATTTCAAGCAAGTAATCATTTTTCGTAAGACGACATGACTAATTGTATATAAATGACTGCACCAATTCAGAATCATTGATTGGTTGAATCGTTGAACGATTTCGAAATGTATCTGTGTATGTAAATATATGCGTATGTTTTCCTGTGTATGCAGGTGGCCGCCACTCTGAACAACCTGGCCGTTCTTTATGGCAAACGAGGGAAGTACAAGGAAGCAGAACCTCTGTGTAAAAGAGCACTGGAGATCAGAGAGAAGGTGGGTCAGAGGTCAAATGAATGAATCATGTGTATGACTTCGTAATCTTGAATCTTTCCCTACCGGTTTTGCATCTCAAAACATAACTCGCATTCACCTTTCTCTCTCTCTCTCTCTCTCTCTCTCTCTCTCTCTCTCTCTCTCTCTCTCTCTCTCTCTCCTCAATTCGTCACTGTGTGTTTCAAAGACTTAAAAATAAAGCATCCATTCTTGGAAGCTCTCGGGAGAGATGTGAAAAGACTCTTGAAACATTTTGAGACATCTTCTGAAACCCTATTTCTTTTCATGGGGTTTAATACTATTCTACTGCTACTTCAACATTCCTCCATTTTTTTTTAAAGGCTAAAACTTTTCAAGTCATTTCACACTCATGCCTCCTTTTTTAGAGATCTTACAATACATCAGGACATGAAAACGTTTTTTCTTGCCTATTAAAAAGATTTTTCGATTTCAGTTTTTCCATAGTTCTCCGTGCACACTTTTTTTCTTTTCCCCTTATCCAGAAATAACACCTGCACCAGCCGCACACCTTCCGTACAGATGAAAATGTTGTGCTTCTTAGACACTATTCCCATTCCCTCCTGCTGCGTCACAGATTTACTTTGATCTCTTTATGGAGAGAGTTCTTCTAAGCCTGTGTGATAAAGCTCTTACTGCAAGTCTTGAGAGTCTTAGTCAGAGTGCTGCGTCTCACACATGCAGAGCTGAGAGAAATAGCTTAGACAACCTGCTGAATTCAAAATCTCATTGCTTAACTTCTGCAGACATTTCTTATTTTCCTTTCTATTGCGGCGTGACCAAAATCTTACACTGCCGTTCAAAGAAATAAATGCTTTTAATCAGCAAGGATGCATTAAATTGATCAAAAGTGACGGTAAACATTTATAATATTATAAAAGAATTCTATTTCTAATAAATGCTTTTTTTAAATCATGGTTTTCACAAAAAAAAGCAGTGCAACTGTTTTCAACACTGATGATAGTAAGAAATGCTTCTTGAGCAGCAAATCAGCATATTAGAATGATTTCTGAAGGATCACGTGACACTGAATACTGGAGTAATGATGCTGCAAATTCATCTGCAAAATGTTATAACATTTCACAATATTACTGTTTTTACTGTATTTTTGATCAAATGAACATCAGAGACTTTAAAAATAAAAAATGTTTTGCAGACAGCAAAGTTTTTAATGGTAGTGTACATATAATGGTATTTATCACAATGTAGTGTATCTATTGTTTATATATTAAAGTTTATATATTAGATCAGTTTGTTTTATTAGATGTTATTGATAATATTTCTTTTATAGTATTGCTGTTGCCGCTGTTTTATAAAAGCCTTTTAGGGGGTTTTAACGTACGTTTTTAATAAGTAACTAGATGAGACAGATTGGGATGTGATGCGAGTGTGTGGAGTGTACGTTGTAGAACAAAACTTCAAAGTATCGTTGAGTTATGTTTACCACAGTCTTACTCATAAATTGAAAAACCCCATTATAAAACCCCACAGGAAAATCTTGAGGGAACAAGCAGTGAACCAGTTGGCAACTTCAACTTCAAAAAACATTGAATCACATTGGTCACAGAGCCCTTCACTGTGAACAGTCAATATCTCTCAACACGAGCCGAACAACAACAGAGAGGTAGAGAGATAAGCAGAGATGCTCATTGTAATTAATCAATAAAATCCTGCTTAAGGCCTGTGTTTTATGAACAGAGATGGAGACAGCTTAGAATTAAATCAGGAATAATTTAATTTCAAACATATTTCAAATCAAGTGAAGTGAAGTGAAGGCCAAGTATGGTAACCCATATTTGGAATTTGTCCTCTGCATTTAACCCATCCAAGTTAGTGAACACACATTAGGAGCAGTAGTGAAAACACACACACACACACTGCAAACTGTGGACACACACACCCATAGCAGTGGGCTTTCTTTTTTGCTGTGGTGCCTGTTGAGCAATTGGGGGTTAGGTGCCTTGCTCAATGTCACCTCAGTCGTTTCCTGATGGTATTGAGTATTGAACCCGCGACCTTTGGGTAACAAGTCCGATTCTTAGGTCACAACTGCCCCAATAAGCCCCAAATCAGCAGTAAAATCTAATGACATTAGTATCATAAATGCTGCTTTTGCTCAAATCACTCAAAAAAAAAATATCTTTGTTGTTCAGACTGGTTCAGGTCATTTGCATGCAATATGTAAATCTCTGGTTCCTAAACTTTTTCTGCCGGGCTCCCTTTTTTTTGTAGAGAAATATTTTCAAGCCCCCATATTAAGACACTCTCAGACATGACCTTGCTTGTATTTATTTGAAACATTATAATTAATACGGTACTACAACTTCTCAACTCTAACTGGCTTCTCTTTGTCTTCGTGATGTGAAGTCTCTAAATGGCGTCAGAACTTGTTCAGCTCCATACTGTCTGAAGTTAATATTTTGACACACTGGTTTCTCTTAATTACCCACAATTGTACTGGTGAATCTGAGGGCTGTCTAGAGACGACAAAGCAAACGTTGCAAACTCATTTGTCCTTTGTGTCAAAAGTTGCGTGAGTGCTTGAAGCACATCAGAAATAGAGCGAGGCCTTAGTTTACGGTCGAAAATCTGTTGTCGTGCCGACGTTCAAACACATCCATCATGCTCACATAGAATAACAATGTAAAAGGAGCACAGTGGAATGCAAAAACGTGAGACACATTGGGGAAAAAGTGGAAGTGGAAAAAATTTGCAAGCTTTAAAAAGGGTCTGTTTGTGTTTTTGCATTTCACTGCCCTGCATTTCCATTGTTTTTCTTTGTAAATGTGTTTGGCCATTGCTCTCGTGTCTCACATCTTTTGCAGAATCTCGTGTCTGACACTGCATTCTAAAAGCACTCCAGTTAAAAGAAGTTAAACTTTAAAATATGCGTTTCTAGAACTTGCAATTTTTGCAGTTACACTGACCTGTTTTAACCACTAAAACACATTCAGTGTGGATGGCCCCAGATGCGTTTAAAAGTTGAACCTCTTTTTACTTGAGCGACCCATTTTTAGAACCCCATGTCATTGCAAAAAGTGTGAATACAATGTCAAACACTTCCATGTTTACATAGAAAACTAATGGAGAAGCAGCGCAGTGGACTGCAAAAATAGGGGCTTTCGCACCGGAGGAACCTTTTCATAGTTTCTAGAGCTATTGGCGGAAGTACCCAGATTTTGGCGTGTTTGCAGAACTAAGAACGATTTTAGTTCTAGGAACTTCTTTTGGAGGAACTAATTTAGCTCCTACTTCAGATTAGGGTCTACATCAGCACTATAGGAATTATCAGTAACGTTAGTTACGCTGATTGGCTGAACGCACGTGAAACACCAGCACCCTCCATTTTTAAAGAAGCTAGGTAAACACACAGATTATGGCCTATATATTTACTCCAAAAACTAACTCTACGAACATGGAAAACAGTAATAGATGGGCCTCTTAACCTTTTAAGGAGAAAATCTAACGCAACTTTGAGGTGACCAAGCGAAACATTATTGTATTACTGTTCAGCTAGCAACAATAGACATCAACCACATGGCATAAGCTAATACCTTTTCATGTACTGTCTATCTAATAACGTATTAGACAGGACTGTTAGACCGATCATAAACTAATGAACACGGAGAATGCGAGCACTATATGCTCAGGCTCTTGCTGGTGTTCTCAGCGCCGTCAAAATAAAGGTTAGCCGCGCCGTCAAAATAAAAGCCACAACAACAACCGTGGCTTAGGTCACTTCAGAGTTCCTACTGGCGGTGCGAATGCAACCAGGAAAAAGGGAACCATTCGTTTTTGGGGAACCACCCTGGTGGCTAGTTCCTAGAACTCAAGTTCCTAGAACTACCCGGTGTGAAAGCCCCTTATGTGTTCTGTGTAAACGCCTCTTAAGAGGGGCTTAAGATTTTAACTGGTAATTGGGACCGTTCCCACAGCCACCATAGTAAGCATTAGGATGAATAACCAGGTCATCCCCTCTCTGTAGGTGGTTGTATACTACTACAATCAGAGTAACACAGATAAGGCAGCTGAATAACATGGGCTATGTTTGTGTTTGTGTGTCAGGTGCTGGGGAAAGACCACCCTGATGTTGCTAAGCAGCTGAATAATCTGGCCTTGCTGTGTCAGAACCAAGGCAAGTATGAAGAGGTGGAGTACTACTACCAGAGAGCCCTGGAGATCTACCAGACCAAACTGGGCCCTGACGACCCCAATGTGGCCAAGACCAAAAACAACCTGGTACAAACACACTCACAATTCACACTCATTTAACTAGCAAACAGACCTCCATTTGTGGAGTTATGCATTTTCTGAGCATGTTTAGAGAAAAACAAAACCTCCAGTATACGGATAATGGATTAACTTTGCAATCGAATATCCCATTAGAATAACACTGATTCATTTTGAAATGATCTTCTGTCTGGTCATTCTTTTTAATTAACATTAAGAAATGTATCCATATGGTGTGGTGTCTGCAGTGTTTATACTGCAGGATTTCTGTCGTCTCAGCAAATTATACACATGAGATATGGCGCATTCTGCTTTCAGTGTAATGGAAGAAGCTTTTAGAGTAAATAGTCGTGCTCGGACTGAAACATCTTTAAGCTACGGAGCCCCCAAAGGGACATGGTGAAGGAAAAAATATGTCAGTGCTTTTGCGTTTTCTTTGCCATTACTTTGCCACTTCCTGTGGAGTTTTTTTTCTTCTTCTTGCGACTAACCGACTAATATAAATGTTGGTCGACTAGCGTTTAGTTGACTATTAGGGGGTAGCCCTAGTTTTGAGAGGGAACACAAAGTTTCTCTTGGGAATGCGAAAGTTTTGCGAATGAACGCAAAGTTTCTCAGGGGATTGCAAAACTTTAGCGAGTTAGCGCAAAAAGATTGAAACTTATTTTTTCCATCACCATGTCCCTTTAGGGGCTCCGTATTCAGCAGACGTTGTTTAGGGTTTATGGCAGCTGTGATAAGATGTACTGTATATCAGCCATTGATATTTATCAGACAATTATTGATCAAACTTCAATCAAGCACAAGCACCAAAGGTTGATGTATGTAGAAATAAATTAGTGTATTTATCGTATTGTACGGTCTAACTTTTTTCCTGCACATAATACAGTCAATAAATATACTTGGAAAATTGATACAAATAAGTACATCCCTGTTACTGACCCATTTCTCTTTCTTTCTCAGGCTTCATGCTACCTGAAACAGGGGAAATTTAAGCAGGCCGAGACTCTATATAAGGAGATCCTGACCAGAGCCCATGAGAGAGAATTTGGCTCTGTAGATGGTATGTGTGCTTTTCCCTGACCCAAGCATTTTTTTTAAATGTCTTTTTGCATTGTTCTCAATGGAATATTAAAATGTGCTCGACACTATTCTACTTAAAAATAAACCTCACAAACTTTCTAAGCATGTTTTGTACAGTCAGCAGCAGAGACACAGCTTACCACACTGGAGTTTTGCAGAATTCAAAGTGAAGCTTAACATGCTCCTTAGGGCTGAAGGATATATTATTTATTCATTATATATTTGTTATGATTTTGCTGGAGATATGAAATGAATCCTCTTTGTGAAAATGTCAATATTTGGCAGATTTATTTGACAGATATTTTGTTAGATTATAAATGTTTTTACTGTCACTTTTGATAAATTTAATGCATCATTTCTTACTGACCTCAAACTTATGAACAGTAGTATGTATTAAAATATTTTAATTAGAAATTCATGTAAATTTTGGTAAATGTTTTGCTGAGAGATTTAATGTCAATGTCTTAAAAATATCAAGATAATATTTATAACCTCCAGTCCTAATGGTTGCACACGTTTGGAGTCACTTATGCACACACACTTT